>NC_073238.2:35716093-36020000 GCF_029281585.2 Gorilla gorilla gorilla | reverse complement strand
AGCTGAACCTCACTGCCGCGTCCGTCATGGCCGCCTGCCTCTCACGTCCCCTCTGGAGAAGGGGGGAGGATGTGGAGTCAAGCCGGCTTAGATTCCAACCCAGCCGAGCCACCTTCAGCTGAGTGACATCTGGACACTTACCTAAATGTCCCTGAGCCTCAGTTTCCTCAGTCGGCTAGATAGAATTCTTAGGAGTATTAAATAGGGGAATCCATAAATAAGCCTCAGCACATAGCCCAGCAAGTAGGCAGCACTGGACACAAGCGGCGACTATTACCGTAATTAATTATACAGCTAGACCTGCTCCCTGGGTCTCTGTTCTCGATTTTTTCTTCCTCAGATTCTCGCTGCTGATCCCTAACAGCTGAAAGCTAGCAAAACCACTGTAGAAGCACCAAAGCCAGCACTACGCATCAAGCAGCCGCTCTGGCTGTGTGGAAGAGCTGCCAGGGTGATGGAGAAAAGAAAATGAGATATGAGTTAGTCAAGCCGATACAGCAGCAGAAGGGCTAATGCAGTTGTGGGCTTTGTTCCCAACGGTTTCATCAGCGGAGAACAGGGGTGAGAGGCCTTTCTAATAGCCTTTCTCCAACCCCACCTGGAAAATTACATTAAATTCCGGGCACTTCAATACCATAAAGATGTAGAAAAGCTGAAGGGAGTTCAGAGAAGAGTAATAAAAATGATGGGGAGGTTGGGAGACTTGATTTACTAGGAAAGATTAAAATAACTAACTATGTACAGCACGTCTGGGTGGTGATGCTTGGGAGCAGCGGGGGGAAAGCTCGCAGCCTATAAATAATGGGGCCATGTAAACACCGGGGCAGAACTATCTACACGGTGCAAGGAGGCACAGCCCCCGGGGAGGAGGAGACGATGGGAAAGGACAATGTATGAAGAACGCTGGGAAAGTTGTGTCGCTGGGTTTTGGGTTTTGATGTTTTGTTTGGTTTTGTTTTGTTTTAAGACAGCAAGAAAGGCAGAGAAATTAAAGACACCAAGGAGTAATGTTCCAACTCAGCAGAAGAAAAAAAATCCCTTTTTTTCTTTTTTTTTTTTTAGATGGAGTTTCCCTCTTGTCGCCCAGGCTGGAGTGCAATGATGCCGTCTCGGCTCACTGCAACCTCTGCCTCCCGGGTTCAAGCGATTCTCCTGCCTCAGCTTCCAGAGTAGCTGGGATTACAGGCACCTGCCACCACACATGGCTAATTTTTTTGTGTTTTTAATAGAGAGGGGATTCCACCATGTTGGTCAGGCTGGTCTCGAACTCCTGACCTCAGGTGATCCACCTGCCTTGGCCTCCCAAAGTGCTGGGATTACAGGCATGAGCCACCATGCCCGGCGGAAAATCCTATTTTTCTATATCATACTGGTTTCCGGTCTCTGCAAATCTACTACCCCAACTTATATAACACTCTATTGCCATTCCTTCCCAATAGATTGTCAACCCGGCAACAGGGGAAATGCATCCGTTTTGCTCACCGTTGACTCCATAGCCCCTAATGCAGTACTCAGCTCATAGCCATTATTCCATAAATATTGGCTGAAAGGAAAACTGAATGAACAGTTTTCAAAGAAATAGAATGAAATAATTGATTACCAAAAATGATATGTGGTATTGATCATTTTAAAGCACCAAAGATCTCGCAAGATCTTTGCTATGGATTGTAAGATATAAAATTTGGGAGTGAGAGGGGCCATTAAAAGTCATATTTCAATGATTCTCAACTTTTTTTCCAAAACCATTACATGTACATACCTATATTAATGCACAGTTTTCAGGACATTAATACATTTCTGTTTCTTTCTTTCCACCTCTGGAAATGGGTATCAGTCAATGGATGAATGGATAAAGAAAATGTGGTATATACATATAATGGAGTACTATTCAGCCTTTAAAAAAAGAAGGGAATCCTGTCCTTCGTGACAACTTGGATGAAGCTAGACGACATGATGCTAAGTGAAATAAGCCAGACACGGAAAGACAAACACCGCATGATCCACGTATGTGTGGAATCTAAAATAGTCAAACTCATAGAAGCAGAGAATAGAATCTGTGGTTAACAGAGGTTGTGGGGAGAGGAAAATGAGGAGATGTTGGTCAAAGGGTGCAAAGTTTGAGTTTGCGAGGTGCCTTAGTTCTGCAGCTCTGCTGTTGTACGGTGCCTGTAGCTAACAACATTGGATCATTTGCTTGCAATTTGCTGACAGCGTAGATCTTAAGTGTTCTCACCACAAAAAAGAAGAAAATGGTAACTATGTGAGGTGATGGATATGTTAATTACCTTGATTGAGGGGATCATTTCACAGGGTATCATATATCAAAACAGCAAGTTGTAAGCCTTAAATAGATACAACTTTTATTTGTCAATGATAGCCCAATAAAGTTGTTAAAACAATTTTTCTACAATGTGAAATAAAAGGAAAAAAAAAAAACACTTATCAGAACACAGCCAAATGAGAGTGGCATTATTACATGAATAACCTTGATGGCACTCTTATCTGTTAAAAACAAATAAGTAAATAATTCGTGGGCTGTTTGTATTAGTCCTCCATGACTGCCCCTGAGCATTGCTTACTTACAATCTGTGTCCCCTCCTGGGCTTTAACATCCCTGCAGACAAGGGCTGCCTGGTTCTCTGCATGTCCTCCGCCCTGAAGCGGGGTCCAGCACATTCCTAGGTGCCTGAGAATATTTTTTTGTTTTGTTTTGAGTTTTGAATAACAACAGTATTTGTTCCATTAGTCATGTGACTGTGACTTGTGTTTTGGGGTAAACAGAGGGCTGGAGACCACCATTCTAGCTCAACATCTTCCTTTTCAGATTAGGTGGCATGGCTCCCCAGACAACCCAATTCACAGCACATTCAAAACTATAGTGATCCCTCAGACTGACTGGGTTTACCAGCATGGTTCTTAGTATGCTGTTGTTACTTACAAATGAGGAGACTGAGGTTTAACAAGTTAAAGAGCTGCCTAGAGCGAGTGGTGAAGGCTGGCTTGAGCACCTGCGGAGCCCACCTGCCCAATGCCCTGCCGTGCTTCCTTACAGAGCCTTACCCACTCCACAGATTCCTCTGCACCAGGTCATCAAACAAAGCTACCAAGCGCAGGCTCATTGAGATTGCTGGTGAACAATTTTCTTTGTCAGTCTGTCCAAACAGTTACAAAATTTGGAGGCAAAGCCCAGGCATCCCTTGATGCAAACATTTGTTTCTGCAAAAGCTAACTTTAAAGCCTAAAGTCCATCTATGGAACTCCAGCTCCCCCATTAACACCCACAAGAAAATGGCAAATATATCCCAGGCAGAAAGCTAGGAGAGAGAGCCCTTTCTTCAGTTTGCTCAGTACACCTGCCTAGTGCCCCTCCAGCCTTTGGCCCTTTGAAGGCACTGGGAAGACAAAGGTAAAGGAGACTGAGCCTTTTCCTCCACCAACCTGGGGACAAAAACAAACTGCGCTGTACCACTGTGCTGCCAGGCTAGTGAGGGGAAAGCTGTGATCTTGTGGGAGCCCAGCAAGGGAGCAGGAGAGGTCCTAGGGAAATGGGCTGCATGAGCAAAGGTGAGCAAAAGCATAAAGTCAAGAATCGCTGGGGTGTGCAGGGGAGATGCAAGCATTTCAGGGACGCTGGGACAGAGAGAAAGAGGAGCAAATGTTGACCCTAAAGGAGTCCAGGGAGCCCAGGTGATGGCAGATGGGATGCTCTATTAGAATTTGTCCTGCAGGCTAACGGGAAGTTCCTAATGCAAATAGGGTGGCACAGGCACAGTGAAATTTAACTGAGGGTAGACAACTTGGAATCCAAAAAGTTCAGAACGTGAAGAATCAATTCCTAACATATTGGATGAAAAAATCAGACCCAATCTAAGCTTAGGACATAGGCAAAACCTGACATGCCTTGGTCTGAAGCTATGTATAGACTTTATTTTATCCACTTAATGTGGTCAATTTTTCCATGCAGAAACATTAATGTGTTGGAACATAAGGTGCTACCTCAGACCCTGCTGGGTGTTACATAATATATGGTGTGTATGCTACATCACCTTTCTGAAATCTGGACCATTCCAAAACACAGCAGGCCCCAGAGGTATGAAGTTGCAGCTCTGTACCGTCCTGGCATCTCTGTGAAGGATGGATGGGGGCCATGAGCCTAGGCGGGGAGTCCAGCTCAGATGACTTGGGGGAGCCTAACTGTGACATGGCAAGAGAGATAGAGGAAAGGAAATGATTTTGAAAAATAATTTGATGATAAATCTGCAGGATTTTATTATTGTGACATGTAAGTTTGGAGGGTTGGGGACAAGGACTGTCAAGTTTCTCCCTGACTGCCAGGGTAGATGGTGGTACATTGTTGAGATGCTTCTCCCAGAAGTAGGTTAGGGAGTAACATCATATGTTCCGTTTGGGATACACTGAGTTGGAGGCACCAAGGAGACATCCAGATAGAGCTATCCAACAAGGAGCTGGATACACAAGTCATAAGCTAGCTCAGGGGGGATGTTTGGCAATGCATGGTGGTAAATTAAAATTTCGTAAATTGATACTGAGCAAGAAAAGAGAGAAGAGAGAAGAGGCAATTCAGAGAATTCTTTTCCACCTACCAAGAAGAGAAGGCAGAGAAACTCCAGCCAGGCTCTCCAGCAACTTCCTAAAGATGATCAGCCATCTATGCTGAGGCAGGTGCTGGAAGTCAGAGAAGAAGCTCTTGAATTGCCCCAACTTTCTGTTCCTCCTGCCTGCCCTGTGCTGGCTTGGTCGCATACAAAGCTGCTGACTCCCGTCAGCCCAGGTCGGCACCCAAACACCTCTCCTTGGACTAGACAGCCTCCACTGCCTCCCAAGGATTGTCACCGCGAAGGGCCTCTTTCATTAATTCCAGAGACAAGTTGTCAGGTGAGCAACATGGTACCAATTCAAGCTCCATTATATAACTAAATAAAAACACATTGTTGGTATTTGTTTTTTTTAGTTTCGCTTATTTGTTTTGAGTTACAGAGGTGGAAGAATGTGGATTTGGGTATGTTTTAAAATTGGTGGAATAAGGAGTTACGCGACCTCCTGTGCCGGCTTTTTATTAAGTGTAGGTAGAGTGAATGACTCAACATTCCTGTCTCCTCCCACCTGCACTTCTCCTAGTGCTCGGTTCCATGTATACAGATTTTTGTACTCTTCTCTAGATATCTCTGAAGTGTTTTTAAAAGTCATTTATAAAATGCAGGCATGATCCTTAGAACAAACACCCAAATTCCAAACAGGAGGCAATGCGTTAACAGTATACCCAGCAAAGGGTCACTAACGAGGTGGTTTTATTCAAATGTGCAGTTCTAGAGAGAAAAACAAACAATGATTTACCCAAGCCTGCAAAGTCATTTTCTATGAAACAAATTATTCTCACTCAGTGAATGTAGATGGGCAGCACCGTCTATGAGCCATTTTTTGTTTCTGTCTTTGGGGTTTGTTACTCACTTAAAGTGGGTAAAACTTCATTGTGAAAGACCCAGCATAAAGCCAAGGTTAAGGCTAAGATAAAACAAAGAGAACCAATATTATAGTCTCAAATAATATGTCCTTGTGGGTTTTTTCCTTTATTTATTTTTTAATTGATGAATAAAATTGCATATATGTTGTAAAACATGATGTTTTGAAAAATGTATACATAGGCTGGGCGCAGTGGCTCATGCCTGTAATCCCAGCACTTTGGGAGACTGAGGCAGGTGGATCACTTGAGGTCAGCAGCTCAAGACTATCCTGGCCAACATGGTGAAACCCCGCCTCTACTAAAAATACAAAAATTAGCCTGGTGCAGTGGCACGTGTCTCTAATCCCAGCTACTTGGGAGGATGAGGCAGGAGAATCACTTGAACCCGGGAGGCGGAGGTAGCGGTGAGCTGAGATCGCACCACTGCACTCCAGCCTGGGTGAGAAAGCGAGACTCTGTCTCAAAAAAAGAAAAAAGAAAAATGTGTATATTATAAATGTATATACTAATATTGCAAATGACTAAATCAAGCTAATGAACATAGGTATTACCTCACATTTAATTTGTGGTGAGAACACTTACTATCTACTCTCTTAGCAATATTTAAGTGTACAATACATTATTTTTAACTATTGTCATCATTATGTATAATAGATATCTTGAACTTGTTTCTCCTATCGACCCAAACTTTTGTGTCCTTTAATCAATATCTTCCCAAGCCTCCCACCCCATCCCCTTTCTACTCTGCTTCTATGATTTCAAATATGTCCTTGTGAATTTCTCTCTTCCATGAGGACATTTAGGGAACTAGGGTCTTTTCTCTCTTGTACCTCCATCATGCCACCAGCCACGAGGCTGCAAGGTCAAAGCTGAGTGTCAAGGTCAGATGTGTTTCATGGGCCTGGCTACCCACCAGTTGGAAAAAAAAGACCCCACCTTATTGTACAGTCTGAGGTCTTCTGCCATCGTGCCCAGTGATAAGTTTGGCCCAAGCCAGTGCTGCCTCTGGATCCCCTGACTACCTATGTAGCCCAATCTCCTCAGCATGGAGGAGGGAATAGAGGGATTTAGAAGATGCAACAGAAGGGAGACGGCATGTTATTGGGAGACATATGTGAGAACTGGACAATCAGGCTTCAAAGGTGGACTGCATCTCACTCCCAGTGGCAACCAAACCAAATCAAGTCACATCATTTCTTGAATTTCCATTTGTTTTCAATTTGGAAATAAAGGAGGCTCGCGCAGGGCCATTGCATCACCTCTCTGGAATGTGGTGAAGGTAAGTGAGATTGTGCCTGCCCACTGCTTTGCATTCCAAGAGGCACCACTGCTTGCAAAGAACATCATGGACTCCACATTTGAACTGCCAGAGCAGAGGCAGGAGGGGCACCCCAAAGGCCACTACAGTGCAAGGAAAATGCTAGGTGGAACTTTCTGGAAAGTAGAAATCTTAGTGGGCAGCACCCCTCAGGTGCTATAATATAGTACAGAGAAGAAAGCTAAGACCAAGTCAGAAAGCCTAGGTCCAATCACACACATGATATGAACTACCTAGTTTGTTATTCATAAAACAGGGATAATCAGAGCTCCTTCTTATGTTACTTCAAGGATTCCGGTGTGAGAGATGTAAGGACAGCCAATATCTGATGAGTGCTTACTATGTTCCAGACGCTATTCAAAATGCTTCACAGACCTTCACTTAATCCTGACAGTCCCTGCAGAGGCAGGGATAGAGGACTAAGCTAAGGCACAGAGGTAAGTAATTTTGTTCCAGGTCACAAAGTTAGAAGAAATGGTAAAGATGAGATTCAAATCTAAGTGACCTGATTACAGTGTCCATGCTTTCAAACACTGCTCAGCTGCCTGGTGGAGGGTGTTTAACAGATGTGGAAGAATGACACTATAATGTTACCTCCACTATCCTTAAAATATTGATGTCTCACTGATCTCCCTCAGTCAGCATCCCACGAAAATTCAAATAAATATTATTTATAAACTATTATTACCCAAGTGTGAATTCGTACCAGCACAAATGATTAATATTTTAATGGGCTCGAGTCTCCTTTTTAACTATTAATAGTTCAGCATCACAGTCAGAATGTGTAATTTTTAAGTCCAGAATATTCCCCTTTAGTGTTGGGCACAATGCTACATAATGAAAAGCAAAAAAATAAAAAGTTTAAAAATTTTTTAAAAAGTCCCCATTTCCATTGAGACAAACCACAGCTGACTTATTTACTGCCCTCCTAATAAAAAGGTTTCATGTCCAGTTGTAGAAAGCAAAAATAAGGCTTTGATTGGATCTCCTCTCTTTTACACATAACTTGTTTTCAGACCATTCATCCATCATCCTACAGTCTTGACCTTTCTTTGTGTCATATTTTAAATATAAAGTCCTACAGCCCTAAAGATGGGTAATTCAGTCATCGTCGTATTAATTTTTCCCTCATCTCTCGTGAACTTCACAGCATATGTCTGAACTCTGGCATTTGCTTCAAATGCTCAGCCTCTAATAGAGAACAGTTAACTGATCAAGTGAATTTGTAATGTGTTCATACATTTGTCACATGGCCCTTAATATAGTTTCTTGAATGTGCTCAGAACCATCGGGCGTGGTTCCTAATTTAGCCTCCTGACAGTCACGTGTTTCTGTGATAAAAACAGCTAAACAGGAATTTTGCAACTTAACTGCTGTCCTGAACTAAAAATATAGAGCTAATCATTCCAAGGCGCATCAAAAAGATATTCCGTATGACATTACATATATGACTTGATGTTCTTTTTTGATTTGCTTCCACATCTCCTTTACTGTATATTGTAAGTCAAGTCACTTTGTAACGGAAGGCTAGAGTTTCCCATACGCAGGTTTGGTAGAACCCAGGTGGAGGTCTATTTGAACCTTCACCCTCTGTAATGCTCTCCCTTGTCCCCAGATTCATCCACCTGTCTCTGGCAGATCACTCCACCTCTTAGAGCTGAATTTTAGAAAATGGCAGTCAGGAGCAAATATCCCGATATTGTTTCTCTTCCTCTGAATTTTTTCTATCTTTGCTATTTAGCAATTTGAGGAGCATGTCCTTGATGGGAAAACGTCAGTCTATAGTTGCAAGGAAAGGGGGCTGACTTAGATTTGGACTCCCTGACATGCCAGGATCACGCCAGCATCCCTCATTAACTGCATGGCAGCTCTGGAAGATCATTATGGTTTGTGAGCATTTCATATTATATGTTTAAAATGTGTTATCATGGTACAATTGGCATACAATAGTCTGCACACAAGTATATATTTTAACAAGTTTGACATATTCATACGCCTTGTAAATCAAGATTGTTAACATATCCATCACCCCCAAAAGTTTTCCCATGCCTCTTGGTGATCCCTTCTCCCACCCCTGCCTGTCCTTGTCATCCCCAGGCAATCAATGATCTTTCTAGAACTCTATATTAGCTTTAACTTTCTAGAATTGTATGTGCATAGAAATGTACAATGTGTACCATTTTTTTCTCTAGCATTTCTCCTTCAGTACAACTATTTTGAGATTCATCAATGCTGGGGTGTGATGCAGTAATTAATTCTCTATTACTGCTGAGCAGTATTGCACAGTATAGATATGCTGTAGTTCATTTATTCATTCACCGGCAGCGTTTTGCCCAGTTTTTGGCTATTACAAATAAAGCTGCATGTTTTTGTACGAACATATGCTTTTAGCTCTATTGGGTACAAACATAGGAGTTGAATGGCTGGATCATATGGTAGGCATATGTTTAACTTTTTAAGAAACTGGCAAAATGTTTTCCAAAAAGATTGTACAATTTTACATTCCTACCAGATGTGTATGAGAGTTCCAGTTCCTCCAAATCCTTACTGACACATAGTAAATTCCATTTTTTTTTAATTTTAGGCCTTTTAATATGTGTTGTATGACTGTGGTTTTATTTTGCATTTCCCTAATGAGCAATGATGTTAAGCATCTTTCCATGTGCTTGTTTGCCATTCATATATTTTTTGGTGAACTGTTCAAATATTTGGCCATTTTTTTCACCTTAGTTGTTTATTTTCTTGAGTTCTGAGAGTTCTTTCTACATTCTGGATATAAGTTCTATCAGATACATAATTTACAAATATCGTACTGTCTTAATTACTGCAGCTTTATATACAATGTTGAATTTATGTAGTGTCAGTCCTCCAACTTTGTTCCTTTTCAGAGCTGTTTCATCTATTCTAGATCCTCCACACTTCTATATGAATTTTAGAATCAGCTTGCTAATTTCTTAAACTAAAAAAGTATAAATGCCTGTGAAATTTTGATCGGAATTGCCTTAAAGATATAGATCAATTTTCAGGAAATTGACATGATAACAACATATGAACATGATATATCGCTCCACTTATTAGACTTTTTAAAATTTATCTGAGCCATGTTTTGTAGTTTGCAGTATATTGGTCTTGAACATCTCCTGTCATTTCTCATCTCTATTTCATTCTTATCCTATTAAATGGTACTTTTATTTCAATATCCAATTGTTTATTGGTAATATGTAGAAATGCAGTTGTTTTTTGTACAATCGATTGTTCTTGCATCCAGAAGCCTTGCTAAACTCACTTTTTAATTCCAGTAGCAACTCTGTAGATTCTATCAAATTTTCTACATACATGATCATGCCATCTGCAAAAAAAACAAGACAGTTTTTTTTCTTAGTTTCTCATCTGGATGTCTTTTATTTCTTTCTCTTGCTTTATCACACTGTCTAGATCTTCAGTACAATGCTGAGTAGGAGTGATAAAAGTACACATGTCTGTCATCTCCCTGAGTTTTGTAGTAAAGTACTCATTCTTTCATAAGTATGATGTTCACCATAGTTTTCTCATAGACTTCTTTTATCAGGTTGAGAAAGTTTCTTTTTTTTCTTCTTCTTCTTCTTTTTTGAGACAGGGTCTCACTCTGTCACCCAGACTGGATCACAGTGGTACGATCTCAGCTCACGGCAACCTCTGCCTCCTGGGTTCAAACGATTCTCTGCTTCAGCCTCCCAAGTAGCTGGGATTACAGGCACCCGCCATCACGCCCAGCTAATTTTTGTATTTCTAGTAGAGATGGGGTTTCACCATATTGGCCAGGCTGATCTCAATCTCCTTACCTCAAGTGATCCTCTCGCCTCGGTCTCCCAAAGTGCTGGGATTACAGGAGTGAGCCACCATGCCCATAATAAATTAGTAATAGAAAGAAACTTTCTTTTACTGGAAAGTTTGTATCCATATTCATGAGGGATATTGGTCTGTACTTTAGCAGTGGTCTAGAATTTTTGATATATTGTATTTCAATTTTTATTCAATTCAAATGACTTTATAATTTCACTGTGATTTCTTCTTTGAGCCTTGGGTAAAACAATATCATTTAGTTTCCAGTATTTGGGGATGATCCACAGATCTCTCCAGTAACTGAATTCCATTGCCAGAGAACATACTTCTGTGAATGCTTCTAAATGTATTGAGATATGTTTTTTGTTGTTGTTGTTGTTGTTGTTGTTGTTGTTGTTTAATTATACTTTAAGTTCTAGGGTACATGTGCACAACGTGCAGGTTTGTTACATATGTATACATGTGCCACGTTGGTGTGCTGCACCCATTAACTCATCATTTACATTAGGTATATCTCCTAATGCTATCCCTCCCCCCTCCCCCGACCCCATGACAGGCCCCGGTGTGTGATGTTCCCCACCCTGTGTCCAAGTGTTCTCATTGTTCAATTCCCACCTATGAGTGAGAACATGTGGTGTTTGGTTTTCTGTCCTTGCTATAGTTTGATCAGAATGATGGTTTCCAGCTTCATCCATGTCCCTACAAAGGACATGAACTCATCCGTTCAGGACATAGGCATGGGCAAGGACTTCATGACTAAAACACCAAAAGCAGTGGCAACAAAAGCCAAAATTGACAAATGGGATCTAATTAAACTAAACAGCTTCTGCACAGCAAAAGAAACTACCATCAGAGTGAACAGGCAACCTACTGAACGGGAGAAAATTTTTACAATCTACCCATCTGACAAAGGGCTAATATCCAGAATCTACAAAGAACTTAAACAAATTTACAAGAGATATGTTTTATGGCTTAGAATACCTTGGCAAATATTCCTTGTGTGCTTGAAAAGACTATGTAATACACTATTGTTGGATGGAGTCTTCTATAAATATCAATTAGATCACATTGTTTGATAGTATTGTATAAACATTCTGTACTGGTAATAATGTGTTGTTTACTTGTTCTATCAATTATTGGAAGAAGGTTATTGAAATCTGAAATTATAATTGTGCATTTGTCTATTTCTCCTTGAGGTTTTATCACATGTTGCTTCATGTACATTAAAGCTCTGTTTATTAGGTACGCAAACATTTTGGATTTTTATGTTTTATTGATGAATCGACCCCTTTATTATTTTGACACGATCTTCTTTATTCCTGATAATATTCTCTTCTATGAGATCATCTTGTCTGGCATTAACATAGCCATTCCTGCTTTCTTTTAATTATTGTTAGCATGGTGTACATTTTTTCATTCTTTTACTTTTATCCTATCTGTGTCTTTATATTTAACATGTCTGTCTTGTAGGCAGCATATAGTTGGGTCTTGCTTTTGAAAATCTGACAATCTCTGCCTCTGGGTGTTTAGGCTATTTACATTTAATGTGATTATTAGTATGGGTAGGTTTAACTATATCATCTTGTTATAGCTCTTTATTATTTTAGTGATTGATTTAGGATTGATACCACACATCTTTTAACTTATTGTAATATACCACTTCAGGTGTAATATGAGAACCTTACAACAGTAAGTTTTCATTAACACCCTCCCAGGTTTGTACTATTGCTGTCATCTATTTTACTTTTACATAGGCAATAAATTTCACACCACATTGTTATTATTTTTAAACAGTCAATTATCTTTTTAAATGATTTGAATAAAAAGAAAAAATATTATACATTTATTCACATAGTTATCATTTCTGGTGTTCTTCAGTCCTTTGTATAGATCCATATTTTCATGTGGTATCTTTGTCCTTCTTCCTGAAGGATTTTAACATTTTTAACATCAACAATTAACATTAAAAAAAATTTTTTTTTTGAGATAGAGTCTCACTCTGTCACCCAGGCTGGAGTGCAGTGGCACGATCTCGGCTCATTGCAAGCTCCACCTTCTGGGTTCATACCATTCTCCTGCCTCAGCCTCCTGAGTAGCTGGGACCACAGGTGCCCACCACCACGCCCGGCTAATTTTTTGTATTTTTAGTAGAGACGGGGTTTCACTGTGTTAGCCAGGATGGTCTCAATCTCCTGACCTCGTGATCCACCCGCCTTGGCCTCCCAAGTTGCTGGGATCACAGGTGTGAGCCACCACGCCCGGCCAACATTTACAATTTTAACATTTCTTACAGCATGTCAGGGTCAGCTGATGAATTCTTTCAGTTTTTGTAGGTCAGAAAAAATCTTCACCTTTGTTTTTGAAATATATTGTTGCTAGGTATATAATTCTAGTTTCACAGCTTTGTTCTATCAGTACTTTTAAGATTTTACTCCTGGCTAACACAGTGAAACCCCGTCTCTACTAAAAATACAAAAAAATTAGCCAGATGTGGTGGTGGGCACCTGTAGTCCCAGCTACTCGGTAGGCTGAGGCAGGAGACTGGCGTGAACCTGGGAGGCAGAGCTTGCAGTGAGCAGAGATCACGCCACTGCACTCCAGCCTGGGTGACAGAGTGAGACTCCACTTCAAAAAAAAAAAAAAGATATTAATCCTTTAATAAAGATATTAAAGATATTACTCTGTTTTCTTTCTTATATTGTCTCTGATAATAAATCATCTCTAATCCTTAACTTTGTTCCTCTGTAAGCAGTGTGTTTTTTAAGGGGCTGCTTTTCAGATTTTCTCTTATCCATGGTTGTCAGCAATTTGATTATCATGTGCATTGGTATAGTTGGATTTTTTTATTTTCCTTATACATGAGGTTTATTGAGCATCCCAGATCTGTATGTATACAGTTTTTATCAAATTTAGAAATTTTCTGACCATTATTTATCCAAATTTTTTTTCCTCCTCTTCTCCCTCTCATCTCTTTTGGAGACTCCAATTACATACATATTGAGCTACTTGAAGTTGTCCCACAATTCAATATTTTTAAATTCTCTTTTCTCTGCTTTTCATTTTAGTCTCTATTGCTGTAATTTCAAGAGAATTTATCTTTTCTTTTGCTTTAAATTGCCATTTTTAAAATACATTCATTCTAGTGTATTTTTCATCTCACACATTGTAGTTTTCATCTCTAGAAGTCAAATTTTAATCTGTTCTTGTATCTTCCATGTCTCTTTTTGAAAATGTAGAACACAGTTACAAAAACTGTTTCCATGTATTTTTCTACTCATTCTAACATCTTTCTATTTCTAGGTCAGTGATATAATTTGGTTTGTCCCCGCAAATCTGATGTTGAAATGTAATCCCCAGTGTTGGAGATGGGGCCTGGTGGGAGGTGTTTGGGTCATAGGGGTGGATCCCTCATGACTTGGTGCTGTCCTCGTGATAGTGAGTTCTCATGAGATCTGGTTGTTTAAAAGTGTGTAGCACCTCCCCTCCCCACTTTCTCTCTCTTGCTCCCTCTCTCACCATGTGAGACGCCCACTCCCGCTTCACCTTCTGCCATGACTGTCAGCTTCCTGAGGCCCTCACCGGAAGCCAAGCAGTTGCCAGCACCATGCTTCCTGTACAGCCTGCAGAACTGCGAGCCAAATAAGCCTCTTTTCTTCATAAGTTACCCAGTCTTAGGTATTTCTTTATAGCCATACAAGAATGACCTAACACAGTCAGGTTGAATTGATTGATCTTTTTCTCCTTAGTATGAGTTACATTTTCCTGCCTCTTTGCATGTCTGGTGGCTTTTGGTTGGATGCCAGGCATTGTTTATCTTCTTGGGTGCTGGATTTTTTTAATTCTATACATATTATTGAGCTTTGCTCTGGGATGAGCCTCTTGAATATAGTTTTATCCTTTTTGGTGTTGCTTTTAAAATATGTTAGGTGGGGCTGGAAAAGTGTTTAGGACTAATTGTTCTCCATAACCGAGGCAAAACCCTTCTCTGTACTCTACCCAGGTCTCTATGAATCTTGACGTTTTCTAGTCTGGCTGTAGGAACAAGCACTCTTCCTGGCCCTTTGTAAGTGCCAAGCACTGTTACCTCTCATGTTTTAGGGTGGTTCTTTCCCTGTCCTTAAGAAGGTTCCTGAAACTCATGCACTAATCAGTTCACAGCCCTTTTCTAGAGAGTAGTAGCTAATCAAATATATTTATAAATTGTTCATACATTTGCCACATGCTCCTTAATATAGTTCCTTGAGCGTGCTCAGAACTACTGGGTGTGGTTCCCAAATAAGATAGCCTCATGACAAGCTGTCACATGTTTCTGAGATAAAAACAGTCACATAGGAATTTTGAATCTTAACTACTGTCCTGAACTAAAAATATAGAACTAATCATTATAAAACATGCCAAAAAGGTATGCTAAATTACCACATATTGACTTTATGTATGTTTTATTTTTCAGAAGCACAATTCAAAATCAAACCAAGAGGAATTCTTTTGGAACAATTTTAAGCACCCAGCTGAATGAGAAACAAAATATTTCCAAATGGCCTAGGTCTGTTATTTAAAGTACTTAAAAAGAGATAGTCTCTATTTTAAGTCATATCCCAGTCCCTTTCCCCACCAAGAAGTGGTATTTTCCATAAGGAAGACAAGAAAAAAAAGCTCATGAAAATTAGTTCACCTCACTTCTACAAGAGGCATGCAAAAACCATACAGATCAATATATATTCATATTGTACATGAAAACAGATTTTAATAATTGTTTTTGCTTTAATCTTAGAACATACTATTTATCAATAATTGCTTGCTGAATATATTAATAAGTTTCAATGAAAAGTTCCCTTCACTTGAGTTTTGGTCAGGTTCTAAGCTATATGGGAATTATAGACATGGTGAAAAATCGTGGGTTTACCTAAGACTAAACTTCAACTGTTGGCCAGTTTTTAAAGGTTTGTTGTTGTTGTTGTTGTTTTAAAAAGGCACCAAATATGATTCATGACTACAAAAATAACCTTTATTATTCATACTATAATATTTGCTATTTGTATTTTAATTCTCCTATAAGCTGACATTTTGATATTTGAAAAAATATATACAACCCAAGTGTCTATTAAAATCAGTTCATTAGGACATAAAACAACTCATCTGAGATGTAATTTGGCCATTTCAAGGTACTGATACTTTTGAAACACATTTAGGACCACATGGAATACAGAATGGGGCCAAAACACAGAAATGTGCTTTTGGGCTCATGGATATGCACTAGAGGTGACTAGACTATATTTTCAGTCAGGTGAGTTTATCCACTTCAACAAAAAGCATTGTTAATTCAATACAACTCTTCCACCCAATAATCTATATTTTAAAAGAAATAAGCATTTTGCATCTGGAACAAAATGAATGCTCTGAGATGAAAATAGTAGAATTCAGCCTGCTTGCACAGGAAATATGCCAAAAGGAAGAAAGAGGAAGCATACATTAGGCACATTAGAGTCACTACAAATTTTAAGTCCCTTCTTTGAAGCAAATAATCAGAAGAAATGGCCTGATTTCTAATTTTGTGCCCACTTACCAAGAGTCATTCATAACTCTCATCTATCTCCAGATGGCACTTCAGATGCTAGGTGAATGGCAGCATCGTGGAAATGTTTAGGCTTTACTCAACCAGTGTCAGTCATGAAGTATCTCCTGAAGAATGGAGAGTGTCTTTGTTTGCCAAGATGCCCTGCTTTGAATACTGCTCTGATTCAATTCGCTCTTATTTCCTAAGCCAAATTTAAGATCGTAAGACTCTTCTGAGAAAATTCTAAAGACCATCCATCACACTCTGTCCGTTCTACTTATTCTGTAATATGAACCTAAACATTTCTACTCTTTAAACATGGGCTAGGGAAAGGGAGACCCAAGAGAGTAGGAATCCATGGTCCACCCTCTCAACTAGGAAAGGAAATCAAAGCAAGCCACAAGGAATCCAGAGACAGATTAATTACGGATTTGTCATTTGGTGAAGATGAGCAAAATGAAAGGTTTCATCTCTCTAACCAAGATGTACAATTTCATCTCTCTGGCATTAAACCTATGACCATATATTAGATGCCCATTGATATTCCAATGAGAAGGGTTTAATGGGAGGAGAGGAGGCATTTTCCAAGCTCCATCAGTCCTTTTAGCCCACTAAGTGATGTCTTCACTGAGCTCTCATAACCTTAAAAGACATCACAAATCTACAACTGAAAAACTTGGAATGCCATTGCCTTTTCCTTTGAATTTTCCCAAGGAGAGGAGGTCAGGGAACAGGCTGGACTACATTCTGTTTATTTCAAAAGAAACTCATTTTCTGCCAAGCAGTTGCTCATCTACCGAAACAATCTGTATCATCAAATTTGAGGACATTCTTTCCATGCCATCCTACTTAAACCAACAGAACTTGAATAGCGCTGCTTTGAACTGAGTTCTTACATATTAAGGTAAATTAAATACATAGTTGAAGAAGAGCAAAGTTCATGAAGAATTGCCGAGGTGTCCTAATTTCTCTGGATGTGGGCACCCCAGTCCTACAGTTTCTTGAGCAGGTACCATGTGTCTATGGATTCAGTGACATAGAACTCAGCTTGGTATTTAAGTAACAAGATCAGAATGTTGTCTTATTTTTTACTACTATATCCCCAGCCCTGTTTCATATCATATAGCAGTTGCTCAATACAAATTTATTGAAAGAATGAACTGGATATTTTAAAGATTATGTTTTTGCCTCTTTTATTTTCCTGTATTTTAATTATTTTTACACTGCAGATATTGCCTGTGACATGAGGTAAATGTGAGAGGGATAATTAAAATAAGTAACATTAATAAAAACATGTAGGGGCGCAGTGGCACATGTCTGCGATCCCAGCACTTTGGAAGGCTAAGGTAGCCAGATTGCTTGAGCCCAGGAGTTCGAGACCAGCCTAGCCAACATGGTGAAACCCCATCTCTACTAAAAACACAAAAAATTAGTGGGATGTGGTAGTGCGTGCCTGTAATCCTAGCTATTCATGATGCTGAGGTGGGAGAATCGCTTAAGCCTGGGAGACGGAAACTGCAGCGAGTGGAGATCATGCCACTGCACTCCAGCCTGGGTAACAGAGTGAGACCCTGCCTTAAAAAATTAAATTAAATTAAATTAAAACAAAAATGAGTAGGATAACCTCTCTCTGGAAAGAAACCAAGAACAACAGAAGAGCATTCTGAAAGAGGCCACAGGTGAGCCCAGGGCAACAATGCTGATCTGACGCAAAGACTGTGTTCTGATTGTCTCCACGAACCAACACCCCCACACAAGGCTTAGGAAACCCTGCAAGACCAAAGCTGGCCCATCAGCCAGCACTTTTTACCTCAGGCTTTTTACGTCACTTTTATGTCAGGCTCAGCCACGGTTATCTGGGAAACATCAGAGATAGAATAAGCCCAAGTTCACAAGGGAGAAAGCACTTTCTTGACACATATAGAACGCCATAGAATCTATAGCTGTCTTTTCGGTAACCCTTCTCATTCTTTGCATTTCACCATAAACATCACATCCCTAGGCCCTTGTAAGTCCGGATTGCGTGCAACTTACTTTCCACAGCCCCCAGTACCTTCCTTATCCCAGTATTCATCACGATGCACCATGATGTCTATTTGTCTAAACTGTGTGTGTGCCACCAGTGACATCTGTCTTCTTCATCCTGACTCCAGCTCCACATAATGAAATTAAGGAAGGAGGGAGGGGACTGAGAAGAAAAATAGGCAGGAAAGAGGGAGGACAAGTGTGGTCAACCACAGAGTAAGGGGACATCTGGAGTATTGCTTCCCTCTGAAACAGGAGTTGTAATTCTAATATCTTCACAGACTAGGAAGAGCCCTCTTATTAGTAAGTGGTAAGAAACAGAAATCTCACCAGGCTGCAGCCCTGTGCCTGTGCATACACCAGGAGCTAGAGGCAACAGCCAGGAGGAACTTAGAGAATGTTTTGCAACATCGCACAAAATGGTAAGCAAAAAGCCTGCATGAGTGTTTCCAAAAATAAGTTTCTCCAAGCTGGACCATGAACATTGTCAATAATGCTTGCCCTTCCCCAGTGTGAGGAGGGCAGCACTGGTTGTTCAGCTCTGAATGCTCTCAAACACAACTTTTTCTTTTAACTCCTTTTAATTCCAGATTTTCCTAAGTCTACTAATAGGATCATTACAATAATAATAATACAATGGGAATCATAACCAAAACAGCATAGCTAGAAGGACCTTCAGAAAGGGACAGAAAAAAAAAATAGCAAGAGCACAGCTTGCCAAAGGCTATTCAGATATCCAATTATGCCTATTTTTTTTTTTTTTTTTTGAAACGGAGTCTTGCTCAGTCGCCCAAGCTGGAGTGCAGTGGCGTAATCTTGGCTCACTGCAAGATCCGCCTCCCAGGTTCATGCCATTCTCCTGCCTCGGCCTCCCAAATAGCTGGGACTACAGGCACCTGCCACCATGCCCGGCTAAATTTTTTTTGTATTTTTAGTAGAGACGGGGTTTCACCATGTTAGCCAGGATGGTCTCGATCTCCTGACCTCATGATCCACCCGCCTCGGCCTCCCAAAGTGCTGGGATTACAGGCGTGAGCCACCGCACCTGGCCCAAATTTTTAAATTAAAATTAAATTTAAAAAAAATTCCAATATATAAGCTGGAATATGGTTGGAGAATAATGAGAATTTTAAGTAAGAATTTTCTTTTCCTATGAACCCAAACAGCAAAGAGTCCTCATAACTGGCTGACCTAAGAGCCAGATGTCTGTCTAGCAACCTGGTGACTAAGCTGGTGGAGAATACACATTAAGAATATTCATTTTCAATTTCTTCCAAAAGAAAATTACAGAAGTGTCTATTTCTTATTTCTGCATGTTCCTCTCTAATGAAGGGTACTTCAAAAAGTTTTTTCTAAAGACCTCAGGGCAATGATAGAAGCATGCTGCAAGTAAAAGGTACAAATCACACTTTGAGCCGTTTATTCACACATTCGTGACCAAACGTTCTGTGGCCAGGGTCCATCCTACAAACCTGAAGCCCTGAATTTTGGACTGTGTCCTAAAGAAGTAAACACAATTTATTGCTATAATTCCTCCCCATTCCACTTTTAAGAATAAAATATAAGTTTTAAAACGTGAAATGTCTATGGATACATGTGGGTATCATAGAGCACGTAGGCCACATGTATACACACGTACACTTGAGAGGGCCTTGGTGGCTAATATTTCTTTCTATTAATCTGGCATACTCCCCCACCCCCACCATTTCATTGCTTTTTCGTGCAAGTGACCACAAACAGTGGATCTAAATTTGGCACATGTCAAGGTCAAGTGATGCAGCAAACAGAATCTGACCTCAAACAATATGCCTTTGTCCATTCACCCGTCCACGTAAATGTGCACACACACTTAGCCTCGCTTGCTCCAAGTACATAAATCTTCATCCCAGAACATTACTTGCTTCTTAATCGAACACTTACAGAGAGAACACATCTGGATATGTTTGTTCCTTCCCCTCCATCCCCCATAACCCTCAACCCCTCAACACATAGCACAGCTGTAAGAGCAAGGAGAATATGCTTTTTAAATTCCATTGGCTCATGTAGGCACAGAATGTGAAGCAGCTCCAAAATGGACATCAAGTAAAAAATACCAGTTTTCAAAACTCTGTAATTATGTATTTACACAAATTACATAATCCTGTATGTATTTACATACAATTACAGATTATCAAGTAAATAACACAAGGTTGTAGTGTTAATGAGATGAAATAGAATAAAAACACCAGAAGGCAGCCATTTGTTTATCTACAAAACAGGACCTGGCAGGGCAGGTTCCCCAACACTGACCTAGCATGTCCTTCACCACTGCTTGGGGACATTCGCATGACAGATGGGAAGGTTGTTCAGCCCATGCTCGGTAAGTCTTTGACCACAGTGCAAGTGTTGGCACCAACAAGACAGTGGTTTGGCTATCTAAGCATCTGTTTGTGAAACCAGAACCTCCATTCCACAGTGGCTCAGGGCTGCCATTCACTGGGCTTTGGGTCTCTTAAGACAAGAACCGGATGCAAACCCATGAGCTGGGGATGACTCACTCTACTGCCCAATAGACAATGCCCACACCGAAACCCTGAGCCATCCACTCTCCCAGTTCGACTATTTACATAAATCGCATGAGTCAATATTTATTTATTTACAGACCATTACAGTTTATTGTATCAATTGCCAAAAGCATATAACAATTTGCTCGTCTTAAAAAAAAAAAAGTACCAAACAAAATTAACTCCAAAAGTAGACCTTGAAGTAGCATTTTATAGGAATGCATGAAGATTTTTATCTTTTTCACAATTTTCTTTCTTTTAGGTCGATTATCTAAGGTCTCATGCTACTTTAAGACTACTTTTGGCTGTCACCTAAAATCAATTTTTTCAGTGCTACATAGTATACCTATGACATCCTAGAAACTTGATTCTTCCCTGTGGTCAAATGTTTAATATTTTTCAGCCAAAAAAAAATGCCTTTTGGAAAAACTAAAGCCTGAATATGTGCACATTTTAGCAGCAGCAAAGGGTTAAATAATAAATAAGAATACTACTTTTTGGAATTAAATGCAGTTTCTGTTTAGAAAGGAAAATAAAACAAGAAAATAAATGAAGAGGACATTCTGAGCGTTATCATAAATCAACTATTTTACATTGCTTCTGTCCCCTCCCCCCTAAAATATCTCTTAATTCCAAATATTAGACTTAGATTATCCTTAATGCACATCAGCAGGAGGGCATTGCCATGTACTCCAACTTGGACCACAGAAAGGCAAGACATCGTCGCAGTAAGTCATGCGCTTCTAGCTCATAACAGCTGTCACTCACCAGTGACACACTTTTATTTTTCATAGAGAATGTGCATCAGAGCAAAATAAAGTTTGAATAGTAAATTTTAAAATTAGTTCAATAAATCCCAACACATGTTTAAACCGTCACTTTCCACTTCTCAACACAACTGGCTAGAAAGTGTCATATGTAGATGAGAATTTGTTATAAATTCCTTTTTTCTTAAATATTGCTTTAAGAATTTGGCTCTTTTCTCCTTAGTATATAGTAAGAAATAGTCTCGCTTGCCCAAGGGCAAGTTCCAAAATTATTGCTACTAAAGAAATACGTATTCTTATGCTTTTCAGCATAAAATGTTATAAAAGCCTTGTAAAAGATATTCTATATAGTAACATCCCCTCTAAAAAAATTGAGCGCTTGTGGAGACCATTTTAAAAAACAAAACACAGTCAACAAGTATAATACTTTCCCCCTCATTGTCATTATTGATAACGATTTATTAGTTTCATTTTGCAAGTTTTACTAAGGGTGCTATTACCACGTAATTATGACAGTTCACACTGATAGCCATTTTCTCTAAAAGATGTTACAATGACCCCTATGATACTTCTATAATTTCATATTTGATAGCCAAGTGAACCAAAAAAAGTTTACAAGTACGATCCTGTTAATCTGATTCTTACGTCTTTAAAAAAATAGTCTGTGCTATGTACTTTTTTTTCCTTTTTTGAGAATTCTAAATCAATACAATGTTTGATGTTAATACTGTCATTCTGGAGATCGGCTAAAATAAAAGCATAGTTATTATTTAGCTTTGGTATATTCTGCGACAGATTTAAACAAGTAAGACATATATCAACCCTCATATTTTCCAACCATGAAGTTACAATAGTGGAGTCACTTATGAGAGAGGAAATATTGCAGACACAGAATCAAAGTTTGAGACCCAGTTTATCTTTAATCCTCTGGGATAAGCTATGAAACAAGCAGTCTGAAGAGTGAATACTCAGTGTCATGAGCGATGTGCATAAGTTTACAATAATATGGGCACAAAAGAGATTGTCGCCTTTAGTACATTAGGGTCATTAGAATTTCTTATATCCATGCACCATTATATCTACTTGCATGAATTTACCACAGGTTCATAGCAGACTTTGCCATTTAATGCTTACAGAGCCTAAAGCTTCCAAAATGCCTATCTGGCCTGTACATGTTTCATTAAAAATAAACTCTATATAATAAATAAATATATAAAATAAATAAAATGTTGCCTTTGGAATTTCTATAAATAAATTTAACTTTTTTTTAATTTTTATTTTTTATTTTTTTTTATTTTTTACTAAGAGGTCTTTGCTTTAAGTTCACTGGGATGATACCAGTGAGAATTAACTGAAAGTCTTTTAAGTAAGACTGCACCCTCGCGCAGGCCACCAGCCAGAATCCTGATAAGTCGAA
Organism: Gorilla gorilla gorilla; assembly: GCF_029281585.2. Classification (NCBI taxonomy): domain Eukaryota; kingdom Metazoa; phylum Chordata; class Mammalia; order Primates; family Hominidae; genus Gorilla; species Gorilla gorilla. Next base: position 35,997,072 of record NC_073238.2, on the reverse strand, counting down.
GTATGGCAGCTGTGCTGATATAGGATGAAGTACAACTGATCAGAAATGAAAAGCGTGTCTATTTCCAGCATGCATCAGGCCGCAGTCCTTTTGCCCTCACTCCGCCCACATCTCCCGCTGCACACACACACACACACACACACACACACTCCTAGCGCTCAGTCTCTCTCTCTCTCCTCTTCTCTCACGATAAATCAAGCAAGTGGCCCTAGGCAGCCCTCCAGGAGGAGAAGCCTTTAAGTGCAGAACAAAATCAGCATATTCCCATCCAAGCCTCCATCATACATTATGCATGCGACAAAGTTTGGCAACAGTGGAGCTGATGTGATGACACAGCTAATCAATAAGAACCCACCGCGTGAAACCTTTATAGTGGTTACTTTTTTAAGGGCTCAAGTGAAGAAATTGTCTTTGTCAACTTTGGCTTAGAATATCCTTATACAGTTCAGGTACTTTGTCGGGGTCCACTGGTCTAGGTAAAAAATGTGTGAATTTCTGGTGCCGTTTAGTCCTAGTCCCTTCTCTCGGAGTCCCATCTTTATTTAATGCAACATAGTATCGCCTTCCAGTGTCCACGTGCTTATATAGGTTTGATGAGTACGTATTATACCAGTTTTCTTCGAACTGTTCTCTGAATACACACTCTTGGGTTAGTTTTTCCTGTAAAAAGAAAAAGAGGGAGAACATTAGGAAAAATAGCTAATGCATGCTGGGCTTAATACCTAGGGGATGGATTGATAGGTGCAGCAAACCACCTTGGCACATGTTTATCTATTTAACAAACCTGCACATCCTGCACATGTACCCCAGAACTAAAAATTAAAATTAAAATCTTTTAAAAAGGTAAATAAATATGTTGCAAAATTAGCTACATTCAATATTAAAAGTAACATTCCGTTGCTACACAGTATAACCCCCATGAGAAAACACTGATGTTTTAGCCCATTTTAACCATTTTAATGCATTTTGCAAAAACTGCCTAACCCTACAAATTTAACTACATTCTAATCTCTAACTCATAATGACTAAAACACAAAAGAGTCTAAACGTTTTCTAGTTAAACTCTTCAACATGCCAATCATTTGAATGAGTCAAATGCAAGGAACACCTAATGTCATACGTTGTTCCCATTTTTCCTAGAGCAGCTATGTGGTGACCACACTGGGAGGGAGAGCCTGTGCCTGTGGCAAGGCTCAGATATAACAGCTTTAACACCCAGTATATATTTTATAAAGTACCTGCTGCAGAGATCAACATTAGCAACATGATCAGTGATGTCAGATATGTTCTGCCCTTTTTAGCAGCAGCATTTACTTACTACTCTCTATGAGTGGTTTTTAAACTTCATTCCGTGTGTAGCAGAATCACCTGAGATGCCTTTTCAAGATGCAGACTTCTGAGCCCCAAACCTTTAAAACTCTGATTCAGCAATTCTCAAAATATGCATTTTTAACAGGCCCCTGGGAGAATTCTAATGCAGAATCCTAACTCTCAGTCTACATTTTAAAACATAATGCTTCTATCATGACTGAGTTTTCCTGAATCCAACGTAAAAGCAAATATTCTGGCCTTCCTTTTCCTTGAATTTACATAGAAGAAGAGACCCCTAACTAAAAAAGCTACATTCTCAGGTTCACAGATACCAAGAAGAAACGTGCATTGATCCAGATCACAAAGGTTCTGCATCTTCCCAGATGGACTACACTTCCTCTCTACTCGAGCTTTATGAAAGCTGGGGTTCAGTTGAACCCCACAACCTAGGGCTCCTGGGGTTGCAAAACTCATGGGCAGTAACAACAAAAATAACACACACACACACACACACACACACACACACACATCCCAAAGCTGTGAACATGCCCCAGGCAAAACTGTGTGCATTGAAGCTGGCCCCTAGAGAAATAAGGTGACAGGACTTACTGGCCTTTTTGCTCTTCTCACTGTTCAACTGAAACTTTTAAAATCGATATCTTTAGTGTTTAAACAGTAAACACAAAAACAACTTGTTAGAAATAGTTTCTTTTCTCTTACCTACCTGGCGCCTTATATAAATAAGAAAACAAATAAGCAAATACAGATAAGGACATTCGTTTCTGTCATTCAGACCCAGGGGACAGACAGTAAACTTTATACACCACCAAAATACAGACAGTTCTCTTTCCATGTATGTAGTTAAGGACACAATTTAATAAAATGAATTCACAGATATCAGCTGGGTAGAATCCATCATCCCCAACTCCTTGCAGAGTAAGTCAGGAGAGCAAAGGAGAGGAGAAAGGGACAGAATTTGACAAAATCAATCAATAGCCCATCATGAGGCCACCTTCTCTAGGTCCCTTCCCTAATCCAAAGGCTTAAACCACACTCAAGAGGTCATGAGGGCCGGCACTTCCTGACAGGTGCTCTTCTATGTGTTTGGAAGCACTGAGTAGGTTTTTAGCAAAATACTATCTCACTGGACAAGTTTTGCTAAGTGAGCTGAAAGGGGAAGCAGAAAGGAAAAACAATGCATCAGGCAAGGACAAAAAGGATGGGAAAACTTTAGACCTCTGGTGCTGTGTTCATGGGAACAGAATGAATCGCAGAAACCAAGCCCCACCCCAAACTGGAATACTCTCATCTGAGGGTGGCCGGGAGAAGCAGCTCTACCCCGCAGGAGGGGTGCACAGGAGAGAGGCACTCCTGCACCCTCCTCTGCATGTGGGCCTAGAGGGGTGCTCTTCTGGGGCAACCCAACCTCCTCCTAAGCTGGGGAGATTGGGCTGAATGTGACTTCCCTCTCATCTCTATTGAAACGGATAGAAGATTAAGTGTGTTAAAGACATTAATGGCTATTTTAGTCCTTACTTCCATTTGCATAATAGTCTCCTCACAGGCAAGATTATTCCTGGCTAAAAATAGCTGGTTTCGGTTTGCTGTAATTAAGTGAAATTTCTAAACAAATATGTGCATTTTTTTATCATTAATAAAACAGACCAAAAGATGGGATTGGATGAGCTTTTAGTTCTACAAGGGACAAGAAAAACTAATTAAAAGTCAGCTTTCTTTTTTCCAGCAGGAAATCACATCACCTACAAATACTACGGAATTAAACTTTATTTTAAATGTAGAACACTTCCTCCTCCTTTTTGAGCCATGAGTGAGGCGCTAGCTTATATTTCCTCTGCATACATAGCACACCCATAGCACAATGGTTTTTCTTCGATCAGAAACAGATACACAAAAATCCCAGCAGAAGATAATGACTTTATGTGATGGGAAAGCCTGACTTTGGAGTGAGAAGCCTGCTCCTATCCCAGCTTCAGCCGTCACTAGCTGCAGGGCTTTACAACTGGTTCTCTCACCTCTCCAAGTCTCAGTAACCTCATCTTTAAAACAGGTTAGTAATAAGTGTCTTGAGGCAGGGTTGTGACAGAGATCCAATCAGAGAGCAGTGCTGAACACCGAGGAAGCTCCCAGTCAACAACAGTGTTGTTAATATCACATTAACATCTTAACATCTTAGAACCTGAATAAACCTTAGAAAACAGCAAATGCAACTTTTCCAGTTAAAATACATGGGACAGCAAGGCCCAGATGTGAAGCAATTTGCGCCTGGTCTGTGCCACAGGATCTTGTTATTATGTAATGAAGCCACCAGAGCAAGAAGTTTCCAGGAGCCCTAGCACAGCCACCACCCTCTTGGGACCAGGCCCTTCCACTTTTCACTTTTCACTAAGCAAGTAAAAAGAGTCTTACGTGGAGGCCAGGCGCAGTGGCTCACGCCTGTAATCCCAGCACTTTGGGAGGCCGAGGCGGGCGGATCACGAGGTCAGGAGATCGAGACCATCCTGGCTAACACGGTGAAACCCCGTCTCTACTAAAAATACAAAAATATTAGCCGGGCAAGGTGGTGGGCGCCTGTAGTCCCAGCTACTCGGCTGAGGAAGGAGAATGGCGTGAACCCAGGGGGCGGAGCTTGCAGTGAGCCAAGACCATGCCACTGCACTCCAGCCTGGGCGACAGAGGGAGACTCCGTCTCAAAAAAAAAAAAAAGAGTCCTATGTGTCTATTTCAAAATGCAATTTTTGAATAATTCTATTTATCTGCAGGAGGAATGAGTGGAGAGGGCAGGAAAATAGCAATCATGAACAAAATTCCGCAGTGGTAGAGGTATCACTATCTAAGAATGAAACATGAAATTGTTTTCAGTGCTTAAGAAAAGATTCTCATTTTATACTCTTTTAAAGAATATGAAAATCCCCCTTTTAAAAAAGTAAATATGCTAAGAAATTGAACTGACCTTTTCACTGCCAGTTAACACTGCCCTATTTCCCTAGCAGGCTATTAGAGCATCGTTCACACACACACATAACTCAGAATATAAAGCCAATTATTCAATTTCAAACAGTATAATTGGCCAGGCACAGCAGCTTATGCCTGTAACCCCAGCACTTTGGAAGGCCCAAGCAGAAATATCACTTGAGGCCAGGGGTTCAAGACCAGCCTGGAAAACATAGTGAGACCCCCATCTCTACAAAACAAAAAATTAGCTGGGCATGGTGGTGCACACCTGTAGTCCAAGCTACACAGGAGGCTGAGGCAGGAAGGTCACTTGAGTCGAGGCTGCAGTGAGCCGTGATTGTGACACTGCACTATAGCTTGGGCAACAGAGTGAGACCCTGTTTCTAAAAATCAAAAACAAACAAAAGAAAAACAGTATAATCTACAGCCAGCATTTTTTGTGATGGCTGAGTCCAATTCCAATTGTCTCATACACAGGAGGGTTATATAACTTCAGTCAACAAGTTAAATGAGATTGTGCAAACATGACATTGCAAAATCACCGGTACATTTTAGCTCCTGCAATTACACCAATTATGCCACACAGATCAGTTTAGATCCCTTAAAAATTAAAATTATGAAAAGTGATAAAGACTGTGTTACTCATCTAAATCTTACATATGCTTTTAAATAATTTCTTCCTCTTATTGGGGATTATGCCAATGTGTGATTTTTGTTTTAGACGGAGTAGCAAGAGCTACAGAAATAATCTCTTTAGGATCACACTTCAGTACTTAGTGATACAATATTTAGTTGAGGTGAAAATATTTATGTTATGTATTTCTACTCCAAAATCATTTCTCTAAATAAAAAATAAGTAAATGAATGCAAATTTGGATAGCAAAAAATATTAACCTGTATTCTTATATAGATGTGCGGATGAAGGGAAGGGGTAGGGGAGGGAGTGTCTGCCTTCAAATAAACTATACACTCTAGAATTATAGAACTCAGATGTTTTAAAACTCACCACATGTTTCTAATGCAGACAGTTTATAGAGTATTCCACTATAAAGTGATCAATTCTTGTTTTATTGTATTTCCATGTTTTAATTTTTTTTTAGATTATTTAACTATAGCTGTTTATGGCATACTTATCTTTGAACTGTTGGATTATATCACTAGGCTTGGGTGGAGAATGTGGATTTAATTCAAAAGTCTACTAAAGTCCATGCTTTGGAACAAAATCTGGTGAATGTTAGCAACGATGGAAACCTCTTTTCATTTTATATCATCAAATTCCAAGCGGTGGGAAAAACTGAAATTAAAACTTCAAAACTTTTACCAAATCCTATTAAAACCAAAGTATGAGATAATAATGTGAAAATTATAGTACAGCCCAGGGAATGCTTAGGAATGTTATAACACATAAACTTATACTGACACTATTTAAAAATATTAGACAATTTGAAAAAGTGTAATCCACATGGGCAACATTATGCTCGATTCGTATCTATGCCCACTTAAAAAATGAAGCCAGAGTTGTTTCAAAAGTCAAGGCTTAGTAATAGTTATTGAAAACGTATAGACTTATGCCATGCTGTTATTTTAAAACATAATTTCCATATTAATAAACATGTGGTGTCGTTTTGTCCACATGGTTGCATTTATTCTACTCAATGGGCCGCTTAGACTACTTGCTGCTATGTTATAAACTACTACAATGCATCAGCTTATGATCAGTGACTGTACAGACATTGACTTCACTGTAGAGGTCCCAAACATTTCATAAGTTAATGACTTCAATGTAATCATTCATTCTCATATCTACTGTTTATTACAGTCATGATATTGTAAACCTCCCTTAACCACAATTACTCGTACAGTTGTACTCTTCCTCATTAATAATCTAGCAGTAAAGCCTTAATGGGAGTTGTTGCAAGGATCAGGGTGATTAAATATAATGACTAAAGGACCATTAATAAGAAGCCAGGTCTTTTCACTCTCCTCTCATGGGAGAAGTCCCCAACTACACAGAAAGCAACAAACACAGAGAGACGAGGCAAGAGGGCACTATTTATTTCATGAGAAGCTCCCACCCAGACCCAACCCAATATGGCTCACCTCAAGCCCTGTTTTCCAAAACCTCTAAATTCCCCAGTATTCCAGATGGGCCCTGCTTTTATATCCACATTCCTGGCCATCAAAATTGCCACCAGAATTGTGGGAACAATTGAATCAGTTGTGTCTGGTCCACATAAACAAAATAAACCAAGTAGGTAGGCCATTTTTCATTTTGTCTCATCAAAGTATATAGGAAACTAAGAATTCCTAAATTCTCTCCACTCCTCCTCCACCTAAAACAAAAAACGAAAAGGAAAACAGAAAAGACCCTTTCCCAGAAGCTGCTTACGTCAATATTTGGGAACTCAATGATAGAGGTCCCAGGCTGAATCTAGTCACACACACACACACACACACACACGCACGCACACATCTTCAGTGCTGCATGCTCACCAACCATGTGGTACCCAGTCTGCTGCCAAGGACAGAACCTGCCAAATATACCACAGGACAAACTAGACAACTGAGAGGTCTTCCTTGGAAGCTGCCTATAAAAATGAGCTCATAACTCATATTAGCTCATAAACTTTTAACACATGTTCAGAGGGGTACTCCCACAGAGGAAAGAAAGTCTTGTCAGGGAATAATAGAATTCAAGTTTTCAAAGTTTAGTATTTACTTTGAGAAGTATTTTTGCTTGTGTTAATGTTTAGTCAATGTACATTTAATCATTCCGTAAACAAACCTACAGGAAAAATTCATCAAATTTAACATCTTACAACATCAAGTTGAAAAAAAAAATCACATATAACATTTTTCCCCCATAGACTAGTGTCTGGTAAGAGTAGTAAAATAATTCAATGATCACTTAAAATGCACATCAAAGATATGCAAAAGCTGAAAATACTTCAAATTAAACATTACTCAGTAAAAGCCGAGAGTAGAATGCCCTTGAAGGATCAGATTGGCAGACAACAGAGAAATGGAAAGCTAAAAGGCTGAGGAGTAAAATTAAGGAAATAAGGATTCAAGAAAGACATGCTACAAAGACAATTGACTACATCTACTTTGTTCCCATGATAATCATGGGAGATACTGGAAGGGGCAGAATTTTTTTTAATGTACCAGACTTTCTATGATAGAGAAAGCAGACTAAATTCAGCACATGATTTGTAGAAATAAAAGGACAGAAAACGAAAGATTAACAAATAGAATGACAGTATAAGCTCAAAAACAGATTTTGAAAACTAAAAGATGCACAGAGTGTCCCTAGTAGAGGCATGCTGACCTTCCAGCAATACACACACATAATCCGGTAACTGTGGGCGAGTCGATTAACATTCCCGGGGCTCCATTTTCTCCTCTGTAAAAATGAAAAAATTGCACTAAGATGTCTAAAGTCCCTGTAAGCCTAAGATTCTAGTGATTCAGTCTTAGAAACATCAAAATGTGGAAAGCAAAGTTATCCACAGTAACTCTGGAAGGACATATTGAACAGGAAATGTAAAAAGGGACTCAGTGCAGTTGGAAAACAGGGAAAGAAACCAAATGAAACGGGCTGCATCACTTGCCCACTGCAGCAGGGAGGGGCAGAGGACGGAAAACACAGACTGCGTTCACGCTTCCAGAAGGTGGCAGAGAATGAGATTGCTGTTTCAAGGAGGAAAGGACAGGGAAGAAGACAGCCACTTTGGCCCCAGGGGCTCTCCTTCTCTTCCCCGGGAGACCACTGGGAGGATACAGTCCTCGAAGGCATCGCTACTTCCTTGCACTCTGGGGCCTGCCACATCCTCTTCCCAATGTTGGCCTCAACAGACAGGGCTCATTCATGAACTGTCTGCTTGACCAATAAACCCTACATCATGAACTACCCAAAGAGAACTTACTGGGAAGAAAAGCCAAATCCCATAAGAAAACAAAAAGTTAGCAATGTCATAGCACACTCAAATCTGGGGGAGCAGCTGGACATAAGCACAAGGCAGAGAAAACGCACCCTGAAGATCAATGATGCCAGGGATCCCTGGGCACTATATGATATTTCCACGTGGCTCTTGAATTTCTCAGACACCCACAGCGGATGCCCATGTCCCCTCAGCACCCCCATGTCCACCCAATACCCACAGAGAAGTCCTAAGCAAGAATGCAAGGGAGATGAAGCTGTACCTGGCACCCTCCCCACTCCTTGGGCCCCAACTCCTAGCCCCCACTATACTCACGTCAGCCCCGATTTCTCGGGAACTCATCCCTTATGCTGACACCACCTTTTGATAGATTAATAGAAATGGCCCTTCCCCTCCTCAACACTGTGGTGGGCTATGTCTAATTCTCTCAAGGATAAGGTGACCTGACCATCTGGTCATTCCATTCCTCCAAGACACCAAATGAATATGCTGGCATGGACCTTTTTAAAAATTGTGCCTTAACCCTGAGAGACCGTCTCTGATGACAGAATTTTGGGTGCTATGGCAGCCTGTAAGTTCACCATTTAAAAAATAATAAGTATAATCACAAAGTAAATTAAACCCCTCATAAATTTCTTTAATTGAGCAGATAAAATAATCATGAGCAGCATATGAGAATAAAGTATGTAAAATTAATCTTGGTAAATAAGGCTCTATTGTTGGCATTTTAATATATAATTTGAGGAATGTCATGTTGGGATCTGGAGGAAATTTTTTATTTATCTTCGGAGGCTGTGTCATGGGTCTTAATTTCAGAATTCAAACTCGCAAGAAACACAGTGTCAGTGCATCTCTCGTGTGAGTACAGCATTTCTGTCACCCCCACACACTTGGGAGCGCGACTATGTGCTGAGCAGACACAAAAGTCAAGCACTACATGGGCCACTTTGTAGGCGTCATCTTCTCTAATCCTCACAGCCCAGCTATGAAGTGTCTATCGTTAGCCCGTTCTATAGCCTCAGCTCAGAAAGAGGGAGAAGACGGCCCATGGCTGCAGGGCCAGTGAGTGACAAAGTGGCGATCCCAGGGCCTGTGCTTCCACTAACCGTGCTTCATCTCCAAGTTGCAACTGGTCAGCATGCAAGTATAGACTAGAGTCTCCCATCAAAACGCAGCAAAATGAAAATCAGCTTGAAAAAGAGAGAAAACGAAAAAGAATACAAGCCAAGTCAACACAACCAGAAGAAAAATATCTGAAACACAGAAATTCACATGGAAAACGAAAGAAGGGGGAAAAAGGAAGGGAGGAAGCAAAGTGAGGAGGGAGAAAGAAAGGAATAGAGCAGGAGAACCTAAAGCTGAGAGCGGACAGCTGATTCTGTGTGAACACACAATGCAACATGGCAGCTAAATAGGCAAAAATAATTCAGGGCTACAGCAAAACAATCACGCTATGTACCATGGGGACAGGGATGTCTTTGGTACGACCTTGGCAAGTCTGTTCTTAGAATACTGCATTAAGCTTTGGGCACTTCATTACAAAGAAGCAGCAAACTTCAACAGAGATTTCAATGAAGAATTACAAAAAAAAAAAAAAGATTAAAAGGGAATCAACGAATGTCAGGATCGTAAGCATTTACAGACAGCATGAAGAAAGACAGCTCTGAGTGTGGCTCTCACACTTAGCACCATAACTTTTTAGTCCTCGGGGGAAGCCCTCTGCAACGGGGGTGTCAGGGATGCAGACATTTTTCTCAGCAGGTTGTCACAGTGCCACTGAGGCACACCAGGCCAGCCAGCTGACAAATGATGTTTCTGACCAAGTTCAAGTCAGTCCCTGGTGAGGGGGAGTCAGGAGGGGTGAGGCGACCAGGCCACTGCCAAAGCTGGCCCAGGACAGTGGTTCCCACTCCACTTTGTAAGGATGGAGGGCATCTCTCAGGCCAGGACGCTGAACAACAGCCCCGGAGGGGCTGCTGATGCTGACAGGGGAGGACTCTCCACATGTCAGCAAAGATGCCTCTGGCAGCAACTAGGATAAACAGAAGCAGAGACAAGATGAGGCAGATGAGGCAGGGACAGAGGAAAGACCACAGAATCTGGAGACATCCAGAAGCCTCCATGTTTCTAAACCCTGCAGCAAAGTTGCCTTCTTGGCTGAAAAGCTTTCTCTACTGAGAACACCTGCCTGTTTTTCTCCATCTCCTCTGTGAATAATCCTGACATTCTCTCCTACTCCTAGAATTAAGCTCCCTCCTGCAAGCTCTCCAAGCCCCTTTTGTTTATAATTCTAACATTCATCACACCAAATTATAATTCTTGGTTTACATGTCTGACTCCCTCAATGAAGTTGCAAGTTCTTCCTGAATCAGCTCTAAGATCACCCACATGAGGAAGTACATTTGCATTTGTAGGTACAGCTGATTCTCCTTATTTGAGGTAGTTAAGTTCTATAAAGTCTCCTAGAATACTGAACCATTGCTCCCGGGGGAAATACAGGGTTGGGTTCCTGTGAGCCTCTGGTCATAAGATTTTTGTCAGCCAACAGATACGTAACCTTGTTTTATGTGTGTTTCTGTTGAACGACACCTCATTTAATATCTGTTGCTGATTAATTAACATCAAACTCACAACCAGCGGCTTCTCTAACACACATATTTGCTCCTTAAGCCGCATTACAGCCTTCTTGCGCTTAGCAACACTTGACCGCACTTCAGTATTACACTGAGGATGTTTTCTACAGCAAAATCACCAATAAAAAGCACAAAACGTGACACATGGCACAAAACAGATCCCAAAAAGGACCCTTGCTTCCAGCAGAGCTGAGACAAGAACAGCATCTTCTTCAACCTCAGCTGGGAGCGTGTGCATGGATGCTACTCACATTTTTTGCCCATGACCACAAATAACCATGAAAGTCAGACAAATATTGATTTGGGGGTTACAAGCAAGTTTTAGTAAGTAGGCGAATTCACAAAAACCAGAATCTGTGAACAATGAGGATCAACGTATTTCCAGCACCTACAAAGCACCCAGCATGCATTATTAGTAGGTAATCAATAAGACTTGTTGACTTTGGGAAAGAAAACAAGAAAGAAGGGGTTGTGAGGTAGTGCATGAGTATGAGGGTGTGTGTTTTGTAGGTGAATGCTAGTGAGTGGGTGTGAGCAAGTGAGTGTGTATAAGCACGTGGGTATGTCTGTGAATGGAAGAGTGAGCAAGTCAGTGTGTGAGTGAACTGTGAAAAGAAGAATGTGTTTGAGCAAATGAGTGTGTAAGCATGGGAGTACTTGTGTGAATGGGAGTGTGTGAACAGAAGAGTTAATGTGTACATGAGCATGTAAGCATGTTATGTGTGGATGGAAGAGTGTGTGAGTGTGTGAGCGAGTGTGCGAATGTGTGACTGATTACAGAGAGCTTCCAATTTGAGCCCTATTCTGAATCAGGCTGTGCAGCAGTATTAACTCAGGGAACCCAGAGAGACTACGCTACCCTGGAGAGAAGCAGGAAGCTCTGCAATTCAGGAACTGTCCATGACACTGAGGCTCTGGTTGAGGGGTTCTCCAGGGTTCCATGCGATGAACAATCCATTCTGAAAACAGGGGTGATGTGGGAGAGGTGAGAGGATGGAATGCCAGGATTTAGGAGGCCAGGAGGTGGAAGAAGCAGAAAGAGCTTGGAGACGCTGGGCTTGGGCCTCTGTTGTCCCTGAAGCCACTGTCACCTGGTTATCCTTGCAGACCCTAACTTACAAGCTGATCAGACTTCTCCAGTGTGCCTCAAGGCTCAGGATGAGGGGAAGCAGGAGTCAGCACTGTCAGGAAGCCACAGACAAGAAAGACCCTCACACAGACTGCTCAGTGAGGAATTCATTTGAAAGTGTTAATGAATTCAGAGGAATTGCTGTCATAATGCATTCTTTCAATCATAAGACACTTAAAAGTGCAATTACCAGCATGTGGGGCTCCCTAACACTTTTTATCAAAAAAGGAACCTTATACTCAAAATCAGGAACCACAGGTCTACATGTCAACTCCTCCAGCTCTCAAATACCTATTCACGAATCAAGTACTTATCAACTAGGGTCTGCCTAGTCCATTTTTTGTAAGAAAAAAAAAAAAGATGATTTGGGATCCCACTGACAATACATTCATTCGTTCAACATTCATTAGGTGCCAAGTGCATGCAAGACCCGGTTTTAAGCACTGGCAGGACCATGGGAACCACAGTCACGAAGTCCCTGCCTTCGCAGAGCTCTGCTTTACAAAATGGGGCAGCTTTAATAGGCGTCTGACTCAGGGCTTCCCAAAACTACTCTCTCAGGCTCTCTTATCAGGCTTCTCAGGCAGGGACCCAGGCAGGGGACTTCAGAAAATGCAGCAGTGTGAAGCAGGGAAAAGAGTAAAATCCAGCGTGGGAAAGAGGGGCGTTGGGCTCATGTGCGAAAGCTGCACCTGTCCTCCGGAAAACTCTGCTCCGGGATTCCTGAGCTTGTTCCTGGGAACCCACGACAATATTCCTCCAAATTCGCATCCCAGACGGGAAATGTCTCTGCTGAGCAACTAATAATTTAAAATAATCCTTTCCCAAACCTGGAAAATCTCCAGACCTGTGTTCTATACTAGCTTGGGATGTTTTAAGTATGCCTTAGACAATTAGTAAATGTAGCTACCATGCTCAACACTGTAACTAAAATCAAATAGATACATTATTTTAAAAGATGATTGTCCACTAATGGCCAGCAGTATAGATGCTAAGGAAACAAATGAACCACTAAGTTAAAACTAGGCTACTGGAAAAAAAAAAAAATCCTCCAAAATCACATCTGTGTAAGAAATACTAAAACCTTGCCCCACTATATGGTTAATTCCAGTTAAAAATATTCATGTGATTAATTCTAGTAAATATATTTTTATTTACAAAAATGGATGGCCACTCTTAACATGCATATGTATCAGACAAGATTTACTAATTTACCTACATTCAAATCCTGACTTGTCATCATCTACGTGACCTTCAACAAGTCACTAAGCCACTAAAATCTCACCTCCTCGTCTCTAAAACCAGGACGATGTATGGACTCAGTCATACAGAAGAAGCTGCCCTCCATATCATCTAAGAATTATATTATTCAATTCTTTGAAAATTGGTCACGCACATATGAAACACAGCATAAGGCAATGCTCAATTACTCAAAATATCCGTTGAAAACCACCCATCTCCAGGGCATGCCTGTTATCAGGTAGGTTACTAAGGAAATGAACCTATTCTTCTCCTTTGTGTGAACTGCATTCTTTGTACAGGACGTGTCTGAACGTCTCCCATCAAAGCAATCGGAACTGAACCACTACAGTGACAAATCAGAAGCTGAGTGGTCCTTGCCATGTGGTGTGGTATCCTGTTCCATGAACACATAAGGTCATTCTCCTTGTTCAAAAGTGGCTCCAAATTGCTCCTGCAGAGCACCTGACGGAGACAAAGGGGTCTCTGATGAATTGCATGGGTTGGCCTCCGTCCCCAACTCTGACCCTGCCCAGAGCTTCGTGCCTATGCAGTGTTCTCCAACACCGGCGCCGCAGATACCTAGAAGGCAAAGGGCATAATCTGCAGGGCCACAAGTTCCCTCCAAGAATGTTTTTACTTTGCCTTTCCATGTCAATGAAAAAGTACTAGAATTGTTTTAAGGGTATCTAGGAGCCCAGAGATGACCATCCCACAACCACATAACTGTCCCCCAAGAATGGACTGGGGTTTAAAATTATTGTCAGTGGTACACGGTGCTACAATACTTTCACCATCACGACCAACAGGAAAAAGAAAAGGCACACTGAGTACATCGGTGGTGTGTCTGAGATAAGTGAAGATCAGATGAGATCACTTGTTGTCCCAGGAACTCACATAGGAAGAAGTGGGGCAGGGGAACAAGTCATCCTGAGGTGCTCTGCAGAACAGGCACCCTGAGCTCACAGGAAGCTGCACCAAGCGCCAAGGCTGGATTTACAGTGAGGCAGCATCTTCGTCTCAGTCAGGGAGCATCTTCCTTCATATGAAATCCACTGTGTCAGTGTGCATTTTACTGATCTTGCCGTTTAACTTGAATTTTGGCATATAAATGTTTTGAATTACAGTTGTCAAAGAGGTATAAGGAATTTATATCTAGTTATCTAGTTTAATGTGTGCACATATTCAAATAACATAATAAAAATAATCTAAGTCGATATAGGATTATAAGGATCTGAGATACTTCATTGTCTGCTTTTAAAGAGGTGGATATGTCCCTCAATTCTGGGACAGAGGGACCTACAGGGCTCCTGCCACCTGCCCCACAATATGGAACACCATGCAAGAAACTTCTTTGACTCATGTGTGTCTGCCCAGCAGAAAAAACTGCCCCAAATGAGGTATTTACTAAAGGAAACTTTCTGTGCTTTGGAAACAGAGTTGAAACCCATCATACCTTGGTTACTGATTACATGGAACCATATAAACCAGGGCCCTGCTGTGTCCTTGGAAACATAACCAAACCTACTAGTAAACACCTGTTTTAAGAAGCACCTGTCAGGATGAGGCTAGGAACAGCTACAAAGTACTGGTCTGAGGCAGTCAGCACGAGGCTGGTCCTCACTCTGCATCTACAAGTTTTGGGCCTTTGAGCAAGTCACTTAACCTCTCTCATTTTCAGTTTCAGTAGCTGACTAATTCCTGTGGAAACACCCTGACTCTACAAGTTCACAACCCTGTATCAGTGCTATCACTATTTGATGCTCATGTACAGTAGACACTGCATGTGCGTGTTCATGACGGAGTGAATACTTGGGTCAACAAACATTTACCACGTGCCAACTGCACATAAATTGCCCTGCCTGGCCTTCAAGAAATAGAAAAATTATAAAGCCAAAGACTCTGACTCCAAAAAATTTCATCTAACAAATAGACCAGCAGGAATTACAATTCTGGGCAAAATAATGTAAGTGCTACAAAGGGATACAAACGAGAAATGTTAGCACCTCCCCCATCTCTGCGCCATCCTCCAGTGTCACTTTTGCAGACTCCATGCTGTATGTTCCAACATCCTTACAATGTTTGTACCTGTGCCAGCTACGTTTTTTAATGAAAAGGTCAATTCCTTTTGTTAAATGCAAGCTTCTTGAAGGAGATTAATTTTTTCATGGCATTCTTTTTTAAGGAGGCATTTATTATGGTCAATTATTCTTGATGTTTTAAAGTATCTTGAAAGCCAAGCATGGTGGCTCACGCCTGTAATCCCAACACTTTGGAAGGGTGAGGCTGGCAGATCACTTGATGTCAGGAATTCAAGATCAGCCCGGTCAACATGGTGAAACCCAATCTCTACTAAAAACACAAAAATTAGCCAGGCTTGGTGGCGCGCACTGTAATCCCCGCTACTCGGGAGGCTGAGGCAGGAGGATGCAGTGAGCTGAGATCATGCCACTACACTCCAGCCTGGGTGACAGAGTAAGACTCCATCAGAAAACTTCTTTAAGTATTTTTATAATACTCAAACAGTTTAGATTAAGACTCTAAAAGTAATTATCAGAGCCATGCCTCTAAACTTTCTGATAAGAACAAAAGTGACCAATGTTAATGAATACTCTAATCCCCTGGCCAAGTGTGTAATCTAACATCCTCTCAAAATTTCAACCTGGCAGCGTATTTTAATTGTGACATTTGAAGGGTCATGTGACCTAACTTGCCTGCCCTTCCTTTTCTGAGGCTCCTATTTATCCCTCAAGACCCATTTTAAATGCTACCACTCAACCTCCCCAAGCAGTTATTTAAACACTCCTCTGGGATGCCAAAACATCTGTCCATTCCTCTACTATGGGAAATTTCACACTGCCCTGAATTATTTACAAGTATAGCTATCTGTTTCATTGTTTTGCACTCATCACAGTGCTGGATGAGTCAAAGCTACAAATATGAAATAAATAAGCAAATGAATGAATGGATACATGGACAAATTATCACGTGAATACAATAATCAAACACCATCCCCAAGTTAAAATTATTCATATTCTCCTTCTAATCAAATCATTATACCCATTAGCAATATAGTTTTTCTTATTTCCACATTCTAATAGGATATCAGAATCCTGTATATTTTTCTGAAGAAGTATTAACCCATTTACCTCTGACCTTTTAGATCTACTCTCAAGGTAAACCTGAAGACAAAAACAAGCAAACAAAAACTACATAGATGAAAAGAGAAAATTAATCCCAAAATAGGAAAATACGCTTTAAATGAATTTCACATTTACACATTTACTTTATAAAAGTGATTTCCCCAAATCTCCTATTTACCTTCTTTCATAATGAGATCAGTTTCTAACCGTTTAGAAAAAAAAAAATCTCCAATTTAGTTTACTGAGCTTCATGAAACTTCACACAGATAAAGATTCCTAGAGGCTCCAAATGTTAGTGTATTTAGTAACACAACCATTGCCCGTTTCTTTCCTTCTCTCAATCTCATCACAATGAAAATGAGATATTTTAGTCACTCCTCATTCTCACTGCCACACGAGGCATGATAACCGCAAACCCAGTGGGAAATATGAGATTCCAGCCCCTGAGGAACAAGACTTTCACTCTCACCTTCCCCCTCACCTGCAGGAGGAACAGACCAAAGGGAAATAATCTGCTGCCCAGGAGCCTCCCTCCAAGCTCCTTACAAAAGAGACAAAAAGGTCTCACTGCACAAACATTTTGTGTGCACAGAGAACATCATGGGTCAGACAGAGAAGACTTGAGAAAGAAGGCTGAGAGGCCGGGCGCAGTGGCTCACGCCTGTAATCCCAGCACTTTGGGAGGCCGAGGCGGGTGGATTGCCTGAGCTCTGGAGTTCGAGAAAGAAGGCTGAGAAATTCAAACTACAGAATTCTTGGGATCCATCCAGACTGGGAAGAAACATTCCAGATGTCTAACTCGAGCTCTTCATCTTACAGAAGAGGAGAAAGAGGGCCTCGTGCCTACTTCGTAGCAGATACAGAATGAGAGTTAACCATGCTCTTGACACTACATTATCTTTCCTCCAGCTTCAGCCTCATCCCCCTCGGGCCACACACACCAGAGACAACACAGGCACACACAGGCCAATTATGCATAGAAATGGAAGATGGTGATTCCTCCTTCAACTGGAGACTTAAATACACAGCAGCCATACAAGGGAGATACTGTGAGGCCACATCTATGCATCCAATGAGGGACAGAAATAATCATAATTTTTAATTCAGTTCAACCCAATGAGCGTTCATCGAGCACCTACTATGTACAAGAGCCATTGCTGTGTGTTAGGAAACCAAAAAAAAAAAAAAAAAAAAGAATGTGGTCCATGCCCTTTAGATACATTAGGGAATAGAGAAATACAATTGACCACACTATAAACTGTACTGTGACTTATGTAATAATGGGAACAAAGTATTCCTAGGGCCGAAAGGAAAACATAAGAAATGCTAACTAGAATAAATAGGATTAGAACTGGGGGTGTAATGAAGGTTTTGCAGAAGAAGTAATATTTCCATTGAATTTAAATAAAGAGTCCTGCTTCTTCAGGTGGAGAAGGCAAGAGAAAGGCATCTGAGAGAGAAATTCACTTGGCCACAAGTATAAATCAGACTGCATGATGTGTTTGGAAAACAGCAAATAGACAGACTCGAGTTGCATAGGCAAAGAGGCACACGGGGTGCTCCTGGCAAAGCAGATCCAGGCAGCAGTTCATCCTAAGCATTGGATGCCACATTAAAGAACATGGGCTGTATCCTTCAAAAGCAAGTATTTGAAGGGATCTCTGTGCACAAGTGACACTCCTGTCTGGGTTTTGAAGGTACTTCTGCCATCAGTGTGCAGAATGGATTGGAGACAGAAGACTAGGAAGGCAGGGAAGCAGCTGAAGACGTTTCCACAAGGAAAGCATAATACGGAAAAGTGTCTCTCACAGCCACCTTTCCTCAGAGCAGTTTCCAAGCCTGGGCACTCTTCACGAGAGAAGATGTGTGCTTCTCAAGCACACACGGAAGAAGAGCCATTTTACCCTTTCTTTCATTGCCCTTTGCCTGGCTGGGACTCCATGACTGGGCTGTCGGCAAGATGTGCAGCTGTATGGCAGTAGTGACAAGTCTACTCTTGCCCACGCACTGTGTATGTGCTCAAAAAGCCCAAGGTGAGGCAGCCAGGAGTCACAGAAAACCTAAGAAGACAGCTGGGCTTCCCAGAAAAGAGGAAAGATGGTGCTCTCCAGCTGTCTACCTGGCTGCCGTGTCCCACAGTATTGTCACTGGCACTCCATGGGTCTACACTCAATGTCCCTCTCATGCTGCCCCAGGCACTGTGCTAGGAACTGGGGTGTGCCAGGCAGGAAGGCATGAGTAAGAAACCATTTAAATCATCCAGAAGGAGAGATGAGACAGCCTGGGCAACAATCCTACCAGCAGCTTTGCTGAACACAAAATTAGACATGCTCTCCTTGTCAACCAATAAACCACAGGAGTCTGAATCATGCTGGTGATTTCATCTGAAAGACTGGTCAGCTCTCAACTGGGAAAAATTCAGAGGGGTGATCCTTGGAGTGGGGAACAAATAGTAGGGCCCTATTTCGGTTTCTTCATTCATTCTATTCTTTAAAATTGTTTACTTTGCTGTATCTCTTATAAAATAACATATATAAACTATACTTTGAGATAAACAATTTTAAAATAATTTAATATTTGAGATGCATACTCAAATTAAGTATATTTATTTGAAATGCATATGTTGAGATGCATATTCACAAAAATTTTTTTGGTGGGGATACGTGATCAAAAAATTTGGAGGCCACTGTGATAAAGTTCCATCTACACACTAAAAGTCAGAACTTCTCTTCTACACACACAAAAAAAGCATTTTATTGAGTTCAACTGTGACCCACTCAAACCCACACTACATACCTAAAAGTAAAAAAAAAAAAAAAAAAAAAACTGAAGTTGTGACAAAAAGGAACATCATTTTCTATTTTTTTAATGTAAGTTTCCTTTATCTTGTATCTTATCTTTCTTCACACTTAAAGGTATTCACAAAAGTTGTGTAGGGAGTTAATAATTTTGCATAAACCATCCACTGTGTTTAAAAAGCTAAAGTCAATCCTATACTTACAAATACATTTTAGCATTTTATATATATGTATGTGTGTATCTATATATACATATTTTTACAAGCCTAATGGTAGAAAATTATATCTAGAAAAATTTTTGCCCTTCATTTCTGTGTATTGAGAACTCCAAATCTTTCCTCATTCTAAGCTTCTTTTCATTTTCAACTTTTTGTAAACTAAAGTTCTCATATTTCAGAAAACATGGATTAAATTCTCATTTGACCACCAGTAATTGCAATGATAAGTTACTCTGGGAGACCAAGGCAAGAGGATCACTTGAGGCCAGGAGTTCAAGACCAGCCTGAGCAACATAGCGCAACCTTGTCTCCACAAAAAAAAAAATTTTCGTTAACCACGTGTGGTGATGCACACCCATATTCCCAGCTACACAGGAGGCTGAGGCAGGAGGATCTTCTGAGCCCATGAGTTCCAGGCTGCAGTGAGCAATGATTACCACTGCACTCTAGCCTGGGCAACAGCAATACCCTATCTCAAAAAAAAAAAAAAAAAAGAAAGAAAGAAAAGAAAAGAAAGAGAGAAAGAAACACTACAGATTAATTTCATTACAAGTTTGAATGTTGAAAACCCAAGTTAGTATATATTATTCATACTTATACATTCAGCAAAAATTTATTAAGTCCCTGCTGCGTACCACACACTGTGTTTTAGGTACTGCATTAATAGGAGTAAAGTGATACCATGATGGAAAGTTAGTCCCCGCCACAGAGTGGAAGAGTAGACTTTGTCTCATTCACACCTCAGCACCTATAACAGTGCCGCCTGTCTGGCACCTGGCAGAGCACAATAAATACTTCTTCACTGTCTCCCATGAGGACCTTACAACCTAGTGGGGATGGGCAGTGGGAAAAAAAGAAATTCATAACATTTGCAAATAATTACAATATCGTAATATTCTTATTCACGTACAAAAATATCTGACAACAATTTCTATCTCCCTTCTTCTCTGCATAATGAAAATCTTGGATGTAGCTCAGAGAGAGTTTAGATTCACTGCATGGTCTATTTCTAGTTTTAATTACAATGCTTGGCAAAGCTTAGGAGGAGATCATTTCAATTCATTTCAAAAATAACTCTCATTCAATACAAAGAGATGGGATTTTTCACACTTGTAAATTCTTTTATTTACTTGATAATTAAGATGGTTTGGCATATAAATAAAGCATTTTCTTAGCAACTTTGGTCTAGTGAAGATGCAGAGCTGTTTATCTATTAATAAAAATAAAATGGCTTTCCTCAAAAAGTAAAAACTTACACTCGCCTTCCAAACAGACTCAGTTGCATTTCTGGCCCTTTTTAATCCAGAGAAAAGACAGCTGTTCAAATCAAACATGGAGATAAAGCTGGATGAAGTCCCTCCAGTACTTACTGATCCATACAGCTCCCCCTTCTCATTCATCCCGAGGTAGAGTCCACTGTCCACGCCTCGAATGCTGACCAGGCCCACTGCTATACTGATAAATTCCAGAATGCCTGTAGACAAAGGGTAGAAGGCAGAGGACAGGTCAGATCACGGAGCATGTCCTTAGAGTCCCAGCATCCCTGGGGTTTTGGAGAGGACACTGAGCCCAGCTCCCCACTTGGATAACCCCACGCTAGTTAAAGAAGTGTCTTCTCTTTGAAAATCACTGTGTAAAAGAATTGATTTTCAACTAAATTCTATCTTATCATAATGACACAAAAATACTTACCAACATGACTTACACAAAAAACAAAACATTTTAAAAATTAAAAAGTTAGAGTCTACATAGATATGCTAAGAAGTAATAGGACAGAAAAACCAGTGTGTACATAATCTAATTAACTTAAAAGAGTAGAATTTAGACAAAGACAACCTACATCCACTTTGTAAACATGAAGTTAAGCATCTGTCTGTGATTCTCTTATTTTGAGAGACATAAGACCATTCGCTAAACAGAATACTTTTTTAGAAAAGACAACCTATTTCCACTTTATAAACATGAAGTTAAGTATCTGTGTGTGCGTATCTTGCTTTTGGACTTCCCAGCCTTTAGAACTGGGAGAAATAAATACCTGTTTAAGTAGCAAAAAAAAAAAAAAAAAAAAAAAGTATTCTGTTTAGAGAATAGTCTCTCAAAATAAGAGAATGAAGTGCTAACTAAAGCCTTGATTGGTTTATACAGAAAATTATCCAGCTCTCTATTGTGTTAACTTTTTTTAACTCTATCTAGAAAACTAAAACTGCCCACATACATCCCAATTATTTTTGCTTAAACAAAGTATTGGTTTTTGCTATACTTATCTAAACCTCAAAGAGATAATTAAGCAATTAAAATAATAATATTCTGAAGAGATAAATACTGCTCTTGATTTAAAGCAGGCATGGAATGCTGTATTCCAAAATCAAATCAACACAATGATCTTATTTTACTTCCTTCTTTCCCCTTGCTTACCTCACTAAGAATAACACCTAAGCTGGGCATAAATCCAGAATTTTATGGCCACATAACAGCAGTTTCAATTTCTGTAACTATAGTGTGGTTATAAGATGATTAGCCCACAGTATATTTAGGACACTGCTAATTTTTTTTTTTTTTTTTTGAGATGGAGTCTCGCTCTGTTGCCCAGGCTGGAGTACAGTGGCACGATCTTGGCTCACTGCAAGCTCCGCCTCCTGGGTTCACACCATTCTCCTGCCTCAGCCTCCTGAGTAGCTGGGACTTCAGGCTGGGACAGCCACCACGCCGGGCTAATTTTTTTTTTTTTTTTTTTGTATTTTTAGTAGAGACGGGGTTTCACTGTGTTAGCCAAGATGGTCTCGATCTCCTGACCTCGTGATCGACCCGCCTCGGCTTCCCAAAGTGCTGGGATTACAGGCGTGAGCCACCGCGCCTGTCTGGACACTGCTAATATTATTTGTACTCAGCCATTTTTTCCTTTTTATTGTAAATTAAAGTGCTACATTTTATGTAGACCTTACATTAATGCATATCAAATATTGAGTTCTTGTTTTAAAAATACTTTCAAATATTAAAAATTTTACTTACATTTAAGAGTGCAGAAAAAAACTTAGGGTAACAATGTGCTATACTCAGTCTCATGTGACTAATAAAAAAGCACTTACATGAATTTTTCAACTATTAATTTTGCAACTCTCACGAAATACACTGGTACTGCAATCAAAAGAAGGCATGAACAGCATAAATCTAATAAAGGATTAACTCAAGAGGAAACTATTTCAAGGTGATGTAAAAAAGAAGAGCTATTTCTTCTAAAGGGGTATTCCTAATTCTTTTATAAGGACAAAATGTAACAAATTTATCTTGTGCTTAATTTAATTATTTTAATAGGATGTTAAACAGTATATTAAAAAAAGTGAAATTACAAATTGTGTTTTGAATCTGATAATCTATGACTCTATGATGGAGAATACATCTAAAAGAAGCCAGTTTATTACTAGCCTTCCCTACTTCAAAAGCAAATGGGAATACAAATAAGGCAATATTTCCATGAGATTCATTTTTCATGAGATGCAGTCCCTTTTTGATGCATTTTATTTCATTGTACTATTCTTCTGAGTCAAAATAACTAAAATTGTGGCATTTTATTATTATTAGCAGTCATATGTATGTGAATATCTTCTTAGTAACCTGAAAGCACACCAAAATGTGGGTCATACATACCCTGAAATTAATGTAATGAGTTAATTAATGTTCAATTTTCGTCGTAAGATGAAATGCAGGAAACATTTGGCCCCTTTTGAGGTCTGAATGATTTAATTTACCAGTTCAATAAGGAAAGGTTTAATCATAAAACTAAAAAATATTTGCAGCTTCTAAGGGAGCATGTGATGATCTTTCTGCTTTCCCTGCACACGGAGTAGCTGAGGACTAATAATGAATATTAGCCAGTGTTGCCCATCAGGTCCAACAAAGAATAAGGTGCATGTGATTTCACAAAACCTTTTCACTGGCTGGTCTGCAGAACATCAAGAAAAAAAAATAACAGCAGCAGCAATGATAATTGTAATAGTGAAAATTCTTGAGCATTTAGTCTATGCCAAATGAGAGGCCTTCTCTCATTTAATCCCCAGAACAACTCTAGGCATTACAATATTCTAATCCCCAGTGTACAAATGGGGAAATTGAGGTTTAAGGAGGTTAATAATTAGCCCCCAAGCAACTGGACTCCAAAACCTATTTCCTTAACTATTATGCACATCTTACATTTGGTTTTACCTTTTTTAATGTTTCTGTGATTTCTGTACCATTTTCATATAGCTGAGTTCTGAAAGTATTATTATATAATTTAGAAATGAAGATATCAAGATATCTATCTCGTTTCTTTTTCTGGCATTGACAAGACAGCTGTAATTCATATTCGTTCACTTTTTCATTCAAGAAGCTATTATTGAGGGTTTATTGTAAGCCAAGCACCATACCATTTATTGAGTATATAAAGATGAACCGGATATAGCCTAGGTCCTATTACCCTCAAATTTTTGCTCACCATCTGTTGGGAAGAAGGACACGTAAACAGATAAATGTAACAACAGTGTGGCAAATGCAGTTGAGAGGGAGCTGTTCAGGGTATGGGCAGTCCAAAGATGGGCAGCTCATCTGGGTTTCTGAAGGCAAGTCAGAGGCTTCCCAAGAAAATAAATACCTGAGATAAGTCTCCAAAAAGCTATCCAGGTGAGAAGGAACTACCTACAGATCCCAGGTGGAAAAGATTTCATCACCTCAAACCACCACCCATTTCTCTGCAGTTCCTTAAAAATAGAGACGTCAAAATAACAGCCCAGCTTTTTATGTGGTCACCTCAGTGATGCAAGGACAAGCAGACCAACAGAACGTAGGAGTCACAGTCATTCTCCCCCATGCAAAGAATTCCACTGTTGTAAGGTCAGGAAGATCTAGCAACCCCACAACAGGATCCCACCCCAACCAGACCAGAAACCTCATCATTCCTGGTACCCTCTAGTCCACAATAAATTCTATAACCTCAAGCAGGTCCATTCAGCTCTCTCTGGGGTGGAGCTGGTGCCAGGCAAGTGCTTCCAACTACATTCCCTGAGTACAACCCACTCCACATGTTATCTGCTCACATGACTGGGCAGCAGAGGGGGCTGGATCAATAACAGCCAGGAGGAGCCTTCTGTGCAGAGACATCTGAATGTTTAATGATCAAGGAGAGAGAAAGGGAAAGAAGGAAAGAGCAAAGAAAAGAAGGAAGGAAGAGGGGAGGAGGAAGGGAGGGAATGATGAGATTGTGCCTAAAATTAGAACTGTGGCACACACATGTGTACCATGGCAGCCTGTCGCTCATTTTGGGCAGACACAGCCTTGACAACCTTAGCTCAGACGGCCCACAGTAATGGGTAGTGATAGGGTGACATGGGAAGCACAGGGTCGATGACTGCTGTCATTTCTTTGTTCTCTTCCACAGCAGTCAACAGTTCCAAATGAGGATATGCTCACTGGGACCCCATTGGATTTGATGAGGTGTGAGATCATCCATGGTCCATGAGAGACCAGGTCAATGCCTGGACTATTTCAGGAAAATCACCACACCGGACCTTCCTCATTGCCCCAGACTCACTATTAGTGACTATCCCCAGAGCTGATGGGCTGCCCCAGTTCTGTTCACATGGACCATTATCCCAAAGCTGGCACCGCCCCCTAGAGCCCATCTGTGCTGGGCCTCACCTCCAAGGCCAGGCAAGGCAACGGGAGGGCAAGGCAGTCAGAGCTGCTCCACTCTGGCCCTCATGACATGGTTCTCTGACTTAAGAGCCCCCAACGCATTACAGAACCGCACTCTTGAGACCACACAAATGTAAGCAGACTGTCGAGAGGGGCAGGGCATGAGGCTGCAGAAAATTAATGATTAAGCCTCTTCCCTGCAGAGCTTCCTGCTCACCCAGAGAAGCTCGAACCAGGGCTGCCAGATCAACCATCTCAGATCCTGCACCGGGGTAAGTTCGGATCTGTAGCAACTTAAGCACATCTCATAGAGTTTATATAGGAAATGACTAACTGAATGGGAGTTATAACTCCACTAATTTTTCCAGAACCTGAAGCAATCCTAAAACCATTTCCTTAAACACCCAGTGTTTTCCTGAGACATTGAAGAGTCAGATACATAGAACAGAATTAAAGTTCAAAACCCTGGAAATAAGTTTTAAACACCTGTTTAAAAAAAATCATACTATCATATTTCTCCCCTCTAGTAAAACCTTCACCTGACCCAATTTGAATGGAAGCCCCAGTTCGGGTGCTCATCTGAGGTCCTGATGAAGACCGGCCTTTCAGAGCTACCTAACCCCAGCCAAAAAGGGAACAGTTAAATAGCAGATCAGGCCCAGCGTTCATGTTTTTATTATTTTACATTACTATTTCCCCAAATGATTTTCTGCTCATATTTCTATCCATCTAGCAAGGCTGGAGTGCTTTAAAAGTGAGCTCTATATATAGGTATATAGATATACAGATGAAACAAGACATCTCGCTCCCCTAGCCTACTGCACAGAGATACAATTGCGAGTTCCTTTTCTCGTCGTTCAATCTTATCTCCACATCACCAACCCGAGGGGGAAAAAAAAAAAAAAGGCTCCTTCAAGGTCCCACCTAAGTTGTCACCTCTGCAGCTCCTGCTGGAACAGTAAGACTCTCCCACCCCCACGTCCTCTGCACTGCCGCTGCTGTGTCACTGCCAAGCTTGCCAGCAGCTGCAGTCACCTGCGGCTGCATGGGGGCGGCAAAAATCCTTTTTCCAGCGCGTTTCCTTCTGCTGTTTGATTTCAGGTAGAAAATGCACCTTCTATTTTAATCAAGGTGTAAACCCACCCCACCCCCCACCTACAGTTACTCTTTTCTAGAGAAACTGAGTGTGAGGACGAAGTCCCCAGAGGGGAGCCGGGCTGCGGAGGAGAGGCTGCTGCCGGAGGAGGAGGAGGGCCGAAGGTGAGGCCGCGGCGGCGCGCGGGAGCGCCAGGTGTGCCAGAGCCGGGGCACCGCAGCCCCCTCGCCCCCTCCCGGCGCCTGTGCCCTCCCTCCGCCCTCCCCGCGCGCGCCGCGGTGTCCTAGCGCCGCCGCGGCCTCGTTCCGGGCGGGGCTGGGAAGGCGAGGGTAGGAGGCTCCCGGCACACGCACCACCGCTCTGCGGAGGTTGCTAATATTGGGACCTGCCGCAGCGGCAGCAGCGGGAGACCGCGGCACTGCTGTCACCCCGGGGGCCCGCTTCTCACTGCAACCGGATGAAAGACTTAAATAACCCTCCTGCCTCACCCTGCTTCCCCACCCCCACTGCGCACAGCCACCCACTCAACTCCATCCCAGCCAGAGTGAGTGGCACAGCGGAGCGCCAGGGCGCCCTTCCCCCTCGGCCGACGCCAGGCCGACGGGCTAGCTAGCGGCTCGGGGCCCCAGTCCCCAACCTGGGCCGGGGCTTCCGCTCCCCTCCCATCCAACACTACCCCTAGCCCCTCCCCCCAGCCCCCACATCCCCCCCAGCCCCCACATCCCCCCCAACACTGTACCGAGAGCGTCTAAGGAGTGGAGATGCCACTTCCCTAACAACACCTTTCTCTGACCTCTAGGGGTGAGGGGTCTAGCTTTTTGTTTAACGGTTTCTATTGAGCCACTGTAGCCCGCCGCGGTCCTCATCCGCTCACCCTAGAATGCGCCTCTCCTGCCCTCCCCTCCCGCGTGGCCCCCGCCCTTGCATCCGCGCTCTCTCCAGTAGCAGAGTTACGGGATTTCTAATGACTCGACTGCATGTGGCAAACGTCCTATCCTAAAGGTGACTGCATCAAAAAAAAAAAAATGCTCATGGAGGGAAGGGGTGCGTGAAGAAGCCCCAACTAGAATATCCCATAAT
The DNA here is from genome assembly GCF_029281585.2 of Gorilla gorilla gorilla. NCBI lineage: Eukaryota > Metazoa > Chordata > Mammalia > Primates > Hominidae > Gorilla > Gorilla gorilla. Next base: position 35,969,844 of record NC_073238.2, on the reverse strand, counting down.
CTCTGCACACCAGGGCCCAGTCGTGCTGCACCGGAGTTCTAACAGGGTCTCTCAAAGACAGGCTCGGCTGATTCACACAATAAAACCGGCTTGGGCCCGCCGCGGCGCCCCTGCAGCCGTGCGCCCCCGCCGCGCTCCCGCGCACACCCCGGGCTCCCCCGGTTGTGAAGCCGGAGCGGAGGCGGGGGCGCGGGAAAGCCAGATCGCGATCGGCGAGCTCGCGAGCTCTGCTCTCGGAAAGCGGTTAACAATAGCACGCCGCCCCCTCCGCCCGCCTCCGCGGCCCTTTGTCCCCCCCACCCCCACTCCTTCCCCTGCGGCTCCGGCCAGGGGCCCCCGACCCACCTCCCGGGCACCACGGAGCCCTTCGAGTCTCCAAAACCCGGCTGCGTGCTTCAGAAGAAGGACACGGAATGGGACAGGGGAGCTCAGGGGTCCGACCTCCAGCCCGTCCTCTGTCCCCGCCACCAACTCTCCTGCCGCTGCGCGCGCCTGCAGCCGTTCCCACACCGCAAACCACCGTGCAGCCCGGGGCGGCGGCTGTCAGCCCCGCCAGACCCACTCTCACACACAAAGAGAAAGCGAATGGGCTCAACTTGGGCCAAAATGAAAAACCGGATTCCCTAAACGCGGCCAGAAGTGTGTCAGCCCCTGCCTGCCGCCCCCCGGCCCCCGTGGTCCCCGCAGCACTGAAGGGCGCACCCGAGCCAGGCGGAAAGGGAGCCGGAACGCGAGCGCGTTTAGGACCGCGCGGAGCCGGCCCGGCAGCCGCTAAGTGCGCCGCGGGGCCCGGGCGGCCGAGCGGGCACCTGCCGGCCGCGAGCGCGGGAGGGCTGGAGCTCCGGCCGCCTGGCACACCTAGGCCGGCCGCCCACGCCGCTCGCTTTGGTCGGCGCGGCCCCGACACCCTGCGGGTGGCCGCCGCCGCCCTGGACACACTCGCTCGCCCACCCAGGGCCGCCCACTGCCTGTTGTTCTGGTATCGAACGCTAGGCAGGGTGGCAGCCCTTAAAGAGGCCAGATGGAAACGGCACTTTTAGTAAAGTTTAGTCTTCTCTTTGCAACAACTAGAATCTACCTTTACTTCTGGGGTGGGGAGGGGATAGTTATATTTCAACTGAATAATTGCAAAGCAAAGAGCTATAACTTTTTTTTAAGCAGCGAGTGGAGACGGCCAGAGCAATTTCACACTACTAGGCTCAGCTGTGGTCTTAGGCTCAGGGGTGAGCATGAGGAGCAAATCCTGGGCCTCGTGGATCTGGGACCATCCCCAGCCCAGGCCTAAGTCCTCCTCACCTTCTGGCATCATCCGCAGCCGCACGAAGCTAAACATACAGTTTAGATTGTGTTCAACATCTGGCACTAAAGCATGAGGAAGAAAAATCACCAGAGGACTTTGTTTTTTACGACCTACTTTAAGTGTTGTCAGGTGGGTTCACTCAGAAGTTAACTCCTTCCAACAGTCTAGTTGCCCAAACTGGCGCTTAATTTTTTTTTTTTAAGTAAGGAAAAAACTCAAGAGTCCACCCAGTTGGGACTGTGTTAGTTGACTTCGTGCGGTTGGGCTCAGGGTGCCCTGGCAAGCACGTGTGTGCAGGCATAAAGTGGGCAGAGCCGCCAGCCCTCGAGTCTGCAGCCCTCGGTGCTGAGTCACAAATACCCTCCGCTGAAAAATGAAATCCTCGGAATGCCCTTTAAAATTCGCTCGCAGCGTTTGCACGCGCGCACACACTCACACCAGAGAGCCACGCAGGAGACCTACACAGGGCTGCACACTATGGAAATTTAAAAGCAGAGGTTATCACTTGATAGCTGGAAGGACAAAAACCCCTGAGCGTCCTGCCTCTTCCCAAGTCATTTTCCCCCAAGCCTCTGCCCCTGCTTTTCACGGAGCCTAAAATATGACTTTAGTCCTCCCAACAGGACAATCCGTCAGCAACCTTCGCCTATGGGGCTTTCAGACCCTCACAGGGGGGAATAAACAATGCGCTTAATATACAATTCAAGCAGTATACTTACTAGAGGAAAGGGGGAAAGGAAAAAAACCTTAATTTGGGCACAAGATACCCACTGCCTTCAAGAAACTGCATTAAGTTCTTAGTAGTTAATGATTAAAGCTTTAAACTCGTGCAATTAAAAGAAACTTCCTAAACCCGTGTATCTGATGCAAAAGAACTGGAAACTTGTATTATATTTATAAATTATGCCCCCCTTTAAATTAAAAGTAGGGGGCCTTTCAGTGTATACTTGCATCAGTGCCAGCAGCAGATCTGCAATTCCGGAGGCATTTTTTTTTTCGGAGCTGGCAAGACAGAGAGAGAGAGACAGAGATACAGAGAAAGAGGGGAGGAGGGGAGAACCCTTCCCACGTCCCCCACCCGGCCACCACCTTCTTGGTAGTTATAATTTCGACATGTCATCTCATGGACACTAAAGGGTTAATGGTATACCTACCAAATCGGCTGTGGTCTTTCCTGGTTCCCTGGATAGTACCATTGGGGAAGATTTCTAAGTGAAATCCAGTCCTGCAGTATAGCTGCCTCCGCCTGAGAATCCCCTTTAAATGATCCAAGTCCGTGACTGCGGGTCCCCTGGGGAGCCCCCCTGCTTCGGACTGACCCAGGTGGTCACTTAACAAAACCGGGCTGTCCACCGGCAACACGGGCACATTCCCAAACGGTACCGCATCCTGCACACCGAAATAGTTCCCAACTTCACCTAAGGGAGCCATCAGAGGACTCGGCTTTTGGAGCACAAGAATAAACAATAATGATGGTGTCAACCCAGGAGATATTAGGCGAGGTATATCCAACTCCCCTCCCTTACTGCAGTTGCAGAGAGAGAGAGAAAAAAAAAGGTTCTTTTCTTCAATCCATTAAATGCATAAATAAAAGTAATCTGCTGTTTCACTGGCACAGGTTCAAGGTCAAACCACTGATAGTCTAAGAAACCACCACTTTATACTCACACACTGACATATTGATAAACATATCTATGTATCTCTATAGATAGATCCCCAGCTCTTAGCAGGCAGGAAGGTCTTCATCCCATCCGACCGTAATAAGGAAAAAAAATCCGTAGTTTCTCCATTTGGTTTGAGATCAGAATGACCATAGCAACTTAAATGCCTAGGCGTTATTATAGGGATTTTTAAGATGCACGGGCTACGTCAGAATTTACGGATCCTGACTCCAGGAAGGCATGCGCTGTTTTTACTCTCTAACCGACTCTGCAGACATCAGCATGAATCCTTCAAGGGGAAAAAAAAAAATCTCACGTTGGTGGCGGCGACAAATCTCCCCTCCCGGTCCCCCCTCCAAAAAATGATAATAATAATAAAACAAAAAGAAGAAGAAACTTTAGGCGTCCAAAGCTAGTATCCAGGATTCTCCAGAGGCTCGGCAGATGTCCATTGGCTTAGAACGGGTGGCGAGCGGCGAGCGAGGAGAGCCGCGTCCGGGAGCTCGCGTGCCGCCCAGGCTGCCGCGAACAGGTGTTGCCGCGCCGGCTCGCGGAGCGTTGTAGCCGGGCGGAGCGCTCCTCCTGCGCAGCCCCCGCCGGCGCGCAGAGTGGCGCAGGCAGCGGCATTGGGCTGGGTTTAAGGTAGCGCCGCCGCAGCCCGGGCTCCCCGCGGTCCTAGCGCCCGGCTTACTGCCCGCGCCGCTCTGCGGCAGGCGAGGTGCGGCGCGCCAGAGCGCAGGACTTCCTGGGAGGCAGCCGAGGAGCCCTGGCTTTACAAAGAAAAGCAAATGAAAGATGCACTGCGAGAGGCGGGAGGAAGAAACCCTGAGTCTCCCGAGACTCAAAGTTCTCCTGCAGACTTGAAGCCGGTAACCTACAATCTAGCTGGCTGGCTACATTGATGGAGGGTCAGAGTGAAACTGGGAAACTAGTTTTCACTGGGGCTCTGTAACCTTGCGTTGTATTATAGAATATGACTGAGTTGAGAGAGTCGGAGGGAATGGGAGTTGATTTAATGGGCTCGGATGGCCATGGCAGTTTCTCTTCCATTCTTCGGCCACACACACAGAAGCGCAAACTATGTTTCAGGTAAGATCAACTCCTCTCCCCCGTCACACACACACACACACACACACACACACACACGCACACACACACGCAGATGCGGCCACCGTTTCTGTTTTGTTTGGAGCGTTTTGCTGGGCATCTTTGGGTTGGGGCTATGTTTAGGTCCCGCCCCGCTGCTCGGGTCCCGGCGGCCGCAAAGCAGTCGGCAGGGGGGCGCCAGAGAACCTTCAATGTCCCCGACTTCGACTCGGGCGCGCGTCTTCGGGAGTCTGGGTGGAGGGGAGCGCTCCAGTAGGCGTCTTCTCGCCCCCAGACCACGCTGCTTAGGACGAGCGGCGCCATCCCAAGCCCTGCATCGGCTCGGGGACGCGAAAGGCGAGTTCTGGTGTCTCACTCCACCGTCCGAAGCCCGCCGCGGAGCTGGGAGGGCCGGGCACTGGATGCTTGCGGGGCGCCCCGGGGCTGCAGCCGCTCCTTCCTGCTCTGCCCTGCGGGGCCGCACGTGGAAGCCTGAGCTCCGTTGCGCGGGCTCGGGTTTCTGTTAGCCGCCGGCGGCCTTCGCGCCCAGCGGGAGTCAGGGACAAAGAAACCCGCCTCCGGGGGCCGCCAGGGGCCCTGCCGGGCCGGGCCCGCCCGAGAGACTGGAGGCGGCGCGCTCTGCGCCCGGGACAGCCTGCCTGCGCCCGGATCCCCAGTGGCGGCGGGCGCGGAGCGCGGCGCCCCCCAACACACACACACACACACATACACACACACACACACACACACACACACACACTCTCGCCCACAGCCCTCCCGCGGGGCCCCCCTTCCCTCCCCCTGCTCCTCTTTGTTCACATTGTCTTAGAAACGGCCCGACTCTCGGGTCAAGATGGTGAAAGTTGCCGAGACTTGAGCGCAGCTCCACACTGCGGGGCGTGCAACTGAGAAGCAAAGTCGAAAGCAGAGACTGAACCCCTGCGGTGGGGAAGCGAATCAAAACCTGGTTATGGGGGAGAAGTCGGATCCGCCTTAGTAGTCAGCTAAAGGCTGGAGATGCATAACTGGGGCTGGCCCTACTCCGGACGGGAGGGCTTCGCCTGAAGACGAAAGGGAGCGATGAATTTGCAGATTTCGGGGGCGCTGGAGGTGCCAGCGACCTGGAGCGACCTTCCCCTGCCCTCCGGGGAGGAAGGCGTGCTCCGGCCCGGGCGAGGAGGAAGGAGAGAAGAGCGAGGTGGTCCTCCCCTCTTCCTTTCCCACCCCCCTTTGCCGCAGTCCAGGGTCATTGGGTGTCCGGGGCTGGCTCGGTGCGTCTTGCTTACGTGTTTCTGAAGCATGAGAGCCCTGCCCCGTGGTATTTACAGCAGTCACATCCGCGGTGGTACAGAGCGGGCTTTAACGTTAACTGCTCGGCGGCAGATACAAGAAGCTGGGTAGTAAGTGTCACTTCTCATAAACCACCCGAGTCGCTCGCATTAATCTCCGAGGCAGCCAGCAGCGATGGGTACAGCAGGGGCGTTCCTCGACCAGTTGGGTACAATGCGCCGGGATGGTTACTTAGTGGGGAAAAAAAGCGATGGAAGAAACAGAGACAGGCCCAGAGAGACAGGGAGACGCTTCATAAGAAGAGAAACGAGCAGCACGTGGACATTGGACATTTCCAGTGAAGACAAGACTGGGACCATTTCCACCAGCTGTCTCCAACCACATTCTTTCGATCTGAATTTAGATTGTCATCCAATGAGCAAAGACCATTTCCGCTTCCGAATCCTGCAGCGTGTGACTGTCGCTTTAAAAAGCGTTGCAGCAGTGGAAGAGAGGGCGAAGTAGCTGATGGAGCACTTTCTCAGGTTGAGCAGCCTCCCCCACTGCAGTTGGCTTGATCCACATTTCATCCGCATCCCTAACTCCAGCTGCAAGAAGCTTTTGCTGCTTCCTCGCCCCTTCCCCATCAGATTTCTCTTGCTTGGTTTTGTTGGTTGATTTGGTCTGGTTGTTTTTCTTATTGTAGTAAGAGAAACAGTGTCCTTCCTTGCACTGGCCACATCACATTTTTCCTGTACTCACCCCACTCGTTAGGGCTGACATCCTCAAGGTTCCTTCACAGCTCTGGCAAAACCATGAACTCCTATGTCCAGGACTATGAGTATGTTTTACAAGTCTTCTTCAGTGAGTACATAGATGTTAGTACTCAAAGAAGACTGAGGCCTTGCCTTCTAGAGACACGTGGTGTAATTGGGTTAATAACTCCTGCCTCGAAAGACTGTTGTTAGGAGTAAAAGGAAAAAAAAATGCACACAAAACAAGCAGCACACAATAGACCCTCAAGACATAGTCGCTATCATTACACTATTCCTTATATAGTTCCCCCATGGATTTCTCCCATGCGGGTATTCAGCAAATACTGTTATTGATTTTAATCCCAAAGCTCCCTGAGGCTCTGTCTTCTCAAAACGTTTTAACTCCTCTTGCTTTCCTTTCTTCCCCTTTCCTGTGTTTTCTATCATGTTTGTCATCTGTCTTTTCTGTTGTCAATTTAGTACTTAGGCCCAAATGGGAATAAATGACAAGAGAAGTAAAAGAGGGCTATGAAAAGGAATGAGCACTGGAATGGGAGTCTGCAGATCTGAAACACATCATCTGACCCTCTGCCTACTCCATGTGTGGCTACGGGCCCTCTCCTCACGGGTCCCAGCTCTTTGCTGTGAAGACTGGTTCATGTAGGTTAAAGTGGCCTGTCAGCTATAAAGTCCTCTGCAAATTTGAAGTGGCCCTTTGGAAAAAGTCCACCTTCCCCTCTTTGTTCATTAGCTTGTCTTCCTTCAGTTTCCCTGGACCCCCAGATGCAAATCAGTACAGAGTCATTTCATTCCTTCTCTACAGTAAAGGCGTCACTGGGCCTCTGCCCTTCCATCTGTTTCCTTCGTTCTCCTCCTCCCCACCCCACAACCCTTCAATCTACTTATGGGCTTTTGTTTAGGAGCTGTAAGGAGCATGGGATGGAGGGGAATGGTTTGGGAAGGTTGAAGTCTATTCCCAGTGTGACCCCAGGAACTAGGTTTGAGTTTCATGGTAAAAAGATAGAACCTTTGTAGCCACCATTTATTGACTGCTTACTGTGTTTCCAACACCCTGCTAAGTGCTTTTGTGCTTTATCTTCTTAATATTGAAAACTGTCCTATGAGGTATTATTTTATCCCATATTATAGATGAGGAAACTGTGGCTTATAGAAATTAAGTAGCATGCCTATTGCCACAGTGCTAATAAATGGTGGAGCCAAGTTCACAGACATCAGACCCTCGTTGTGTAACACCGCCCTCGATTATAACAGGCATATAGTTTTAAATTTTTTAATAGCATGCCTTCTCAAAATACACAGAAATAAATGATGGGCATATATACTTGTATATATCAACAACCAGTTACACTGAGTGTATATGAACAGCAACCAGTTAGAAGACAAAATGAAGGAAGGAAAAGACCCCAGTTACAACAGGTTTTTTAAAAAGGAAAGGAAAGTGAAGGAAGGAAGGAAAGGAGACATAAGATCCCCAGGAGCAGAATTAACAACAACAAAAAAATGTACAAGATCTATATATATGAAGAAAAAAAAAAATTTTTTTTTTTTTTGAGACAAGGTCTCACTATGTTGCTTAGGCTGGTCTCGAACTGCTGGGCTCAAGAGATCCTCCCACCTTGGCCTCCCAAAGTGCTTGGATTACAGGCATGACCTACTGCTCCCGACCAAGAAATACATATATATATATGTGGTTTTTTGGGGTTTTTTTGTTTGTTTGTTTGTTTGTTTGAGACAGAGTCTCACTTTGTCACCCAGGCTGGAGTGCAGTAGCCTGATTTCGGCTCACCACAACCTCTGCCTCCCAGGTTCAAGTGATTCTCCTGTCTCAGCCTCTCGAGTAGCTAGGATTACAGGCATGTGCCACCAAGCCTGGCTAATTTTTGTATTTTTAGTAGAGATGGGGTTTGCCGTGTTGGCCAGGCTGGTCTTGAACTCCTAACCTCAGGTGATCCACCCGCCTCAGCCTCCTAAAGTTCTGGGATTACAGTCATGAGCCACCATGCCCGGCCTGACCAAGAAATATTTTAAGATATTTCTTGGAATACAAAAGATGCCCTGAACAAATTGAAAGGCATATCATGTTCTTAGATAGAAAAATTCAATTGCATAAATATATAATCCTTCCTAAATTAATCTAAACACAATAATAATAAAAATGCCAAGATGTTTAAAATTAGATACACTGATGCTACAGGTAATATGGAAAAATAAATTAAAATTGACAAGAAATTTTTTTAACAAGAAAAATTAAGGGGTAACTAGCCATACAATATTTTAAAATATTTTTTAAAGCTATAATAATTAGAACAGTGTCATATGAATTATTTATATTAGCCTATGAATAAACAGATAAAGCAATAACAGAATAGAAATTATATAGATCCAAATACATATTAGAATTTTATATATGATAATCAACTAATGGGGAAAAAGTGAACTATGAGTAAATGGTTTTGAAACAACAGAATAAACAACTAAAAAACACAAATAGTGTTTATTCTTCATACTTACATGACGATAAAACCCAAATGCAAATATTTTAAATGTAAAAAATAAAACTATAACAAGTCCTAAAGGAAACAATGGAAGATTTTCCTTATGATCTGAATTGTGAAGGCCTTTTTAAATGTGTCATAGAATCCAAATGCCTAAAAGAGAATATTGATAAATGCAACCACACACACACACAAAAAAAATTTTTAACTGCATGGGAGAAAAACATGAATTCAAAAGATAAATGATGAAATGGAAAAAATGCATCTCATATAAAGGACTCATTTTTCTAATATATAAAAAGCTGGCTGGCAGCCAGATGTGGTGCCTCATGCCTGTAATCCCAGCACTTTGGGAGGCCGAGGCGGGCGGATCAGGAGATTGAAACCATCCTGGCTAACACGGTGAAACCCCGTCTCTACTAAAAATACAAAAAATTAGCCAGGCATGGTGGCGGGCACCTGTAGTCCCAGCTACTCGAGAGGCTGAGGCAGAAGAATGGCATGAACCTGGGAGGCGGAGCTTGCAGTGAGCTGAGATCGCGCCACTGGACTCCAGCCTGGGCAACACAGCAAGACTCTGTCTCGAAAAAAAAAAATGCTGGCTGGCACGATGGCTCATGCCTGTAATCCCAACACTTTAGGAGGCAGAGGCATGAGGATTACTTGAGGCCAGGAGTTTGAGACCAGCCTGGGCAACATAGCAAGACCATGTTTCTACAAAAAAATTAAAAAATTAGCTGGGTGTGGTGGCACACACCTGTAGTCCCAGCTACTTGGGAGGCTGAAGTGGGAGGATTTCTTCAGTCCAGGAGGTCAAGGCTGCAATGAGCTGTGATCATGCCACTGCACTCCAGTTTGAGTGATGGTGATATATGTGTGTGTGTATCTGTGTCTGTGTGTATGTGAGCATATATATATTTTTATATGTGCACTCATCTGACCCTGTTTATGTAAAGCTCCTACAAATCAATAAGAAAAGCTGGTGTCTGATCCAACATGTTAAGTGCTTGGAAGTCATCATTCCCATGCACACAAGGAAAAAGATGAATGAACTGAAAATCAAGAACTCTTCTTAGATCCATCAAGAATTAAGGTCATAGGAGAAACTGCTGCCCTGAAAATTGGAGAGGCAGACAGGCAGATACAGAGAATCACAGCTTACCAGAGCAGAAGGAGAAGAGTAGGAGCCCACAGCTGGAGCTGGTATCGGTAGGAACACTTCAAACTGTAATTGCTGGAGGCTCATTGTGACAAGCTTGAGAGTTAAGAATTCATCGAAAAACTCTCCTATGAATTTTCTAACAGGAGTCCCCACACTTTCCTGAGTTTTACCTTCAGGAACCCTACCAGGTTCTCCCTGTGAAGATCTGAGAAAAATCCTCTTCTACATCCCTCAAGAAGAAAGGAAAAGTGACCATTTTGAAATATGCCCAGGGTTCTCTCTTCTTAGCAAGGCCTGCCCTCAAGGAAAACTATTTGAGCAGAGCCTAACCAACCTGGAGAAGGGGAAATAGACAACTCCAGCCCCTTCTAGCCTTCAGCGTGGAGATAGGGAAATACCCAGCCCAGGCTGACTAACAGACTGTGCCCTAATCATAGTAATCTATAACACGTCTCCTCACACCTTACCACTACATCACTAGAACTAAACTAAACTACACTAGAACTAAAAGAACTGCAAGACTCAGACACCAGGAATCTCTAGGGAATCCCAAAGACAACAGAGCAGACTGAAACAAGGACATCAGAGGACATTTTAGCCTCTGACACCTACAGCTACAGCAGAGAGTAAACACAGCCTAACCCCTAGCCAGATAAATATAAAACCTCACACTAAAGACCTATCTACCTCAGTCACTTTTATTCAATATATCATGTTTAGCTTTCAACAAAAAATTACAAGACATGCTAAACAGCAAAAAAGTACAGTCTGAAGAGACAAAACAAACAAGAACTAGACTCAAAAACAGCAGAGATTTTGGCATTATCACACTGAAAACTTAAAATAACAATGATTAATTTGCTAAAGTCTCTAATGGAAAAAGTGGACAATATGCAAGAATAGATAGGTAAGGTCAACAGAGAGATGGAAACTAAAGGGAAGAATCTAAAAGAAGTGGTAGAAATCAAAATGACTATAACAGAAATGAAGAATGCCTTTGATGAGATTGTCAGTAAACTGGACACAGCTGAAAAAGTGATTAGGTGATTAGGGAGCTTGAAGATATGTCAACAGAAACTTCTCAAGCTAAAATCCAAAGATTTTTTTAAAGATTGAAAAAATAGATCAGAATATGAAAGAACTGTGAGACAATTATAAAAAGTATAAATATTCTAATGGGTATGCCAGAAAGAAAAGAAAAATAAATAGCAGAAAATTGGAAGTAATAATAGTTGAGAATTTTTCAAAAGTAATTATAGACTCCAAACCATCAACTAGGAAGCTCAAAGACCTCTAAGCAGGATAAATACCAAAAAAATCTACACCCGGGCATATATTCAAACTGCAGACAGTCAAAAATAAAGAGAATATCTTGAAAGAAGCTAAGGTGGAGGAGGGGAGCAGGGGACACCTTTACTATTGCTATGGTTTGGATGTGGTTTGTCTCTACCAAAACTCATGTTGAAATTTAATTGCCAATGTCAACAGTATGGAGAGGTAATAGGACCTTTAAGAGGTGAGTCACAGGGACTTCGCCCTCACAAAGGGATTAATGCAGTTCTCTTGGGACTGGGTTAGTTCTCTCAAGAGTAGGTTGTTATAAGGTGGGTTGGCCCACTTCGTCTTTCTCTTTGCACGCACCTGCCTCCCCCTTCACTTCTCCACCATGCATGATGCAGCGGGTGGCCCACACCAGAAGCTGACCAAATTTAGCTGCGCAACCTCCAAAATTATAAACTAAAGAAACCTTTTTCCTTTGTAAAGTACTCAGTCTGTGGTATTCTGTTACAGCAACAGAAAACGAACTAAGACAGAAAATTGGTAACAACATTGGGGTTGATGCTATAACAAATGCCTGGAAATGTAAAAGCAGCTTTGGAACCAGGTAATGGGTAGTGTCTAGAATTTGAAGGAGTCGGCTAGAAAAACCCTATACTGTGAGCAGAGCATTGAGGGAGATCCTAGTGAGGGATCAGAAGAAGACAAAGACTAGGGAAAGTCTGGAACTTCTTAGAGATTACTTAAGTGGTTGTGACCAGAATTCTGATAGAAATATGGACAGGAAGAACCATTCTGAGGTCTCAGATGGAAATGAGGAACAAGGTATTGGAACCTGGAATAAAGGCATCCTTGTTATTCAGTTGCAAAGAACTTGGCTGCATTGTTTTTATGCACTAGGGCTTTATGGAAGGCGGAATTTAAGAGAGACAACTAGAATATCTGGTGGAAGAAATAGCTAAGCAGGAAAGTGCTCAAGATACTGCATGGTTACTTCTGGCCACTTACAGTGAGTTACAGGAGCAGCGGGAAGCAGAGTGTAAAGATTTGGAAAATTCAGTGTGGCCATGTAGGGAGCAAAAAGTCAATACAAAGATGCAGCCAGACAATTGTTTGCTAAAAAGATTAGCAGACAGAAAGAAGCTAGGTTTTGCTCATCAGGACAATGGGAGAATGGTCCTGAAGGCATTATAAAGATCTTTGAGGCTGCTCCTCTCATCATGGACTCAGAACCTTAGGGCCTTGAGGGCAGAACAGGCTTGCTGCCTAGGGCCACCTCCAGACTGTTCCCCCACATCCCAGGGAAGCAGTCCTTGCCCTGGCAAGGCTCACATGACCCCAGGTGTAATTCGGGCCACTGCTCAAGAGGGCACACACCATAAGCCTTGGTGGTGTCCATATGGTGCTAACTCTGCAGGTGTGCAGAATACAAGAGCTTTGGAGGCATGGTTTTCTCCACCTAGATCTCAAAGGATGTCACAGAAAGCCCACGGGACCAGCAGAAACTTGCCACAGAGGTAGAGCTGCCACAGAGTCCCCACCATGTCAATGCCTAGTAGAACCATGGGAGTGGGGCTGCCACTGGGACCCCAGAACTGTTGAGCCACCAGCAGCATGCAACACCTGCCTGAGACAGTTAACAGGCACTGGGAGAGTGGCCACATAGTCTGTACCCAGCAAAGCCATAGCAGTGGGGCTGCCTGAAGACTCAGGAGTTTACCCCAACCCCAGTGTGTCCAAGAGGTGACATATGGTGTGAAAGACTATTCTGGAGCTTTAAAAATTTAATGTCTTCCCTGCTGGATTTGGGGCTTGCTTGGGGCCTGTTACTCCCTTCTTCCTGCCTACCTCTTCCTTTTAGAAGGGGAATGTCTACCCCGTGCCTATCTCACCATTGTAGTTTGGAAGTAGATAATTTGTTTTGATTTTACAGGCTCACAGCTGGAAGCAGTCTGCTTTAGTCTCAGATGAGACTTTGGACTTTTGAGTTAATGCTGGAACACATTAAGATTTATGGTACTATTGAGATGGAATGATTGTATTTTGCATGTGAGAAGTATGTGAGTTTTGGGGGTCCAGGGGCAGAATACTATGGAAGTGGTTTGTCCCCTCTAAAATTAATGCTGAAATTAAATTCCCAACATAACAGTACTGAGAGGTAATGGAGCCGTTAAGAGGTGTTTGAGTCATGGGGGCTCTGCCCTCATGAAGGGATTAATGCGGTTCTCAAGAGACTGGATTAGTTCTTTCAAGAGCAGGTTGTTACAAAACAGGTCAGCTGGCTTCATCTTTCTCTTTGCATGCACCCATGGTCCACCATGTTATTACACAGCATGAAGCCCTCATCAGAAACTGAGCAGATGTAGATGCCCAATCTTGGACCTCCCAGCCTCCAGAATCATGAGCTAAATAAACCTCTTTTCTTTATAAATTACTCAGTCTCAGGTATTCTGTTATAGCAACAGGAAGTGGACACCTATAGAAGAACAAGGGTAAGAATTACATCAGACTTATCTTCAGAAACCATGCAAGCAAGAAAAGAGTGGAATGAAATATTTAAAGTGTTGAAAGAAAAATATATCAACAATAGAATAGAATAATCAGTTTACAGAAAAGGAAATACAAACATTTCTTAAACATTAATAACTATGCTTAACTCTGTTCATAATAAAAGAAATGCAAAATAAAATTACATCAATATACCATTTTTAGCCTATAAATTTGACAAATATTAAAAAGTTATATAAAACAATATGTGTTAGAGTTTGGGAAACCAGGCACTCTAATATATTACTAATGGAGATTAAATTGACACAGTCTTTATGAAGAGCACTTTGGTAAAATCTATTAAAATTCCAAGTACATGGACCCTTGGACTCAGCAATTTCTCTTCTAGAATTTACCTTATATATGTCTATGCATGCATATGCAGACTTTTGTGTGCCAAAGTTTCCACACTGTGGCGAAAGATTGCAAACAGCTGTGTGTCCATCCAGAATGACTGATTAAGTGAATTACAGTAAACCTATAAAATAGAATCTTATGTAGCTTGTTAAAAGAAAAAATAGGGAAGCTTTTTGGATAGTGGTAGGGACTAATTGTCAAAGAATATTAAGGAAAAAATACATTCCAGAAGAGTGTATATGGCATGCCTTATTTGTATCCTAAGGAGAAACCTTTTATATTTATACATATCAGTAATATCTCCAGAAATATATATAAGAAACAATTATAACAGCATTGGCTACCTTTGGAAAAGAAAATTGCATAGCTGGGGGACAAGGCGTGGGAGGGAGAATTTTCACTAATACACTTTATTGAATGTGTTATTTATTTACAAAAATAATAAAGTTTAACTTTTCACTATTATTACATATTCCTGTCTGAAAGGCATGGAAGTACTGTGCCTGATGCAAAGATCTTGTGAGCAACTGCAGAAAATGACATAATTAGGGAGCACTTTCCCTCACATATCCCAGGTGTGTGCATGGATACATCTCCGAAAATGTGAAGACAAACTCATCAGGCCTTTGGGGAGCTTGGCAAGGTCTGCTGCTTTCCAGCTTTCCACTGTAACTCTTGTCTTTCCTCAGCCATGTCTGGCTTTTTTTTTTCCTGGTCATTTTACTTTCCAGCCTCTCTCTATTTCTCCTGTCAAAAAAGATGGCTGACAAAGCCCTGGGATTTTCTTCACTTATCACTGTCCCCATATTACATCACATTGCTGGTTCAAACTGTCCCATCTCCCTCTCTGAGTCCAGCCTGATGGCCGGTAAAGCTGCCCAGCTTCCTGATGTGACCTCCTCCTCTTCATTTGCCTCTTCATTTCCATTGCACTTCACTCTTCTTTTGGTCTCACTCCAGCATAACCCATTTTAACTTTTCCTACTTTCATAATATAGATGGGGCATAAATAATAATATTAACAACAATTATATTTATCAAATACACACTATGTAAAAGAACTTCACATATTTCATTTAACTTCATTACACTACAAGTTCAACATTGTTATCTCTATTAGTTAAAGTTGAGGAAACTGGGGCTTTGAGAGGTTAAGATGCTTGACCAAAGTCACACAGCTAGGAACTAATGGGCAGGATTCTAACACAGATCTTTCAACACCATAGCCTGTGTTCTCTGCTACTTAGTCCACTGGAATGTAAGAATGAGTTAAAACAGTTTTTTTTAATCTATTACATAGCTAGCTTCCATTGAACATGTGAGCGGAGAAGACTTTCTTACTTTTTTTGCAAAGACACCTTTAATATTTGCTTCTCTCTTGAAGTTAGTGGGATGCTCCCAGTATTCTCCAAGGATGAGTAGGAACAAACTGCTTTTCACTGGTGCTGCCATCATCTCCTGAAATTAATGTCCAACTACGTACATCCAGGGTCAGCTCTCAACCTACTCAATTGACCTCTCAGCAGAATTTGGCAGACTTAATCCCTCTCTTGGCTTTCATATGCTTATTTTTTCATCTGTCATCTATGACAGATGAACACATTCTAGGTTTTACTCCTACATCACAGATCGTTTTTTCCGTTTCCTTGGCTGCATCTTCTTCTCAATATCCAGCATTTGGAGTATCCAACAGCTCTGTTTTCAGGGTTCTTCTTTTCCCTATACTCACTTCCCAGATTTCATCTACTCCCAAAGCTTTACATGCCATCCACTCACTGAGGCTTCCCAAACTACATCTCTAGCCCTTCCCTACTCCAGTGTTTACCCAGCTGCTTCCCTGGCACCTCTGCTCCATATTCTAGGAGACCTGCAAAACCCAACAATACATACCTGGAGCTCTTGCATCTCCACAGCCTCTCTCCCCAGAAACCTGGGCTGCAGGTGTTCCCTGTCTTAGCAAACAGCACTGCATCCACTCAGCCACCCATGCAAACCCCAACAGTTCTGCTTTCAAAGAAGATCCAAAGTCCAACCATGTTCTGCCATCTTCTCTGATCCCATGGTGGCTCTAGCCACCAGCATCTCCCCCTGTGGATTACTGCAGTGACTTCCTCACAGTCTCCCAGGATAGGCATCAAACCCACATGCCACACAACATATGCCCAGTCGTGTCGCTCTGTTACCCTCATACCGGATTACCTACAAGAGCATTCACTAGCTGACTCCACCTCCCGCTATCATTCCATCTCCTACCACCATCTCACGTGTTCACACTACTCCTGCAAAATGGGTCTCCCTGTTTTTTCTCAAGATCTGGAATGTTCCCAACTGCTAGCAGACCTACTGGGGGATTGCTTTTCCCTCAACTGTCCATGCCTTGTTCCCTGGCTTCAGTAAGCTCTCTATGGAATTGTGACTGCTCAGAGAGGTTTGCTTTGATCATTCTAAAATAATCCTTCACCTATCACCTACTATCACTATTTTCCTTCATAATATTATAATTATTATATATTTAATTAATTGTAATATAATGATTATATATCTAATTAGTTATAATAATTTTTACTGGCTGACATATTTACAATGATAAGACAAGCAAGGACCTCGCTGTTGTGGAGCTTACATTTTGTGGAGAGAAACAATAAGCAAGTCAACAGGATAATTCTAGATAGTACTGAGTGCTATTAGGAAAATAAAACAGTGCTGTGGAAGGGGCTGAAGCTCTGCTTTCTAGGGCTTTCTGAGAAGATGACACTTAAATTGAGACTTGAATGACAAAAAGGAGCTGGCCTTGCTAAGATTTCAGTATAGTCGTCCACCCTTATCCCAGGTTTCACTTTCTGCAGTTTCCACCACCCACTGACATCTGAAGTCTGAAAATATTAAATGGAAAAATCCAGAAATAAACAATTCATGAGTTTTAAATTGCATGCACCATTCTGAGTAGCATGATGAACTCTTGTGCTGTCCTGCTCCATTCCGCCCGAGGCATGAGTCATCCCCTTGCCCGGCAGATGCATGCTGTATACACTCCCCACCCATTAGTCACTCGTAGCCATCTTGGTTATCAGAAAACATGAGTATATGTAGGGTTTGGTACTATCCACGGGGTCAGGCATCCACTGGGGGTCTTGAAACGTATGGTCCATGGATAACAGGGGAACCTTTGTAAAGGGAATTCCAGTGGAGGGATTACTGAGCACAAAGACCATGAGGCAGGAATGAGCTTGAAATGATCAAAGAGTAGAAAGAAATAGCAGTGGCAGAATAAGTGAGGAGCCCAGTCGTGTGAAATGAGTCGGAGATAGACATGGACCATATCTCGTAGTACCATATAAGCCTTGCTCAGGAGTTGAGTGTTACTCTAAGCATGGTGAGCAACCCTTGTGATGGATGACGATTCCCTTAAAAGAATCCACAGGCTGCACAATGCAGTTTCTTCACTTTTCAAACAGAACAAATGCTAAGCAGTGTTGAATAACAATCATGAAATCCTCTGCCTGGAACTTGAGTAACTCTCATTAGAATCACAGACTTTACCTTTCCCAATACTTTCTATCACTAATTATCCTTTTCCAAAACCCTATCTCCCTCCCAACACCCCCCACACACACCTGGTTCCTCTACTTCTACTTCTCTCCAACTTAAACCTAATTTATACTCCGACTCTCACTGAGTTATCTGCCTATATTCTCTTCTTCTCCATTTGTTTCCAACTCTTGCCTTTGTTATCCTCATTAATGAGGATACTATGAATAATGGAGCACTGGTCTGCTTTACTTCTTATAGTTCTATGCTTTTTTGTGATTCAATGAATAATTACCAAGTTACCATTTTTGTAGTAAGTATGACCTTAAAACATAAGACATAGGAAGAATAGAAAAACTATAAAAGTATAAATTATATTGATATGGTTTGGCTGTGCCCCACCCAAGTCTCATCTTGAATTGTAGCTCCCATAATCCCCATATATTATAAGAGGGACACAGCAGGAGGTAATTGAATCATGGGGGCAGGTTTTTCCCATGCTATTCTCATAATAGAGAATAAGTCTCATGAGATCTGATGGTATTATAAAGGGCGGTTCCCCGGCACATGCTCTCTTGCCTGCCTCCATGTAAGATGTGCCTTTGCTTCTCCTTCACCCTCCACCATGATTGTGAGGCCTCTCTAGCCATGTGGAACTGTGACTCCATTAAGCCTCCTTTTCTTTATAAATTATCCAATCTCAGGTATTTCTTCATAGCAGTATGAAAATGGACTAATACAATGGATATTAAGAATAAAATAATATCAGATGTGACTTAAATGTGTACAAGTCATATATCAAATATGATGAAGGATGAGTGAAAAAGAAAGAAAAATGGTAAAAAGAAAATTATTAAAGAAGAGCATCTAACTCCTATTATCTCTCTGCCAACAAAAATTTCATATCATTAAATAATTGCCTTTATAATTAGATCAGAATTTCTTTAGGGGAAAATATCCAGAAAAAATTTTCTGAGCACATACTTTGTATAAGACATTGTGCTAGAGTTTGTTTGGGACATGCATACTACATATAAAACATGGTTCTGAATCTCAACTTTTATTTGTTATGGCCTGTATTTACTTACATTTGTGCTTTCTTTTATTCCATCCTGAATTTCCCTATTTTCATCTGGAATCATTTTTTTTCTTCTATTTAAAAAACTCTTTGTGGTTTTTCTTTTAGTGAGGCCTACCAGCCACAAATTCCCTCCATTTCTGCTAGTCTGAAATGTGTTCATTTCACCTTTTAAGGACATTTTCACCAGGAATAGAATTCTTGGTTGACAGTTATTTTACTTTACTATTTTAAAGTTGTCATCTTATTGTCTTTAACTTCTGTATCTGTGGATGAGATGTCAGCTGCAAGTCATATTGTTGTACTTTGCAGGTGATGTGTCTTTTATCTCTGGATGCTTTTAAGATTTTTCTTTTTCAGTATTTAACTTTCAGCAGGTTTAATGTGTTGTCCCTAGATAAAATTTGTGTTTACTCTTCTAGGAGTTTTCTGAGCTTCTTAAATCTATAATTAATGTCCTCGGAATTTGGAAAATTTTAATCATGTTTTTAAATATTGCTTCTTCCCTATTCTCTCTCTTCTCTTTTTCTGGGACTATAATTATGTGTATGTTGGACCTTTTTTTCTATTAGTTTTTCTCACTGTGCTTCAGTTGGGACTTCAGTTTGTTTATTTTCTATTGACCTGTCTTCCAGTTCACTAACCTTAGTCTCTACTTTGTCCCTTCTGCTGTTAAACCAATTCACTTAGCTCTTAATTTCAGATATTGGCTTTTTTCAATTCTAGACTGTCTATTTGAATTTTTAATAGATTCTCATTCTCTGGTGAAATTTTCCATATTTTCATCTGTTGTTTCCATCTCTCTCTTTCTTTTCTTGAACATTATTTTTAAAGTTCCTGTCTACTAATTTTAATAGCTTTATCATGTGGTCTGGTTCTGATGTCTTTTTTGTCTCTTTATTATCATTCACATTTTCTTGTACTTTTGTATGTCTATATATTGTTAATTGTTACGCCAGACATTGTGCATAAAAGTGGAGCCACCAAACCATGTTATATTCCACCAGAGAATGTGTCTTTTTTTTCCTTCTTTTAGACAGACTGGGTGAGAGGCTATGCACCTTAATCCAATCAGGAATTGAATTGAGGTGGGGCTTGGTTACAGTTTTAGTAAGACTTCATAGATCTTTGGTTCATCCCTGTCCCTTGGGTATACCCCTCTCAGACCTTTGATGGAGAGTCTGGTGGGTATCAATTTCCTCAATCATGAAAGATTGTGAGAAATGTATCTCTACCCTTCAGAGGTTTTCAAACAAGCTCACCAGTCTCCTGGCCCCAGAAAATTTCAACATCTGGCAAAGGTCTTAATGGGGAAAACAGTCATGTGCTTATGGCAGGCTCTACCCTCTAGATGCTTCTTGTTTCTTAAGAGCATAAGCCTGTGGGAGGTTTCATTTTACTTTAGACATTTTCAGACTCACTCCTCGGTATCTTGTAAAGTCCAAGAACTCAGAAAATATCTTGTGAAGAAAATCAGTTCTGAGTTTGAACCACTCCAAGTTTCCAATTCATCACACTAGCCTCATGTTGGTTAAAGCTTTGCTGGTTTGTCTTGCCTTCACAAGGACCCTCTGCCTGAACCAAGTCCAATCCTCATCCTGTGTCCAGAATCAACAAATGCCCCTAGGGCCAAAGAAAACTGTCAATCATCAGCTTACCTTGGAACAGTTTACCCCTCTCTGTAATTTTAGCTCATCTAGTACTCGTTTCTTCCACAACTCTCAGGTTTTAAAAAATATGATTTTTGTAATTTCTCCAGTTTTTTCTAGTTGCTGCAGTAGAACTAGCTATATTCTATCCAAAAGTAGTAGTCTCATATTTTATTTTTGAAAATGAGAAAATTATTATATCAAGTATTCTACCCTATATTTCATAGTGTTTTATAGTTTTCAAAGGCCTTGCACATTCACTTTCTCAATAAAACCTTTTCCTAAGTCTGTGATGTAGGTAAACCAGGGTATCTGAGTCAGCAGGGAGTCTCTGAAGTCACACCACCTGAGCACAACTGTCCATGTGAAAGACAGGGAGGGCTTTTCCAGGTTCTTCTGAGGCCTAGCTTGTCTACACTCTCTCTAATTTAAGGACATATACATAAATAGAAGAAAGGCACTAGGCCAAAATCTTCAACAGAGTTGCTTTTTTTTTTTGAGACAGAGTCTCGCCCTGTCGCCCAGGCTGGAGTGCAGTGGCGCGATCTCGGCTCACTGCAAGCTCCGCCTCCCAGGTTCACGCCATTCTCCTGCCTCAGCCTCCCGAGTAGCTGGGACTACAGGTGCCTGCCACCACGCCCGGTTAATTTTTTTTGTATTTTTAGTAGAGACGCGGTTTCACCGTGTTATCCAGGATGGTCTCTGTCTCCTGACCTCATGATCCGTCCGCCTCAGCCTCCCAAAGTTCTGGGATTACAGGCGTGAGCCACCGCGCCCTGCCCAGAGTTGCACTTATTAGTCTTTGTTTATAAGACTGCATGAATGCAGATTCAAGCTGAGATTTAAACTTACTCCTGAATCATTTTCCTAGATCTTGGTAAAGGCAAGTTCATAATATTTATAAAACCATCACCTCAGGCAGCATTTTCCACTGGGTTGCTGACTGGAGAGAACAGGAAATCAAAAATAGCATTCCAAATTTTTCTAAGGCTAAAATTGTACCCTGTATGAACCTTCTGGCATGTTAACTCCGTGACTTATGCTGGTGTGTAGGCTCACCTCCTAACATCTATCCTGGCTTCTCAATATTACATAGGACTGAGAGGATATGTTTGTGCTTACCACCTCTCTAGAGAGCCTTACCAAGCTGAAGTTTCAAAGAAGTGGAATGGAAAACATCCTTACGTATCTTCTAGATAGCTTTTGTAATCCAGCAAAGCTCCTTTCGTTGTGCAGGGTAGTTGCTACTCAGCTGAGCTAGTCTTTGGCATAGCGATCAGCAGCCCTTATGTATTGTCCTCTGAAGGAGGACCAGAACGTCTCAATGCTCAAAACCTCCACCAGCACTAGCACAATTTTTTTAAAAATCAGAGGGGAGAGGAGAGCAAATCTTGTTCATGAACTAGCCAGACCCAGAAGACACACAGTTAATTTCAAGTTGTATATAAGCCTTTACTCAAGAATAATTGAATAGCATGGGTACCAAGAAAAGTAGGAAAATATGCCACTCTTGGAATACACAGGAGCTACTTGAGGACAAACGAAGTGAAACTGTGTTTTAAAATGCCAGTAATGGTAATCCTTCCTTCTCTGCAGTGCTATAATCTGATCATGTACATATTTTAATTATCACCCATATTTGGGATTGTTGAGTTTAGTGTTTGTTTGTTTCAATGTGTTGAACACACAGTGAAAAGACAATGAAAATTTCTTAGTATTTCTAAGCAGAACCAAACAGGGAGGGAAATCTGTATTTTGAATCACTTCTCGCACCTGAAACTTAAGAACTCCCCTGATGGTGCCCAATATTAATCTTTGAACATTTCCTTAACAATAACCAAAATGTATGTATTCATTCATTTATTTTATTTTGCATCCTTCCACTTGGATTACATGACGACCCTGTAGTACTTTTTCTGTTGGCTTCAAATATGTACCTGATTATGTGGAGTTCAAATGGTATAATTACCAGTGACTGACTCCAAGCCTACAGACTTCATGGCTTTATCCTCAGTAAAAAATTATTGAAATGTGAACTAAATTTGAAAACATGAACAGAAGTGAAACATCAGTAGTCACGCACCTAAAAGAAAAAAGGTATGGTTCACTTTGCTAAGTTTAAGAAACTCTGATAAACTAGACGGTAAAAGGTGAAGCCACATGTTGAGTCTTGGCACATGTTCTTTTTCACAGAGCAAGATGAAAAGGAATGCTCTCCCATAGTTCATATATCCCTTCATCCACAAAAGAAAACAACATAAGGCCGGGTGCGGTGGCTCAAGCCTGTAATCCCAGCACTTTGGGAGGCCGAAGCAGGCGGATCACGAAGTCAGGAAATCAAGACCATCCTGGCTAGCATGGTGAAACCCCGTCTCTACTAAAAATATGAAAAAATTAGCCGGGTGTGGTGGCGGGTGCCTGTAGTCCCAGCTACTCGGGAAGCTGAGGCAGGAAAATGGCGTGAACCTGGGAGGCGGAGCTTGCAGTGAGCTGAGATCGCGCCACTGCACTCCAGCCTGGGCGACAGAGCGAGACTCCCCCTCAAAATAAAAAGAAAAGAAAAGAAAAAGAAAATATAACGTAAAATTAGCAAAAAGAGGCAGTATAGCAAGGGAGAAGGAGCGTATTCTTCAGAGGTTCTCCCATCCGGCAGATTGAGGGAGCTCTTTATTTGTTCCAAGACCAATTTCCTCATCGGCACACTGGGAACGGTAGTAACGCTCACCACATTCTTGTTTTGAGGATAAAAAGAGATAGACCATGTGAAATGCATAGTTCAGTGTATGGCATCCAAACACAGCTCAATAAGCCTACATCTTTTTTGTTGTTTTGTTTTGTTTTGTTTTGTTTTTTTCAGGCGGAGTTTCGATCTTGTCGCCCAGGCTGCAGTGCAGTGCCGCGATCTCGGCTCACTGCAACCTCCGCCTCTCGGGTTCAAGCAATTATCCTGCCTCAGCCTCCTGAGTAGCTGGGACTACAGGCGCCCACCACCATGCCCGGCTAATTTTTGTATTTTTAGTAGAGACGGGGTTTCACCATATTAGCCAGGCTGGTCTCAAACTCCTGACCTCAGATGATCTGCTCCCCTCGGCCTAGCTACATCTTATTAATAAGCATAAACTAATTTTATCTAAACAGTAAAGATATTTTCAACAGAAAAAAAAGAAAAAAATGATGTATATGAAGACTAATAACGAGGGGGAAAGCAGGGAAGAAACGTAAGTATAGTATGATTACCACTATACAAAGATAAATGCATAATAAGGTAGGGGTTCAGGAGGGAAACCTGAAGGAAATACCCCAAAATACTGGCATTAGTGATGTCAGGATCATGAATTTACTGGTGTTTTTGCTTTGTTTTCCAGAGTTCCAGCTGTGTGATTCTATTACTCAAATAATGAAATACACATATATATTTACACACGTATTCAATACATATATACATATATTCAATACATATATATGAAATACAAATATATGTGTATATATGTGTGTATTTCATTATTTAAGTAATAGAATCATTTAAGTAATAGAATCACACTACTGAAACTCTGGAAAACAGGGCAAAATAGAACAGAATCACAGGACTTTATATATATATATATGTCTATATATATGTCTATACATATATATAAAGCTAAATAATGCCTTTTTAAAACAAATTACCTACTTCCTAGCAGATAGTGTTTTATATGCTCCAGAGCTGTTTGCAATTATTGCTAACAATGATTTCATTCAATCCATCATTTATTGAGAGCCATATGCCAGCCTCCAGGAGGAAACAAAATAAATGAGATAAAGTCCCGTCCTCATTATGTCCCTTGATAATAACAATGGTGGTGGTTCTCCCATTGTAAATCAGTGTGAGCATTAAGGGTCACTGTATCAGTCAGGATGCCACCAGGGAAACAGAGAAAGAGGAAGAAGGAGGGGGCTGGGGAGGAGGAGGGAGAGAGAGAGGGGAAAAGGAAAAGAAAGGAGAGGGAGAGGGAGGTTTATTACAAGAAATTAACTGGCTTACCGAAATCTGTAGGGCAGGCTGCAGGCTGCAGGCTGGCAGTTCTGGGACAGAAGCTAACCCTGCAGTCCACAGGCGGAATTTTTCCTTCCTCAGGGAAACCTTGGTTCTGATTTTAAGGTCTTTCAACTGATTTGATGAAGCTCACCCAGATTATCTAGGATCGTCTGCCTTACTAAAGTCAAACGAACACTCATCTCTATCTCGCCAGATGTGATCAACATCTACAATCAGTTGACTTTGCATCATTAGTTCTGAGGTTGAGACACCCTAGTCTACACCATCCTTGTAGGAGTTCGGCCACAAATTACAGTCTCGTTCCTCAAAAAACAGGTCTGTAAAGAAAATAAACTTGTTGGCCGGGCGCAGTGGCTCACGCCTGTGATCCTAGCACTTTGGGAGGCTGAGGAGGGCAGATCACGAGGTCGGGAAATCGAGACCATCCTGACTAGCTGCAGAATGGCGTGAACCCGGGAGGCGGAGCTTGCAGTGAGCCGAGATCGCGCCACTGGACTCCCGCCTCGGTGACAGAGCGAGACTCTGTCTCAATAAAAGAAAAAGAAAATAAACTTGTTAAATTTTCTTAACCTTTAGTTTGCTGGCTTTGCTGAAAGTGCCTTTTGTGTCAAAGTTTTGAGTGATTTTGGAAGGGTAAGAGGAAAAAATCGTGTCCTTTTTTAAAACAGGTGAAAATACGAATTTCCTGAATTAGTGAAAGTTATTGTTACTGCCTATAGTAAAAGCATTAAAACTTTAAATACAATCACATGTATAACATGTCTACCAACCTGCCGTTAATTAGTTTATCAGGAAACATAGTTTATGTTATTAATTTTTTTTTTTTTTTTTTTTTTTTTTTTTTTTTTTTTTTTTTTTTTTTTTTTGGTGATGGAGTCCCGTTCTGTCGCCCAGGCTGGAGTGCAGTGGCACGATCTCCGCTCACTGCAAGCTCCACCTCCCGGGTTCACGACATTCTCCTGCCTCAGCCTCCTGAGTAGCTGGGACTACAGGCACCTACCACCATGCCTGGCTAATTTTTTGTGTTTTTAATAGAGACGGGGTTTCACCGTGTTAGCCAGGATGGCCTTGATCTCCTGACCTCGTGATCCACTGGCCTCGGCCTCCCAAAGAGCTGGGATTACAGGCGTGAGCCACTGCGCCCAGCCTATGTTATTAATTTTTAAAGTTACATATCTCCGGAGATTTATTCAATTTTCACTTAACATTTTTGAATTGAACTTACACATTAAACACCATTTGCTCATTTCAAAATCTCTTTTGTCTCAAAAGAGGAATAAGAGGAAGTTTTTTTAGATTGTAACAGTAGCATCCTCATGCCCCATGTGTCCAGTGTATAATGAACACAGCACATATTTTCTGCTAACAATCCAATATGTTTGTTGTTTGAGAGGAAAAAAGGGCTGAAAATACACTGAAAAGCATGTGTTTTTCATTGCCCATGATATTAGTCAGAATTCTCCACAGAAACAGAATCAACAGGAGATATATAAAGATATATATATAATAAGCTAGAGAGATTTTCTTATAAAGAATTGGTTCACATGATTACGCAGACTGGCAAGTCCAAGATCTGCAGAGCAGATTTCCCACTTCAAGGCCAAAGGCCAGAAGCTGCTGTAGAACCAGGAAGGGGCCATGTCTCAATCCAAAGGCCATCAGGCCCACAATTCGGCCACACAGATATATTATAAATGATTGCTTTTTAGTGTGGTAGAAGATTGTTTAGTGCCATGGAAAGGTTTCTTAAATACTATTGACCAGGTCTCTGCAATCATAGACATGAATGTTTATAGTACCTTGAGATATAACTCATCCCAGCCTATAAATTTGAACTCAGTTAGAGTGCTCAGGTCCTCACTTACTAAACCCATAAAATAGAATCATATGGCTGGAAGGAAACTTTGTGATCATCTCATCCAAATCCCCCCTAAGAGTGACTTAAGGAACAGTAAGGCAGTGCTTTCAATTTATCTGAAATTATTGACGGAAACTTGATTCCAGACACTTTTAAAGTAATAAGCATTTAAATATGAAATCAGGATCTGATGCTGACCACAAAATGAATAGGGAAAGTACAGACCTGTGTTGGTAAATAATGTTCCACTATTGCTATTTTTTCTGAAAGTCAAGATGGCATAGGGAGACCAGTCGACACTCTGTAGAGACTGTTGCTAGCATCCAAAGGAAATTCCAGGAGTAGGTCTTACTCCTGGCTGTACCTCAGGACTATGTGTGGAGTGACATAAAATTACAGTTGCATGGGACCCATGTCAGACTTACTGCTGAGATTTCCCTCCCCTTCAGTAGAGAATGGTAATTGAGAATTCACTCAAACTTTTGGCTTGCTTTATTTAGACGTGCCAAAGCAAAAAGCAGAAAAAAACACACTGGACATGCAAATTACAATTTTTTTAAAGGCCTACAAGTTCAAAAGCAGTGTTTTCAGAACTACTTTTCTCCACCTGTAAAATAAAGTTTTGATCAGAGAAAGTCTTATAAAGTCACTTCTGAAGATAATCACCAAAAAGTAAAAATACAGAGTATTGATTTTAAGTTTATCTATGTCTGGGACCAACGTTTCAGAATTCAGTTATAAACTTAGAATACCTCTATCTGTTCACAATACTTATATGTCTAAATGCCACCCCATTGGAGTTTAAAGCTCTGATATTGACAAAAATATTCTTCTCGT
This sequence comes from Gorilla gorilla gorilla, assembly GCF_029281585.2. Taxonomy (NCBI): domain Eukaryota; kingdom Metazoa; phylum Chordata; class Mammalia; order Primates; family Hominidae; genus Gorilla; species Gorilla gorilla. The sequence continues at coordinate 35,942,927 of NC_073238.2, read as the reverse complement.
ACCATGTGGTATGCATGAACTGCAACAAACTCCAAAGAAACACTGGTTCTTATTGCCAGGATATGACTTTTAATTATGAATCTGAAGAAAATGTGGCACATATACACCATGGAACACTATGCAGCCATAAAAAAGGATGAGTTCATGTCCTTTGTAGGGACGTGGATGAAGGTAGAAACCATCATTCTGAGCAAACTATCCCAAGGACAGAAAATGAAACACCGCATATTATCACTCATAGGTGGGAATTGAACAATAAGAACACTTGGACACAGGTGTTCACACCAGGGCCTGTTGTGGGGTGGGGGGGAGGCGGGGAGGGATAAGAACTTCTCCTACTGGTGTAAATGTAAATGACGAGTTAATGGGTGCAGCAGCACACCAACATGGCACATGTATACATATGTAACAAACCTGCACATTATGCACATGTACCCTAGAACTTAAAGTATGCTAAAAAATAAATAAATACATACATAATAAAAAAATTATGAATCTGTTACTTTTGTACTGAGAAGTGAGGACAGTACAAACTCCAAAAGAACCATTATAAGAAGAATGACTATAAAACACATTAAGATCATTAGATAAAAGGTGCCACATAAAGACAAACTCTGAAGCCACAGCATTATTACAACTGCCGTAACCAACATAATCAGAAAATTTTTCTTTCGTTTTGCAAAATCAGTTACTGAAATAAGTTTCCCCTATTGAAAAAGTTGATGAACTAATTATTAAGCTTAATTCAATAATTTATCAAACACCCTCTTTCTCACAGTCAACAGCCTCCTATAACTAACTGGCTGCCAAATGAGGATGCTGCTACTGAACCACTCTCTGGGGACAGAGCGTTCTAGAGCTTTACCTGGAAATCACATGGGATCCTTGTTTAAATGCATGTTCCTGAGATCAACCTCATGGAGATTCCAATTCAGCATCTCTGGGTGGGGTCGGAGGTAGGGGGAGTGAAACAGCTGCATTTTTAATGCATACCCTAAGTGATTCGGAATGGTGATCAGGAAACACATACTTGGAGAGACTCTGCTATACAGTGTAGCCTTTGACTTGTTCCACCTGTTGTGATTTTTGCTGATTGACTTGCATTCTCTCACCTGGCTTCCTTCTTAACCTAATGGTTCAAAAACTTGGCTGAGTGTTGGAATCACGTGGGAGCCAGACCTCACCCTCGAAGATCCTGAGTAAATTAGTCTAGGGGGACCCTACCTCCATGAATTTTTGTAAAGCTCCCCAGGTGTCAGTCCAGTTAGAGAACGTCATCAGTAGTGTGCAAACCAGCTGTAACTGGCCCCCTGGCACACTCTGCCAGCCTCATCACCAAGTTGTAAGTACCTGAGCCAACTGCATGTTAGGGTGCCCAGGGCCAAGACCCTAACTTCAGGGGACAACAAAATCACAGAGATTACAGACCTTCATGCTAAACAGAGAGTGGCCCTTCTGAACTGAAGCCTCCCCATCCTGGACACAATCCCAGAGAGGCCCTTTGGGGACACTGCTCTTTACTCTCCACCAAAAGAAATCCAAGCCCAGTCAAATAAGAGGGCTTTCAGTCAGAGAAAATAGGATTTTTCCACTAGTAAAGGAGGGTGCCACTCCCTCATGAGAACTCTTCTGCTTTAGCTAGCCAAAAGCAAAGAAAGAAATAATAAATACTTAAGTATTTATTAAATTATATATAACTAAATATTTATTAAATATTTAATAAGTGCTTAAGATATTTATATATTTATTTTTGGCTACTAAAACAGAAGTTTTCATAAGGCTGAGGGACCCTCCTTATCTAGGAATATATACATATTTGTGTGTGTGTATATATATATATAATACACACACACACACAAAATATATAGGGTATTGCAAAAGTAATGCAAGCTTGTTTTAAAACACTCAAACAACTCAGAAGTGTGGGAAGTAAAATTAAAGAACCCCTCCCATCCTCTCAAAGGCACTCACTAGTACTTGGTGCAGATCCTCCCAGAACTTTTTTGAAGTACTGACATATATGCATAGGGTTGTTCCTTTAATAGGAACAAAGTGTACCTATTGATATTCAGCATGATTTTTAAAAATTAATACTATACCCTGGATATCCTCCTCAGTCAGAACCTTCAGGCTTGTCTCATTCTTTGTTAATGGCCACTTCATTCTCCATAGTTATCCACGTACCATGATTTAAGAACTTCTACTGGTGGATTTCTGGATTGTCAACAGTTTTTCAGTCTTCCAGACAATGCCATGATGAACATACTTAAAAACTGAGCACAGTTCCCTCCTGAAGTGAACACCTCTCTTTGCACAACTGCAGGGAGTGGGGCTTGGAGAAGACAAAAGATATGCCCTGGAGTTGAGGTGAAAGGCCTGCCCCAAATGACGGCTCCTTTAGCATAGTTCTTGGTCTTACAGTTCTCCTTGAGGAGGCTTTCCTTGCCACTTTGTAGAATTCAGCTCAGACCCATAAACCTGGACTGAGCACCCACTAAGTGCTCAGCCCCGTGCTAGATGCTAGGGATCCGACACTATGTGGGACGTGGTCTCTGCCCTCAAGAAGCTCTGCCATAATGCCAGGTGTCAAGTCGCAATCTAGTAATAGAAACAGCTGCAAAGGGAGAGCCAAGGGGGACAGAATGGCCTCACCAGCCCCTGATCTAAACCTCTGCTCAAATGTTTACTAATTATGCTCCCAGAATAACCCAGCTGCTATCTCAATACCTGCCTAACTTTCAAGAGATGACATCACTCTAAGAACATCTCAAACATTTCTCCTGTGGGAGATATGTTGACTGTACGTCTTGCAAAAACCAATAAATTATATATCACACACACATATATACATTATGTGTGTGCATACAACACACTAGAAGTGATAAACCAGCCTCGTGCATGGATGTTACAGTACTCATTACCTCAGATGGAAAAAACTTTTCCCTCTGTATAATCCCACTCATCTACCTACAAGTTAGACACAAAATGTATTTGTTCTCTAGATGCACAGAACTATGTATGGTTTACTATTTTGTATGTATCTCTCTGAAACAATGATTCAGTATTAATTTATGTTCAATAAGTTTACAGCTGTTTCAAGTGTTTAAGATAGAATAAATAAAGCTTAAATATTCTTCATGGGCTGGGTGCGGTGGCTCACGCCTGTAATCCTAACACTTTGGGAGGCCGAGGCAGGCAGATTACCTGAGGTTGGGAGTTTAAGACCAGCCTGGCCAACATGGTGAAACCCCATCTCTACTAAAAATACAAAAAATTAGCCGAGTGCAGTGGCACGTACCTGTAATACCAGCTACTTGGGAGGCTGAGGCAGGAGAATCACTTGAACCCAGGAGGCAGAGGTTGTGGTGAGCAGAGATCACACCACTGCACTCCGGCCTGGGCTACAGAGCGAGACTTTGTTTCAAAAAAAAAAAAAAAAGATTCTGTGATGATTAATCTAATGTGTCAACTTGACTGGGCCACAAGGTGCCCAGATATTCGATCAAACATTATGTGTGAGTATGTCTGTGGGGATGTTTCTGGATGAGCTTAGCATTTGAATGAGTGAACTGAGTAAAGCAGATGGCCCTCCCTAATGCGGCCTCATCCAATTCATTGAAGGCCTGAATAGAATACAAAGGTTGAGGAAGAAAGAATTCTCTGTCTGCCTGACTGCCTAGAAGTTGGGACATTGGCCTTCTCCTCAGGACTCAGACATGGACACCATCACTTTTCTTGGTTCTCAGGCCTTGAGACTCAGACTGGAACTATACCTCAGTCTCTCCTGGGTCTCCAGCTTGCCAACTGCAGATCTTGGGGCTTATGGGCCTCCATGATCAAATGAGCCAATTCACTACAGCAAATGTCTTTATATATATTTCTGTTTCTCTGGGGAACCCAGACCTCTTCCAGTTTCAGGAAGACTACATATAATTTAGCTCTTGTTTTTCCTTGCATCAACATTGCATGCTAGTTCTCATTGCTGCTCTTCCACATCTTCGAGTTTAGATTACTTTCCTAGCATTTGGCCTGGTTCATTCTGCACTATCCTCCAATGGAGATGGTCACCAAGGTAACAATTCTTCGTATATGTGAATACCATCAATGAGTCTCATTCTAACTGTGTCTTCCCAAACTGAGTAACACTGATCTCCTTATTTCATTTTCATTTTCTTCACCTTCCAACCTTACACTATATATTAGATTTCCTCGAACTCTCTATTCAGTAGAATATGTTTCCCCATGCCCACCCAGTTGTAACTGTTTGTCCTGTTTGCTGATGTATCCAAGTCTTAAGAAAGGGGGCTGGTCCATATTAAGCACTCAATGACAATTTGTTGTCTGGCTAAATGAATCTCCCTGTCTCTCCCTTCTACGTCTCAGGTCTGATTATATCTGACAAGTGTACCAATTAAGGTTATGTGCCAAAAAATTAAGTTCTCCCCTCCTGATCATGATTGTACTGGTTATCAGGATGTTTGATTAGACCTTAAAGCCATCTGCTTGAATATAAGGGGAGAAGTTTTTAAGTTCTATAAAATTATTTTTGTGACCTATAATGCCAAATAGTATGTCTATCTTCCAGATAGACATACTATTGGAAAGTGACTACTTTCCCAACTTCTGTCACTCACTCAAGGCATTTTATATTCTTCAGCCTTGATGTTACAGCATTAACTTTGCCTTCACCCATGTTTCATTTCTGGTTTCTAAAAAACAATGCAGTGTTTCTGTGCCAAGTTCCAGCTGTGCAATTATTGATAAGAATGCATACTGTTTGGCATTATAGGTCAATGAATATTGAGACTTGGAGTAGAAACCAATTTTGGAACAAAAGGCTAATGCTAACATTTTTCTTTTCCTTTGTGGGTGATTATTTTCTGTTCAACTTTTGTTATAGAGCACCGTGATTTCTCTAAGAAGCTCCTTGGCTTGGAAAAGCTGGGGTAGATTGACTCTCAGATAAACTAAAAACTACCTTCTTCACTTCTTTATGCTAAGGAGTTTTGCTGTTTTTCCTTAGACTATGCAAAAAGGAGAGAAAAACTTAAAAAGAGGAATCTGAGAAACTATGAAGGCTCCATTAGACCTTGGCAGAGGCCCAAAGAGACCACCAAGCTTGCTCATAAATGCACAGTGTCTAATAAAAATGCAATGATTATTATTATTATACATTTATTGAGCAGCAAAAATGCACTAAATTAAAAAATATATGCACTGTGTTTTTCATATCTCCTGATGGGTATGTAGAGACTGTGGCTGTTTGTTTTCCTCAGTAATTGGCACGTCGTCCTCACAGTCCTGTGGCTGCCAGGGGTCACCATTCTGCTCACGTGCTTGAGGTTTTCTGGGGACCAAAAACTGCACCTAATGCCATCACCTCACCTTGGTACCCCTAAATTACGGATCAGTTTCATTCTATGGATTGAGTCAGTGTGGGACAAGAAGGTTTATGAAGCCCATTGGATTTTCTTCTATTTCTCCAAAGGAAAGAATTCAGTCGAGCTTTTGAAGTTGAGGAATTTGCTTCTGAACCCAAAGATCACGTGCAAACGTGACTTCCTGTGCTACCCTACTTCTGATTTAGGAATCGGCGCAGGTAACCACTGCTGTCTTAAGCAAATTCCCATTCTATTTGGAGAATAACAACAAAAAATTGGCTCCTTGGGGAATTTAAAAACTCCCTCAATAACCATTACTTTACAAGCACATTATGAACTCTTAGGCAAAGTGTTTAAAAAATACATCAAATGTTTAACCAATGGGAAACCATACTTGTATTTCAAACCAGAAATAGCTGCTTCGTGAATTGCTTGCCATCTCTCAATTCTGCAATGAAAAGAGTAAAATTCAGTCCATAGAAAGCTCTTCTTTTAAACACCATTAGGTCTGCTGTTTCTCTTTGCACCTCTTCCTCTTTAAAGCTACAAGTCACTGAAATGACTCAAACCAAAGTTGAGAATGACTGTTGCAGGACCCAGCTTGCCTGGACATTATTACCACAGCACACCTAAGGCCAGTCGCTTGGAAGCTCCCCTCCCTTTTTGCACCTACAATTATTTTCATGCACAAATAATAGAAGTGAAGTTGGTCATTTGGGAGCTGAATTCAGCACTGGCTCCTCATTCTGACTGAATAAGGGATGATCTGGAGAAATCATATTCCATGAGCAATTTTTGTGTCTGCATGCTACAGTTGAGACAAATGCTTAACCCTAAAAATGCCAATCACAACTCTTTTAAAACTTAGTACACGACATATTTGTGATTTTATCTTGTCCTTCATGCTCTCTTTTCTAAGATGATAAAGCAACAGCTATCATACATACAAAAATCCAAAAAAATCTAAACCACATCCAAACTGTCTCATTTTTCTTTTTTTGAACAAAAGTAACCAGACGTGTCAGTCAATTATGCTCAAGGAAAGAAAATTATTATGGTGGGAAAGACCTAGCTTATCTTTGAGACCACTTAGTTGTTGTCTTAAGTTTTGTTTTCTTATATTAAAAATATTTTGCAACTTGGCCAGGAGCGGTGGCTCATGCCTATAATCCCAGCACTTTGGGAAGCCAAGGCAGGCAGATTATTTGAGGTCAGGAGTTCGAGAGCAGCCTGGCCAACATAGTAAAACCCCGTCTCCACCAATAAAATACAAAAATTGGCCAAACATAGTGGTGCACACCTGTAGTTCCAGCTACTTGGGAGGCTGAGGCAGGAGAATACCTTGAATCCAGGAGGTGGAAGTTCCAGTGAGCCGAGATTGCACCACTGTACTCCAGCCTGGGTGACAGAGAGAGACCTTGCCTCAAAAAAATAAAAATAAAATAAAAAATAAATATATATATATATACACACACACACACACATATTTTGCAACTCATTCAATGCCTATATCTTTCTACACAGAAGATATAGTCTCTATATATGTCCATATTATGTCAAATTTAGCAATGTATTAAATTTAGTAAAAATAAATTAATCACATCATTTAGAGAAAGGATTCCCATGACTGAAAATTCAGTGGTTCTTCTCAGGGCTAAGACTGGGATGAAGCGAGCAAGGTGCTTCTGCTGCAAAATTTGATAGGCCCTCCGTCCCTCCCTCCCTCTCGGGAGCTAGACCTGTACTGGCATGACCCCGAGAGGGAGCACATGAGGTACTTACATTTTGCATGTGGGATGCCTCACTCTGGTCAGACAAGTTCATTTCCTTCTGGGGTCCAGTCAATGCTGCCATGATCGGGCAAGGCTGGTTATTCTCACAGATGAGGCAAAGCCAACCATATGAGCCACCGGGAGCCGTCCTGTGGCCTGAAGATACAGGGCTCACCTGGGCAAGGACAGGCAGCACTCGTTTTTGTCACACTTGTGTTATTAAAACCTGTGATAGTAGCCTGGTTCAGTTATCCTAAATAGCACTGAACAGCTCTTGCCGCTGGAGTGAATCCAGCCTTCCTTATGGACTAGCGTCAGGTGAGCGCCCTTCTGTCTTTTGCCCCTCCACTTTCCCTTCCGAAGTGTTGCAGTTTGTAAACGTGAAATCAGAGGTTGGGGGTTGGCAAATGGATCTGTCTGTGACTTACTGCTCCATACTTGTTGAATGGAATGCCTGAAATCAGCAAGAGGCTAGCTCTGCAGAAGATGGGTTTTGAGAGAAAGCATGGTTCTTTTTTCACTCGCTATTCCAACTTTGTTTTTGCCAATGGGAACAGGTTCGTGTCGCATGAAACGTGTTTGGCTTTCTCAGGAGCTCCTCAACCTCCAGGAGACGTGAAAACCACTTCTAGCCAACAACGCAGAAGTGCTAGTCACTGAATGCACATTGTTGCAGGCCTGTTGTTGCTCAATGAGATTAGTCTCTAACTGATGCACACGGGTCTTATTGAAAAGGCTATTCTGTAATTGTTGCCATTAGTGAGGCTACCATTAGGCAGTTGCCTAAAACTTCCTGGAGGGACTCACTGGAGGCTCCAGCAGCCGCGGTTCACTCATGTAGAACAGCAGGAGCTGCGCTAATTTCCACTCTCCCATCCATTAGGGGAGAGAAGCAGCTCATTAGAGGTCCTCCCCTCTCAACTCCAATTACCCTGGGATAATGACAAAACATGGAGCACAGTAGAAACTCTGAGAGCTCCACAGCCATTCCTCTCATTCATGATCTCTGTTGATTACATCCACAGAAATAAACTCCAGACCCCCAAATCTTCGCACAGCCAAGCTTGTCGACATAATCAGCCATGTGAACGCCTGGTCACATTAATTTAAAGGCTGAGCCTTTTAATCTACATATGAGACTTTTAGGGGAAATGCTTAACATAATAGCATAGCCCAGAAAGTTGTTTTGTTTTGTTTCTTCCACGTCTTCTTCCTCTCACAAGGAAAGAAACTCTCACAGCAAGGTGAAGCAAAATCATTAGTCTCAAAAGTTTTAATATTATATTTCTAACCTTTGCAGAAAACTGTAGAGAACTTAAATGCTAACCCAGATATCCCCTCCCAAAGTCATATTAGTTCAGCAGCAAAAAGATTGTGGGGGTGGGGGTACAGGGGGAAAGGCTGGGTGAGAGAAAGAGAATTATTTCCCAGAAAAGCATAAAATTGCAAGAATCTCAAAAAATTGCATCTCCCTTTGCCACTGTATCATATACCACCAGGCATAACGGGGCCCTGGGCCGCAGAGCCTGTGACTTTCACACACTTTTGTCCAATGCCATTAAAATTTCAGTTCTGCTTTTATGCTCTCTTATCTGCTTAGTTGATTATTTATGTTGCAATTCACACTAAGTTCAAAAGCCACCACTTTTTGATTTTCAGATGTCTTCATCCTCACTGGTGTCCACCTCATCCCCAGGACTATCTCTGGGACAGGCAGCCCTTTTCTTATTTCTGGATGGGATCTGAGAAACTGTCATGATACTTGTCTGAACTTGTTAGTGGTAATGTCTCCATAGTGCTGCAATAAGCAAATGTATCATTCAATTGTCTCACTATTTTAAGTGAAGCAACCAGTTGCTTTCTGTGTTATGTAAATATTCTTTCAAATATGCAGAAGCATATTTTGGAGGGGGCTATTTTACTGACATCTTTTTCATGGGCACTAATGAACGAGATATTTTTACAGATAATCTAAATAGCATAGAGCTCATGTATTATAAGGATACTGTTAAAAGAAACAGTGCTAACCACATATCCCAAAGTCCTGACGGAAAAAAACTGTAACCGTTTGGAATGTAATAAAACTGTCCAAATTTTACATGAAGTCAGCTCTGCAAACAGCAAAACATAAGTCACTCTTCTGTTTATTCTGTGCCAGTATTAAACATAAATTGTTGCTTCCAGATAGAAAATAAAAACAAAGAATAGAGGCGCCCTCTTGTGGAGAGAACCAACACTACTACTTCAAAATTGCTAGCTTTCTCCAATTCAGACCATGTCCCAAATCATATGTTCATTTTTAAAGGAACTCGCCTTCCTAATTATTGCTCAAGTGAATAGTTGTGCTACTAAGCAAGGGATTCGTAGTTTCATTTGCTCTGCAATCAGAGGCCTTGCCTTCCAAATTCTAGTTCTTGGGTTAACTCAGCTGACGCACCTGTGAGTTACCATAACCCCATGACCTCGCCAAGGGCCTATATACATAGTGCCTCCTTTACTGGAACTTCCCTCAATGCCTGGGGCCAGCCTGGCCAGGGCTGTGACTCTTAAGGGTCTCACTTCAGGTTCTGCCCCTCTGGGGACATACTGACCCTTGTTACTACATGTCTGATGAACTGGTCTTTCTCTGTATTGTACGTTAATTTTATCTTCATTATTTGAAAAAGAAAACCTGTTATCAATACATCTTGCAGTCATTGTTCTAAGAGCAATAATTGTGCTGTTCTTATGTTTCGAGAACAAGCTAGAGCAAGCAGTGTTTCATAGCATTTATTATGGTTTTCCAAAATTGCTGAGCTATTTCCGTCTCTCCTCAGGTGACAAGCACTGGAAAGGCAGAGACCCTTCCCTCCTTTGACTTCACACCGTCAGGGCCTTTCATGGTTTCTGGTATACAGTGGGTGCTTAATAACTAGGTGTTGCACAAATAAATCCCATTTCCACATCCAGATTTGGTTTGCTGAAAGCAGCAGCCAAGACAGCCACATAGGTAGTAACGCGCAGAAGGGAGCGGCAATGCAAACAGGAACTGTGGCTGAGGTGCCCGGAAGCTCCGCTTTGCAAACCGGGGACTGCAGGGGAGAGAGGACGGAAAGGCCATGGCGGCCGAACTTCCGAGGCTGAAGTATGACACATCCACCTCACTCTGCCGCACCCACACTTCAGTGGGATCAGGCTCCCTTGGAGGGCTTGTTAAATGCAGGGTGCTGGGCTCCACCCCAGAGGCTGTGAGTCAGTGGCTCTGGCGTGAAGCCCAGAATGTGCATCTCTACCAAGTTTCCAGGTGATGCTGTTGGTCTGCAGAGCACACTTTGAAAACCACTGAGGTAAAGCAGTGCTTGATTCACACTCCGACTGCAAATAAGGAACACCTGGAGACTTCTGAAAATGTGGGTCGGCCACACCACGTCCAAGACAACTGAAATCCCTATGGGGGAGACTCAGGTGGCAGTCATCTTCAGCTCCACCCCCACCCCACCTGGCAGAAGACTATAGACAGAAAGTCTTGGCCAAAGTCCAGGGCTTTGTGTATATGTTATCAGTTTCATGGAAAGAAACATACAATAACACGTCACTTTACGGCGAAGATTTCCCCTATATTATCTCATTTGCACCTCAGACAATCCTGGGGGGAAAGGAAAGCAAAAAATGTAGCTCAATTTTAAAGAAAAAGAATTGAAGTAATAAATGGGAGCCCTTGGACTTAAGCCAGATGATTTCTTTTAAAATACCACCTTTAGAGTTAGGTAAACTTGGAATAGAGGTCAGGGTCCAGCTAGGGAACCAGAAGCCTCTTGGAGAATTTAATAAACAGCTTGGCTACAGAGGGGATGGAAGAGCTGAGCAAAGCAATTCAGGGATTAGCAACACCAGGAAACTGCCACCAACCTGAAGAAAGGGCGAGAGGGGTGAGTGGCCTTCACAGTCACCTGGTGCAGCAGGACCCCGATGGGCCTAGCAAAGCCATGGAAGAGAGAGAATGAAAGGGAGATTCACTGGCTTCTCCCTTCCTGCCAAGCTCCAACCAGTGTCTCCTATTAACCCAGCCAATGCAGAAGCCACCTGACCTGGAGCTTGGGAAATGCAGCCGGGCAGGCTCAGCAGAACTGTGAGGGTCCTAGCACGATCAGGCCCAAAGCTGGCCACATGGACTTGAATCTCAGGTCTGCCCAGGTAAATTGGGTAACCTCGGACAAGTTACCTGACCTCTCAGAAATGGAATTCTTCAATCCATAAAATGGAGATTATATCTAGATTCAATAATTGACCCTAGCATGTCGCTGGCCCTGAGCAGGTGCCCTATAAACATTAGTTTCCCTCTCTTCTCCCTGCTCCTCTGCTATCAAAGCTGTTGGTCTTCTCTCTATCCCACAATTAAGAAACCACTGGAAATGATGAGTCCACACTTCAGCGATCTCTATGCTACTTCCACAATGAGAGTTGAGCCTTTCCCATGGGGCGTGGCTGATATTGCTGCCTAACCGTGGATGTCATCAAACCCCAGAGCTGCTGTTGCTGTCACAGGAGAGCTAGAACAGGACTACAGAAAGGTAGCTACCATAAGCTATAATAAGACAGCATCTGCTAGGGTGCTTATGATGGGGCAATGGTCAATTGAAAAACCTTCTTACAACACAGCCCAGAGAAGTGATGCCTCTGGTGAATAAATTGACACAGAAGTGTGAGGTACAGACTGGCCCCCAAAATATTGTTACCAGGCCATCAGGTTGGTGACCACAAGCTACGGAGCCAATCTCCCAAAGTCTTCCAACAGAATACCCAGGAGGTAAAACGTTTCCCAAAGACATTTTCAGGCACATGTAGGGCATTTATTTTTATATCACTGTTTATCATCAATAAAAGCAGTAGACTTACCTTCTTGTCACTTTCCCATTTAAAGAAACTGGATGCACATTTTACAAGAATTAATTAGTAAAGACAGATAAGAAAAAAGAAAGTGTTGGAGGTAGGAAATGTAGCTTCATGATTATTTGGTAAGAAATAAACAAGACTTTCATCATTAACAATCTAACATGCTAGGCTTTGTTTTTATTAGTCTATCTTAGAGTATGCTAAATTATTAAAGCCTAACAACAACTGGTGTTTTTTTTTAAAAAAAAAAAAAAAAGGTAAAATCTTCACTTAGAAGAAAGTGCGTAACTAGGAGTCAGTAGATCTGGGTTCTATTGCTGGATCCAATGCAAAAACTTCAAGTCTCTGAGTTTGTTTTATTTCCTTTTTAAAAGTAAAGTTAATAAATACTCTCAAAGATTTCTCCCAGATCTAAAAGTATACAATTCTTTTCCAATTTCAGATGTTACCTATTATCCCACTGAAAATTCATTAGTTGAGGTGGGAGTTTAGTTTTAAAAAGAGCGATATATCAATAGTGTAGTTCAATGACTTTCTCCCTGAGAAGTAGCACAACACTGAGTTGAAAAGGAAGACTGAGCATGGCGTGGTAGCTCACGCCTGTAATCCCAGCACTTTGGGAGGCTGAGGCAGGCGGATCACCTGAGGTCGGGAGTTCGAGACCAGCCAGCCTGGCCAACATAGTGAAACCCCGTCTCTACTAAAAACACAAAAATTAGCCAGGCAAGGTGGCACACTCCTGTAATCCCAGCTACTCGGGAGGCTGAGGCAGGAGAATTGCCTGAACATGGGAGGTGGAGTTTGCAGTAAGTCAAGATCTCACCACTGCACTTCAGCCTGGGTGACAGAACTCACCTAACTTCTACGAGCCTCCGTCCTCAGCAGTCAAACACGGTGACTTCCTCCTAGGGCTTTTGGATCAGTAAGTGAGCCCAAACATGTTGGACACTGCATCAGTGCAAGGCATGAGGTATCGCTCATGTTACCTTTTATTATACCACAGTTAAGTGCCAACAAAAACCTTTTCCTTTTATTGGTCATTATTTAAGAAATCTGCAGAATCCTATACCACAATTTACTTTGGGAAACAATATCTTTAAAATTTGAGGTCAATTTTACTAAAAAATAAAATTAACTTCTAGAAAACTCAAACCTTCATATAAATGCATATAATGAAAAAAACAAGTCTTTCTCTCTTGCAGTTAGTACAGATGTTAGAATAATCATAACTTTTCCTCTATTCAGATAGCATCTCTTTTCCCAAAGAATTTGATGTATTTTTCATAAGTATTTTCTGTAAGTATCTTGACTAGAGGATATAATCCCAGTTAAAATATGATGTGCTGGCTGGGCGTGGTGGCTCACACCTGTAATCCCAGCACTTTGGAAGGCTGAGCCGGGTGGATCATCTGAGGTCAGGAGTTCGAGACCAGCCTGGCCAAGGTGGCGAAACTTGTTTCTACTAAAAATACAAAAATTAGCTGGGCATGGTGGCAGGCACCTGTAATCCCAGCTACTTGGGAGGCTGAGGCAGAAGAATCTCTTGAACCTGGGAGGCGGAAGTTGCAGTGAGCTGAGATCGTGCCACTGCACTCTAGCCTGGGAAACAAGAGCGAAACTCTGTCTCAAAAAAAAAAAACGATATGCTTTGTTGGAAACAATAATTATGATGTAGTTTTACAATCTTAAACTTTATTGAGGGAGAAATATATACTTTGTCATCTTCAATATTATTTTTTAAAGTATCACATTTTAAGATAGACTTTATTAATTATTATTATTATTAACAATAATAATACTAATTATAATCATTAGCCCTTGGCAGCTGCTCAAAGAGAGACTCAATAAGCTGCTTTGAGTTTAGTATTTTTATGCAACATATAATTTTAAAATACTGAAAATAGATTTAAACACTAGTAACTCTATATTTGCTTCCTTAATAGTGTTGTGACATAATACATTTCTTTCCTGTTTAAGTTGTTTCTTCCAGCTGCATACAGGGCAATTATTCAAAACTCTGTAACTCACATTAGACTTAGAGACAGAGATCCTAATAAGCCTTACTAGAGTTTGGAGTAAAATATATCAATTAACTTTGTTACTCTTGACCTGTTTCATTGTGCTTCTTAATTTAGCTTATTTCAGAGCCTAGGGAAAAACATATATAAACTTCTATCACAACATGTTTTTTTAATCAATAAAAGAAGTAAAAAGATTAATCATCTTAATAAAAATTAAAAAGAACTAATTCCACTAATGTTACACATCCTTAATGCTCTGGAATTAATTATTTCACCTGAGTATCACTATTGATACTTACCTGAGAGGAATCTGAAAATGCTCAAAGGATAGTGTTGAATTATAGCATGTGTGCCTTATACATTTTTCCAAAAATTATTTACATTTTTCCCAAAAATTATTTACCTTTCCCAGTCCTGTTTAATCCACGTTTGTTTGCTTTTTTTTTTTTTTTTGAGATGGAGTCTCGCTCTGTTGCCCAGGCTGGAGTGCAGTGGTGCAATCTCAGCTCACTGCAAGCTCTGCTTCCCAGGTTCATGCCATTCTCCTGCCTCAGCCTCCCCAGTAGATGGGACTACAGGCGCCCGCCACCACGCCCGCTAATTTTTTTTTTTTTTTATTTTTAGTAGAGATGGAGTTTCACCATGTTATCCAGGATAGTCTCAATGTCCTGACCTCATGATCCACCCGCCTCGGCCTCCCAAAGTGCTGGGACTACATGCATGAGCCACGGCACCCAGCCTGTTTAATCCACATTTTTAAAAAACCTTCCTTTACATTTATATGACCTACTCTATTCTGTCTCTGTCCAAACTCATATCTACTAAATTCCATTTATTAAATTTAAAGAGTACAAGTTTTTGCCCTTAGGTAAATCAAATTATATAGTATCTCCTAATTCCACACATCTCAGAAGAACTAGTCAATTAAATTTTTTAAAAGTCAAAATAGGATTTGTGACACCTATTGCTTCTCAATCTTAGTGCCACATCAGAATAACCTAGGAATTTCCAATCCAGCAGAATGGTAGGCTAGATAGTCTGGTAGGCCCTCTCACTGTGAAACAAATAAATTCTGCATAATATACAATTTTTGCTGCATCACTAGGCTTACGGTAATTAAGATATGGCAGGCATTACTAGGGTTCCCTGACACCTGGTTTTTTATTCTTTCTTGGGCACATGAAAAACTGTACTTCTCAGGTCCCCTGCAGAGGGAAGTCACATAACTAGTTCTGTATGGTTAAAAATGAACAGATGGCAAACATCACTTTTGAGTTAACAGAGTAAAGGTTGCATGTATAATTCTCTACACTCTCTCTTCCTTATATGCCATGAAGTTGAGGCCTCACCTTGAGATAGTGGAGCCAAAAGAACAAAGTAACCTGGGCAGGTAGATCATGGCATGGAGGACAGGTGTGCTGTAGATGCAGGTATTCTGACCTGGAGCAGACCTTGAATGGCTAAGAATTCAACTTGTATTATTGTAAATCACTGAGATTTTTTTGCATTATTTATTAAAATCATGCAAACTATCCTACTCTAATTGATTCATAATAAAAACCCACAAGAATAAAAAATAAACGGTGAGCTACAAGAATAGGTAAAGAGCAGCATTGCCCCAGGGATAAATGTTAACATTAACCTAGCCCGCACAAAGGGAGGGGAGTTGACTTAAGATACAATGGTTTGGCCAGAGCGTCTACAAAGGCCTAATGAAAACCCTGGCCTCCAGCAGAAACAAACAACTTCAACTTAGGTCCCCAGGTTTTCCATACATTAAGATCAACCAAATATGAGCCCCCAATCAAAAAATCATGAAGCCAAAAAAGAAAAGATAAATCACCAAGAGCGGGAGTCAGCAGAAATAACAAACAACAGAATTGGATACTCAAGAACTTCAGATATTTACATTACCACCCATAGACTATAAAATATTATGCATGTTATGTTTAGATGGAATCAAAAAAATCAAACTATAGGAAATTATCAAAAATGAAACATTTATAGTTTATAAATAAAAAATAGCAATTGTCAAAATAAAAAAAATCAACATATTAAACAGCAGAAAACATGGTGGAAGAAAAAATCAGTGAACTGGAAGGCTGATCTGAAGAAATTATTCAGAAAACAGCATAGAGGGCAAGAATTTAGGGAAGAGAGAGTGTAGAGAATTATACATGCAACCTTTACTCTGTTAACTCAAAAGTGATGTTTGCCAACTGTTCAATTTGAAAAAGGCATTAATAGATACAGGAGAATGGAAAATAAAAGTCTAATAGAAGGAGGAAATAAAATGGAGAAGAGACAGTAGTTAAAAAGATAATGACAAAATTTTCCAGTACTAAAGAAAGATATGAATTCATAGACATTGGAAGCACCACATTATGTAAGAAGACAAGAAAAAATTTACATCTAGATACGTCTTAGTAAACTACTAATCACTACAGAAAGACTTTTTAACAGCAGAAAGACAAATCACTAAGAATTAACACTTGGATAGTAAGTAGATATCTCAGAAGCAATAATGGAAGCAAGAATGCAGTCAAATATCTTCAACATGCTGAGAATAAGTAATTATCAATCTAGAATTACACGTCCAGAAACATTATCTTTCAAGAGTTCAAAATAAAGAAATATTCTGATAAATTAAAAACTGGGAGTGTTTACCACCAATAGACTATACTAGAGGAACTTCTAAAAGATGTATTCAGAAAAAAGAAAAAGTTATCTCAGAAGGAGGAACTGAAATACAGGAAGAAACAGTGGGCAAATAACTTGTTTAAATTGTGGGAAAATCCAAGGAAGTATTTGTCTTTTGAATCAACAGCAGTGTCTGATTTGTAATGATAAGCAAAAGGATAGAATGAAATAATGGATGAAAATCACATGTAAGCTGGGAGAAAGTGATCAGTGCTAAAGCATTCTAAGGACCTGAATTGTTCAAAAGGAGACGAAAATATTAATTGGAAGTGTTGATAAAGTCAGTACAGTCAGCCTTCTGTATCCACAGGTTTCACATTCATAGATTCAATCAACGACAGATGGAAAATAGACTTCAGCCTACAATGGTTCCATCTATATGGAACATGTACAGACTTTTTTTTCTTGTCTTTACCCCTAAGCAATATAGTGTAACAACTATTTCCATAGCATTAACATTGTAATAGGGATTATTTGAAGCATATGAGAGGATATGCATAAGTTATATGCAAATACTATACTATTTTATATATAAGGGACTTGAGCATCCATGAATTTTGGCATCCTTAGGGGTCCTAGAACCAATCACCCATGGATAACAGGGGATAATTGCATGCCTAGCGAGATTTCAAGCATGAAAATAGATGTAATGATTTTCTTTTCTTTTTTTTTGAATGTAATAATTTTCAGCCAGTAGACAGGGAAATAATGAATTAAATGAATAAAATTTTTTAAATCAGTATTTAAAAGGCAAGAGGGAAGGGGTAAAAGCATAGGAAAATCTAGACAAATAGAAAGTACCAAGTGAGATGATTGAAACAAAATGAAATATATCTATAATCCCAATAAAAGTGGGTCAAATTTTCCAATAAAAAACAGGCAAAAACCAGCCATATGCAGTTCACAAAAATCAGACCTAAAACATCTGGACTATGGAAAATTTTAAAGTAAAGATATAGAAAAAGAAATTCCAAATCACTGTAATTCTAAAATTTATGTATCTCAAAGTGTATCAAGCAAATGTTGCTAGAACTGCAGGAAGAAATTGAGAAATTACCATCATAAGGTGGGGGGCAGGAGAGTTCAACACATCTTTCTCAAACAAAGAGAAAAGCCAAGTCAAGGAAACAAACAATAAAAACCAGCAGCTATAGCTATAGAGAATTCAAACAACACAACGGCAAGCTTGACTTACTGAACATATTCAGAACACAGTCAATAATTAGAAAATATACGTTCTTCTCAAGCACAAATGAGATATTTACAGAAAGTAAAATAAAGCAAGTCTCTATATTTTAAAGAAATATCACACTGGCCACATTCTCTAAACTTGAGAAACACAGTAACAAAAAGGTAAACCAAAGTCTGTATTTGGAATTTTTAAACCTCGAAAAAGGGGTAAAAGAAGATATTGTAATGGAAAATTTTGAGTATGTGTAAATGAATGCTAGAAATACTATATTTGAATACTTGTGAGGATATAGCAAAATTGGTACTTCAAAAAAATTTTAAGACATATGCTGATATTAGAAAAGAATAAAGACTAGAATTTAGACGTGCCCTTAGGAAGTTAATAATAAATAAATAAACAAAAAGAAAGTCAAAAGAAGGAAACAATAAAGAGAAGTACAAACATTCACTCAATATAAAAACAAAGAGGTTAACAAAGAATCGACGCCCTAAGAATGTCCAATTAAATTAGTGGCTCTCAAACTTTACCTTGCAATAGAATCACCCGGAGTGCTTCTCAAAGCAAGGACTACTTGGCCCTATCCCTGAAATTCTGATTCAGCAGGTCCAGGACAGGTCCAAGATTCTGCATTGCTAACAAACACCCAGGTGATGCTGATGCTGCTGTCCGAGGACCACACTTTAAGAACCACCAATCTAAGTTAATGTTTTAAATTCTCACCCAAATAACCATAAAACTACTTTCAGTTCTAGTTAAAGAAGACCTCTTCCTAAGCCGGCGCTCGGCGAGTTCTCCCAGGAGAAGGCCATGTTCAGTTCGAGCGCCAAGATCGTGAAGCCCAATGGCGAGAAGCCGGACGAGTTCGAGTCCGGCATCTCCCAGGCTCTTCTGGAGCTGGAGATGAACTCGGACCTCAAAGCTCAGCTCAGGGAGCTGAATATTACGGCAGCCAAGGAAATTGAACTTGGTGGTGGTCGGAAAGCTATCATAATCTTTGTTCCCATTCCTCAACTGAAATCTTTCCAGAAAATTCAAGTCCGGCTAGTACGCGAATTGGAGAAAAAGTTCAGTGGGGAGCATGTCGTCTTTATCGCTCAGAGAAGAATTCTGCCTAAGCCAACTCGAAAAAGCCGTACAAAAAATAAGCAAAAGCGTCCCAGGAGCCATACTCTGACAGCTGTGCACGATGCCATCCTTGAGGACTTGGTCTTCCCAAGCGAAATTGTGGGCAAGAGAATCCGCGTGAAACTAGATGGCAGCCGGCTCATAAAGGTTCATTTGGACAAAGCACAGCAGAACAATGTGGAACACAAGGTTGAAACTTTTTCTGGTGTCTATAAGAAGCTCACGGGCAAGGATGTTAATTTTGAATTCCCAGAGTTTCAATTACAAACAAAAATGACTACATAAAAATATATATTCACACACAAAAAAAGACAGATCGCACACACACATTTATCTTCTCTCTTTTCTGATACTCTGTTAAAATACAAACGTAAGTAATAATGAGATCAGGAGAGACACATCAGCAGGTGAGAAATTACAAAGTTCTGGAAGAAAGCGGTTGGAATAGTGGTAGCAGAAGTGCACAGCGAAGAAAAACGCAGGTTTCTTACAAAATAATAAGGATACTGGATTACTTCTGACAGAAACCCAGACAGGATCAGAATCCATCTAAGAACTGTGACATCAGACTAAGAAGGATTCAAGGATTGGGGAAGGCAGAGAAAGTAGCACAAAAAATTATCAGTGAAATACTCAAGAAAGTAATTTGGCTTCAAGTACCTTAGCATCTACTTGGAGAGAGATATATACAAGTAAAGACAATTATCAAACTCAGGCAATCTGGGTAATTCGGAATGTTGGGAGTGATTTTATGAAAAAAAAATAATTTGACCTAATATTTAAAAACATATGTTATATGGGTAGTGTATGTTTCTTAAAGTTGCTTTTTAATGCTTCACCTTCCAAAGTATTTTGTATCATTGATGAGTATTAAGGTTAGGTTACAAAACTTATTGAATTGCTAAGGAGAATTACTAATTTTAAGTATTTGATTTAAAAATTAGGATTTGAGGCCGGGCGCAGTGGCTCACGCCTGTAATCCCACCACTCTGGGAGGCCAAGGCGGGCGGATCACCAGGTCAGGAGATCGAGACCACCCTGGCTAACACGGTGAAACCCCATCTCTACTAAAAATACAAAAAAAAAATTAGCTGGGCGTGGTGGCGGGCACCTGTAGTCCCAGCTACTGGGGAGGCAGGAGAATGGCGTGAACCCGGGAGGCAGAGCTTGCAGTGAGCCGAGATCGCACCACTGCACTCCAGCTGGGGCAACAGAGCGAGACTCCGTCTCAAAAAAAAAAAAAATTAGGATTTGAGATGTAATAATAGCTTCCATAGGCAAGCAAGAAAAGTAGATAATAGAAGAAATATTTTATTAGCAAAAGATATTCAAGTAATGTGTATATATTCAAAGCAATGTATTTTTACTCCAAAGACCATAAAGTCCAAAAACCACCTGAGCCATACTATACCCCTGTAGATGTTTGGTATTAGGAAAGATTCAAAATAGGCCAGGCGTGGTGGCTCACGCCTGTAATCCCAGCACTTTGGGAGGCCGAGGCAGGCGGATCACGAGGTCAGGAGATCGAGACCATCCTGGCTAACATGGTGAAACCCCGTCTCTACTAAAAACACAAAAATTTAGCTGGGCGTGGTGGCGGGCGCCTGTAGTCCCAGCTACTCGGGAGGCTGAGGCAGGAGAATGGTGTGAACCCAGGAGGCGGAGCTTACAGTGAGCGGAGACCGTGCCACTGGCCTCCAGCGTGGGAGACAGAGTGAGACTCCGTCTCAAAAAAAAAAAAAAAAAAAAAAAGATTCAAAATAAATTTGTCAACCTATAACTAGAAGGAAAAAAATTAATTAACTTTAAAGTATTCATAATAAGATATTTAGTTGTACTGTTGTACTTGGGTGTTTATATTTCCTTAATTCTTGCTCTAAATCATATATCATTCTTATACAACAGTGGAGGAACATTTAAAATATTCCTTCCTTACATTTCACAAATAAATGAAGGAGACTCAGAGGTATTAAATTAATCCATTGATTGTTGTGCTCTTATTTCAATAAAGATTTTAGTTTAAAGAGAAAATTTAACAGCAATTAGGTTTTTACAAGGTGATATACAATTAAATTTAGCTTATTTTAAAAGAAACCTTTGTGTAGTGAAGGTTGGCACCACTCTGGTGATAAACACCCAAATTGCACTGCTTCTTAAGAAAAAATTAATAAAAGGGTGAGGCATGGTGGCTCACGCCTGTAATCCCAGCACTTTGGGAGGCCAAGGCAGGCGGATCTCTTGAGGTCAGGAGTTTGAGACCAGCCTGGCCAACATGATGAAACCCTGTCTCCACTAAAAATACAATAAATTTAGCTGGGTATGGTGGCGGCTGCCTGTAACCCCAGCTACTCGGGAGGCTGAGGCAGGAGAATTGCTTGAACCCAGGAGGCGGAGATTGCAGTAAGCCAAGACTGTGCCACTGCACTCCAGCCTAGGCAACAGAGGAAGACTCCGTCTCAAAAAAAAAAAAAAGAAAAAGAAAAAGAAAGAAAGAGAAAGAAAAAGAATAAGAAAAAATTAATAAAAGTAAATTTTCATGTGTGCTAGTTTTACAAATGCAAAACCTAAGTGACGAGAAACGTATGATAATTGTAATCAATTCTCCATCTTCATGGGTTTTTCTCTCCCCTGAGGACATTTTCTTAGTCATCTACATGATCAGCACGCTTTTTATACATTTTAGGAAAAAATAAGCAGAAAGTACATAACACCTTTTTTTTGAAGTTTCAAAGTCCTGGGGCATTTGATTATCATCCTATTTCTACCCTTCTTGCTTTTTCTTCCCCACTCTCTCATGCAGCTTCTACTTCTGCCAGTGTTGTAGTGTGACACACAGGTACAATCGTTGGTGTCCTCTGTTCTTCAGAATTTATTTTGAGAAATCAGATAGATTTTCTGGTTAGACATTTCCCAAGACAGCTTGTTTTTCTTTCATTTTTCTCAATAAAAGACCAAACTACCTCACATATTTGGGCATTTATGTCCATAGTTTGAAGCGCCTACCCACTGGAGCACAACTCTTATTTCACGTGGCTCCCCAACATATCTGTTCATCAGAATTGAATTCGTTGCCTTCGAGCATTTTGAATATTTTCTATTTCCCTCCTATCTCTTGGTATTTCTGTTGGGTTGAATACAGATGAGATGCTTGTGTGCTGGTGCCACCTATTGTTAGCAAAGTAGATGTGACTATGATGCTTGCTAACGAGACTACACATTGAACTAATACTGACTCTGACTACAAAACGGCAAAACGATAGAACAAAAATCTTATTTTTAATCTATTATAAAAGCACTACTGGAGTAGACGAAGATACTAAGTAGTTATATTTTATCTTTATTTTTATTTAATATGTACAAAGACTGGCTGTCTTTACATGGTGGCTCACACCTGTAATTCCAGCACTTTGGGAGGCCAAGGCAGCAGGATCACTTGAGCCCAGGAGTTTGAGACCCGCCTGGGCAACACAGCAAGACCTCATCTCTATTAAAACAAAAAAAATTTATTTAAAAAATGTTTTAAAAAAGATTTATGAAGACTATTTTCAGTTTTTCCATTTTCAGTTGGACTAATTATATGACAATAGTGAGCATAAACACATATTCCAAGCACAGAAAAGCAATTAAAATTCAAATAGGCTGGGTGCGGTGGCTCAGGCCTGTAATCCCAGCACTTTGGGAGGCCCAGGCAGGTGGATCACGAGGTCAGGAGATCGAGACCATCCTGGCTAACACGGTGAAACCCCGTCTCTACTAAAAGTACAAAAAAAATTAGCCAGGCGTGGTGGCGGGCGCCTGTAGTCCCAGCTACTCGGGAGGCTGAGGCAGGAGAATGGCGTGAACCCGGGAGGCGGAGCTTGCAATGAGCTGAGATCGTGCCACTGCACTCCAGCCTAGGCTGCAGAGTGAGACTATGTCTCAAAAAAAAAAAAGAAAAAAAAAGCTAAGTAATTAAGTGTATCAAGTATGTATAGACAAAATTTTCAATGTTGTAGTCAATTCAAAAACATATAAGGCATTTTGTATTGGTATCAAGTTGTCAACTATGATAACATACTTTGATAATTTTTTCATTTAAACCCAAAAAGTTGGCTCAACATTTTTTTTTTAATTTATAAAGGAAAGAGGTTTATTTAGCTCATGGTTTTTCAGGCTGCGAAGTTCAAGGGGCATTGGCTCAGCTCTAGTGCTACTCACAGCAGGGTGGAAAGTTGAAGGCAAAGCAGACACATGCAAAGGGGGATATGCACTTTCAAAGATATTGTTTAAAAATAAATCTTCTCTTTATGGCCCCTTTCAAAATTTAAACAAAATAAAACATCCATTAAAACATGTTTTCATTCTTATTCTTCACACCCAGGAACTGAAAACGTTAAAAGGTTAGAAAATAAGAATTGGTGGGGCACAGTGGCTTACGCCTGTAATCCCAGCACTTTGGGAGGCCAAGGCAGGCAGATCACGAGGTCAAGAGATCAAGACCATCCTGGCCAATGTGGTGAAATCCCCATCTCTACTAAAAATACAAAAATTAGCTGAGCATGCTGGTGTGTGCCTGTAGTCCCAGCTACTTGGGAGGCTGAGGCAGGAGAATGGCTTGAACCCAGGAGGTGGAGGCTGCAGTGAGCCGAGATCATGCCACTACACTCCAGCTGGGCGACGGAGCAAGACTCCGTCTCAAATTTTAAAAAAAAGTTAGAAAAATAAGAATCATGAGGAAAGATGAAAGCCACTAATTATTTACAATTTTCTGTGGTCCTTTCCACTTTGGGTTCCATGAGAATTAACAACAGGATTGTCAGAGGACAGTAACCAGCTTCTTATAGACAGTGCCTGACACAGTCCTGAGCAACCAATCCTGGAAACAACATGGAAACCTCTCACATTCAGGGTGTCACTGAGGTGAGTTTCCCACTCAAAGTAGGGATGCCTTTTGAAATATCCTCAACAAATGGCCGATCAGATTTTTCTTGAACATTTCCTGAGTGGAAAATGTAAGGCCTCCCAATGAAGCCCATTCCATTTTGGGCAACCATTGGGGAAATCATAGTCAAATTACATATAACTAGAAATGTCTTTTACTTGATTAGAAGGACTTAAGTATAGCAGGTAAAAGTATTTTTCCAGTTCAATGGCTGCCTGGAAAGCCCTGTAATCTGTCCTATCCAAATTTTGTGTAAATATATTATACAACATTTCAATGACCCATTAGAAAATTTTAAATCCCCCAATAATGAGACATCCTTCAATCAAATACTTCTTTCAATTAGGCCCTGAGGGTGATACATACTTCTTTCCCTAGAATCCTTAAGTCTTTTCTTACCCTATTAATGTTTTTCCTTTTTGTATACCTTTTCCTCTTTAGGCAGTTATGCTTAGTAAATGCTAATGCTTTTGTTTCTGTGTCTCCCAATACAATAAATTTACTTCAAATGTGGATAATATAGCATTTATTTATTTTTATTTATTTATTTTTATTTTTATTTTTTTTTTTTGAGACAGAGTCTTGCTCTGTTGCCCAGGCTGGAGTGCAGTGGCACGATCTCGGCTCACTGCAAGCTCTGCCTCCCAAGTTCAAGCCATTCTCCTGCCTCAGCCTCCCGAGTAGCTGGGACTACAGGCGTCCACCACCACGCCTGGCTAATATTTTGTATTTTTTAGTAGAGACGGGGTTTCAGCATGTTAGCCAGGATGGTCTCGATCTCCTGACCTCCTGATCCACCCACCTCAGCCTCCCAAAGTGCAGGGATTACAGGCTTGAGCCACCACACCTGGCCAATAATATAGTATTTCTATAGTATAAAAAGAGCTCGTCATCCCCTTTCTTTGTAAACTTCATTCTTTAGTTAATACTCTTCATCTCTGAGCCTAAGAACCTAACCCTGACTGCTCTTCAAAATTCCAAAAATGCATTTTCACTACCTGCTGGACTTCCCTACATCATTATTACAAAAATACTTCAGAGGCCAGGTGCCATTGCTCATGCCTGTAATCTCAACACTCTGGGAGGCCGAGGCAGGCAGATCACCTGTGGTCAGGAGTTTGAGACCAGCCTGGCCAACATGGTGAAACCCCATCTCTACTACAAATACAAAAATTAGCCGGGTATGGTGGCGGGCACCTGTAGTACTAGCTACTCAGGTGGCTGAGGCAGGAGAATCACTTAAACCCGGGAGGCAGAGGTGGCAGTGAGCCAAGATCACACCACTGCACTCCAGCCTGGGCCACAGAGCAAGACTCTGATTAAAAAAAATAATAGTAATAAGCTTCAGATACCACTAGACCAAAATGAAGTTGTCACTCTTCCTTCTTCACCCCATCTCTTCTCCCTTCATAAAGCTGCTCCTCCCTGGGCCCTTCCTCGTTCATGGCAAAGCAATGCCAAGATTCTAATTGCTCCGTGGTTTCCCTCATCTTCAACATCCCATCACCTGCCAGGACCTTTTGATTCTACCTCTACCTTATGCCTCCGGGCTCCCCATTCACCACATCCTCTGCTCCTGTCCTCAGTCAACTCTTCATTTTTGGACTCTTAGACCATTTCAACAGCCTTCTAACTGATCTCCTAATCCTCCAATTAGAAACTTTGGTGATTCGCCTCTAAACATAGAATTCAAAGCACAATGCTTCACTCTTGGATCTTTAAACTTCTTTTCAGCCTTATCTTGCATGACACTTCTCTTGAACCACACTCAACAGTTGTTGGTGTTCTCCCAGAATATAGTCTATTCTGTCTTGCCTCAGCAGCTTTGCTCAAGTAGCTCTAGTGGTAACGTCTTTTGAGGAATGTCTACTATTGGTGTACTTGCCACTTTTGAATTCCCAACACAAACTCTATTACCTCTTCTAAGAACACTCCCAGTCATAATTAATCCCTTCTTTCTCAAATATACCCCAAACACTTTGAACCTTTCTTGCAGCATTTATCCCATTTTACCTTATGTAAGAGTTGTTTATATATTTCTCCCAAAACTTCAAACTTCTTGAAAGCAGGGACTGTCTTATTTATTTCTTTATCATCCACTCATGGTAGCAAAATCCTTTGTTTATAGTGGGCATATTATAAATATTTGTAATAGGAATGACCAAAAGTCTCATTGAAATCAGGGTAGATTAACCAGTAACATGAGCCAACCCTTTAAGAAATGTTAGGAGATGTCCTTCCTGTTTTCTTAATTTGTTTCTATGTCTATATATTGGTTGATAAGATACTGTACATTGCTACCATGTACTCTGGAAATGAGTAAGACAGGATGGAAGATTTAAGAAAACTGGCTCAAGCAAACCTTGGTTGACATCAGGCACAAAGAACTTTACAAACCTGCTCTACAGTTTGTCCTCAAAATGCTGCATTCGAGTTGTTTTGTTCATAAATGATGAAATTTCATAAAGTACTGATAATCAAATGGGGAAACATAAATGTTCTTTGGAAGTTCTTTGATCACATAATGTATTTCTTCCTTGCTTTGGGGCTCAAAGAATGAGGATGACGAAGAGACTGAATGGAAAATGGAATGGTGAGGGCAGAGAGAGAAGAAGCAAGTGGTAGGAAAGAGTGGAGGGAGAAAATAAAAGGCACAAAAAGCAACTTAAAAGGACCAGAAGTGACTTATGACCCGTTTGGTGTCTAGTGTGCTCATCACTCTGCCCTCTGGTCCCAGACTGTCTTTGATCTTCCTCACGGCTCGTCCCATCTGCTGCCTGGAGGAGCTGGAAGGACCAAGGGTCAGAGTAATGTTATTTCTTCTCTTGTTAAACCTCACACTCTCCTCTCTCTGCTGTCCTGCTTCCTTACTACTTGTATCAGGGCTGGAATCAATGACCTGCATGTATAGTCTGTGTATATATATTTGAGGGAACTGTTGTGGGTCGAACTGTGTCCTCCAAAAACATATGCTCAAGTTATAGCCCCTGGTACCAGTGAATGTGACCTTATTTGGAAATGAGTCAGATGTAATCCACTTTGCTGATGCAGTCAAGCCAAGATGAGGTCCTACTGTATTAAAATGGACCTTAATCCAGCGATTGGCATTTTTTTTCTTTTTAATCTTTTTTTGAATCTTTTTTTTTTTTAATTTCAACTTACATGTGAGATACAGGGGGTCCATGTGCAGGTTTATTACGTGTGTATTTTGCACTCAGGTAGTGATGATACTACCCGATGGGTAGTTTTTCAACCCACACCTCCCTCCCTCCCCTGTCTGGTGGTCTACAGTGTCTGTTGTTCCCATGTTTATGTCCATGTGTCCTAAATGTTTAGCTCCCACTTATAAGTGAGAACACGTGGTATTTGGTTTTCTGTTCCTGTGTTAGTTCGCTTACAATTATAGCCTCCAGCTCCATCCAGTGACGGGTATCTTTTTAAGAGAAAGGAGAAGGAGATTGGGCACAGACACACAGAGAAGGCAGCCCTCTGGTGAGGGAGGCAGGGATTGGAGCGATGCAGCTCAGGCCAGGCAAGAGCCAACGAGGCCCAGTAACCTGCAGAGCCGGGAAGAGGCAGGGAGGTACGCGTCCCTCGAGCCCTCAGAGAGCCCTGCTGACACTTTGACTTCAGACTTCTGGCCTCCAGCACTGTGAGAAAATACATACCTGTCGCTTTAAGCCACCCAGTGTGTGGTGATTTGTGTGGCAACTCTAAGAAACTGATACAGGGACTTAAGGATGTTGAGTATTCAGAGGAGATCTTAGACCACAGCATAAAGCCATACAAGTTTCTCAGCTCCTGAGATAGATGTTAATCCATTTGGCCCAGATTTCTAAACAATGTGGTTTGCTCTACTTAGAACATATTTTGTAATATTAAGTTCTGGCTTTGCAATTTCATTTTATTGATGTTTAAATCTCAACCAGAACAATGAAGCTGTCACTGAAGAAGAGAAGAAAATAGAAGAGTCAGCAAATGTCTGGTATCTAGCAGGTGTTTAATAAAAATACTTGTTGAATGAATGAATGGAAACAATTATCAGAAAATGTCATAAGACATAAAAGCAGAACCTCTGATCCTGATCCCTGAGCACAAAAGTAAGATTTCACAGGCTGATGGGTTCTAGGAAGGATTGGCGGGGTAAGGTGGTGTGTACCCACTGCTCATAGAAAATGTGAGTCAAAAATATGGGTTATAATGTGAACAAGTAATGTTTCACCTTCCTTTGTTTTTCCCCGTACTTTACCTTTCCATCATTTGTGTGTTGCCTTTCTTTCTTTCTTTTGAGACAGTGTCTCTCTGTTGCCCAGATTGGAGTAGAGTGGCGTGGTCTCCAGCCTCAGCCTCCCAAGTAGCTGGGATTACAGGTGTGCACCACCAAGCCCAGCTAATTTTTTTGTATTTTTAGTAGATACAGGGTTTCACCATGTTGCCCAGGCTGGTCTTGAACTCCAGAACTCAAAGTAACCCACCCACTTTGGCCTCCCAGAGTGCTGGGATTACATGTGTGAGCCACCACACCCAGCCGTAAGCTGCCTTTCAATAGACAGAAGATGTATTAATTGTCAGAGGCTCTGAGGTACTGAGCCATTCATTATCCCTGGCCAACCATGAGAATCTCTCCCTCCCCTGTGCACAAAGACCCTTACTGCCCAGTCTAAACCTGCCCATTCCATTAGCTTCCTACTCCAGTTTACATGCTGTCATGAGAGCAAACACTGCCTAGTTAAACATTCTTCAGAACTTCCAGCCACCACGCGAATCAAGCTTTCATCCTTTCTATCTCCCTGAGTAGCGGCGCTGTCCAGTAGAACTTTCTGTGGTGATGGAAATGTTCTGTATCTGTGCCATTCAATGCAGTAGGCACTGGCCACATGTGGTCATTGATCACTTAAAATGTAGCTAGTGAGACTACTGAACTTGATTTAAGCTTTCTATTTAATTTTAATGAATTAGAATTTAAAAAGCCACAAGTGGCTAGTGCCTACTCTACTGGACAGTGCAGCTTTTAACTATTTTTGAGGAAACTCCAGTCTTTTTCATTGCTTCCTTACCCTGACTCTGGTCTAACCAGAGACAGTTCACAGCCATTTATCTACAGACACTCTGTCCATTGGCCTTGAAATCTGCAGAATCTCCCAGGCATCAAAGAGATTGCCTGCCTCTATGCTGCCTCTGAAGTGGCAAATACTTGGGGAATTAATGAAGTTGCAAAGAAACCCACAACCCAGTCGTTTGGATAATCCATTGCTGAAAGGAATTTTATCACAAGAATGAATTTAAATAACCAGGCTCCACCTGGAATTTTCATCTGGTATTTCCAGTGATCTATGATCATGTCAGTCAGGTGGCATTTCTTAACTGTGGTTTTCTAGACACCCTGTAAAAAATGAAAAAGGTATTGACCGGGAGGGGCCTTCCATCTAATTGGGAAAAAATCCATCATTCACAAAGAAATAATTTACATGTAAAAATCAGATGTTTAGGATATATTTATGTGTCATCTTACTTTTGCTTATTTGTTTCATCTCCTACTGTAT
This sequence comes from Gorilla gorilla gorilla, assembly GCF_029281585.2. Classification (NCBI taxonomy): domain Eukaryota; kingdom Metazoa; phylum Chordata; class Mammalia; order Primates; family Hominidae; genus Gorilla; species Gorilla gorilla. Next base: position 35,913,400 of record NC_073238.2, on the reverse strand, counting down.
ATGTCACCTGCCTAAGGTGAAAACTACTCATACCTCCTCCATTCTCCTCCATTCTCAGTCTAAACTCTTGCTACTTGAAGTGGTCCTCAGACTAGCAGCATCAGAAACTCTTAAGAGCTTCTTAGAAATGCCAGCTCTACTTCATTCCTACAGAACCTGAAATTACATTTGAACATGGTGCCCAAGTTATTTTGTTTGCACATTACAGTATTGAACAGCACTGATCTAAACTAGTCAGAATTTTCCACACTGATTCCAGTAAATATCTGTGCTTATTAGAAAGATAGGTTGGTCTTCAGCTGTACTGTATTTAATGGAATGTTTTAGTTATTTGTAAAAAGCTCATCAACTAGCTAATTAGTTGTAACTTGAATTTGAAAAGTAGTATGTTGTTATGGGAAGGGTGCTAAATTGATACGAGGAAACCTGAATTTTCTGTTTTTGACTCTGTCATTGTCTGTTGGGCAAGCCATTATTTTTGTTCAGTTTCAGTTACTTTGGTTTTGTTTTTAATTATTATTCATTTAAATATATAACATGAGGTTTTTCTACTAATTGCTCCCAAACTGGGCTTCGCAGCTCTTTAGAATTTTACAAAACAGGAATGATAAGACCTCAAACAACTTTTTGTATATAAAAAAAGCCTGACATTGGAATTCTGCCTTTAAGCATAAGGTTACCCAGAATTTGCACTTTAGCTACCACATCTTCCTTGCTGCCCCAGATTAAAGTCAAGATTTAAGCTGTCTCAGACATGTGAGAAGTTCTCTCATTTTTAAAGACTTCCAGAATTCACATGGAACTGATATTTAACAGTCTTGACTGTAAATGAACCTAAACCCCTCGATCTTTAAGCTGTCTTTTCAGCCTGTGTCCTTGCAGTCAGTGGAGGGACGCAAGTCACCCTTTTCTGAAAAGAGCCTTTTATATAGACCTTACCAGGGATTAGTTGTCAGCTCCGGGCCAGACCCTCCAGGAATGGTACACAGGCTACTTGTTGGGGGTGTCATGAAAGGAGGAAGTAAAATATGACAAAGGACAAAAGTATTCACTGCACAGTATTGCCTAGGGTCAAAGGCCTTTCCAGTCAAAGACAAACAAAAAAGATGGACACTTTTCCTTTGCTCACACTTTTGTGTGGCTTATTTCTTTCTTGGCCTTTACTTTCAATGTGAAGCCTTTTTTTCCTCTTTTTTTTTTTTTTCCTGTTTGGTTTCAGTGACTCCATACAGTCACTCTTTTGTAAAATCGAAAGCAGATCTATCCCCGATAGGATTCCTGAAAATGTTCCAGTCCCTCAATATTCTAGGGACATAGTAAAGATTATATTTAGATGCCACACTGCATTTCAGGGAAAATGTGATTTTCCTTTAAGGGTTTGCTTCCACATCTCCCACTTGCACCAAATACACTTTCAAGTTAATAAAAGCTCTACCTGCTGAGGCAGCAAATCAGGCTATAATTAAAAGGGAGGAAACATTTTACACAAGAAAATGTGTGGTTTGGTTTAAGCGTAAATGTGAAAAAAAGGCATGAAAGCTGATAACAAGATATAATTTGTATTCGTGGCTTTTATTTATTGAACAAACTGTTAGAAGAAAACTTGCTTTAACTATTAACTTACTATATTCTAATATGTCTTTAATGTTTCACATAGCTACTACATTGGAGCTTGTAAAAATAACTTTAAATTCCAATGTCAAGTGGAGCATGAAGATTTGGTTTCATTTTCAAAACTGCTTTGCTGAGAAATATACCCTAAAAAGCAATTCTCATTTTACTTCCTTACAGCTCCAACAGCTGCAGGATGAATTATAAAATGTATTTAACCCAATCTGAAAGTTAGAATTTTGATCTCTGAAGAAAGTATTTTTGAAGACCCTCGCACATGCCAAAAAAAGGATTTAGAACTTTGATAAGGCTTCAGAAAGTAAGAAGCACTGTGAAATTCTGACAAAGAGCTACCTTCTTTTTTTTTCTTTTTTTTTCCAAGAATGCTTCAGATCTATACTATACGATTTAATACTGTATTATATATGGATGAATAGTACTTTACTTTATTCTTGAATTTTTCATCCTTCTGGGCACACTGTATTACCATAGACAAAAAGGTATTTTATACCAACAAATTCAAATAAGCATTTATTTGTTCCTCAAATAAGCGAACGTTAGACACATACATATACATTAGCATATATATTTATGTTTTCTGAATATTCATTCAGAATGATTATGCTTTCAAACACTGTGTATCTTTCTGAAGCTGCAGACAGCTCTTTGAGGAGTGGCTGGTTAATAAGGACCCACAGCCATGGTGAGTTTTCAAAGCCTGTCCCAGGGGAACATCACAAATCTCTAGGGAAGGATGGAAATGGTTTACAGCACCTTCTGTATGGACTGGTGGCCTTTAGGATGCAGAGCTGCCTTCCCATCCAATACTGGCAGCCTTAAGATAGGGCTAATGTCATGTCCTTATTTGCACTTACAGTGCTGTGTCATTCATCATTGCCACCATCTTTGGAAAAAAGTCACAATACCGTGTGTCAGTATGTGTTTCTCCGCAGCTATGATAATTTCGGTATTTGCACTAGGGGAAAATATACTTAGACAATTCTTATAATAAAAAATTTTGCATGTGTACATGTGCTATCTCACTGCTTTTCTCCTTTTACTTTATTAAAAGATTTTTAATGAAATTCGTGAGCACTATGTTCTGCTTAAATAATATCTTAGGTTATTGTGCTTCTCAATCTATACATTTGAATGAGAAATTAAATGTTTCTTACAAAATGATTGTAATACATTCTGAGATCCTTTGAACTGAAATATAGAAAATATGTAACAAAAGATGTGTGCACATCTAAATACACCTATAGATTTGTTTCTGCTCTCTAATTGTTTAGTATTATAATGTCCCCTTTCCTAAGTTCTCCTGTTCCATTAGTCTCATCTAATTCCATTTTAAATTTAACACTTTAAATCAACACATATACTAATATCTTTATTAATCAATCAACCAATAAATAATTCTTAAAAATTATGAAGAGAGCTACCAAAAATCTAGAAAACATGTTGCAAACTCTCAAGAAGATAATATCCTAACTGAAAAATATGACAATCCAAAAATTATTGGCCGGGCGCCGTGGCTCATGCCTATAATCCCAGAACTTTGGGAGGCCGAGGAGGGTGGATCACCTGAGGTCAGGAGTTCAAGACCAGCCTGGCCAACATGGTGAAACCCTGTCTCTACTAAAAATACAACAAAGTATCCCAGCGTGGTGGCAGGCACCTGTAATCCCAGCTACTCAGGAGGCTGAGGCAGGAGAATTGCTTGAACCGAGGAGACAGAGGTTGCAGTGAGCCGAGATCCCCCCATTGCACTCCAGCCTGGGCAAGAAGCACAGGACTCCGTCTCAAAAAAATAAATAAATAAAATAAAATGATAAAAGTCTACATATTTTAAAATATCTTTATATCAGCTTCTTTACCAAAAAATATTTGAGACATTTGAATAAACACCTAAAAAGGAATTGTTTTTATTTTTTAGCACGAAATTGTGGTGTCGCAGGAAAACAAAGGTAGAAAACTAGAATAATGCAGATCAGAAAGCCCACACAATTACTAGACATGAGCCACAGAGTCAGAACTGAGGAAAACATGATCACAACCAAGACGCAGAGTGTCCAAAAGAGCAGGCTGGGTACAAGGTGAGGGGTCTTTTATTATCACTAGAACTAAGAGAAACTTCCCCTATTGATTCTTATCAGGGCATACAATATGGCTTACTGAGCTAAAGCCTCGACAACAGTCTTTTAATAATATAATATTGGGTTTCATTTTGCTGTACAACGTTCTTCAAAGTGATGGCAATGATAGACAGTAAATAATTGAGAGCTGCATTGGAGAATTTACATAGGGAATATTAATAGATAGCCAGTGTATTAGTCAAGGTAATCCATGCCAGCTGCTGTGACAACCAACCACAAAAATCTCAGTCTCTTAACACAAGAAAGTCAGTGAAATGTACATTGTGTGTTTCTCCTCAGCAGCTCTCCGTCTACAAGAGACCTACCCTAGCTATCCCTGCTGGCATGCATGGCCTCTAAGAGCCCTGCAGAAGATGAAGAGGCGGAGCATGGAGGAAGGTACATTGGCTCTTAGCTACTTCGGCTGAGAATGGACACAGTCAGCTCTCCTCACATGCCATTGGCCAGAGTGTGAGAACATGGCCACACCTCACTGCAGGGGAAGCTGGGAAATATATCTTCCGTGTGCCCCAGAAAAAGAAAATAAAATGAGATTTGGTGAATGTATAACACTGTCTCTGCCACAACTGAGAATGCCAGGCTGTGGAGATTGGATGTGATGTAAAATGCACTAGCCTGGGGTTCTTAAAGGGGAGTATCATACCACATGGGATAAACTAATGGTATGAGAACAAAATATTAAAACTTCTACGCATTGTTAATTTTAATCAAACAGCAAATATGTACATTATATATATTACACATATAATATATATTACATATAATACATATAATATATATTACATATAATACATATAATATATATTACATATAATACATATAATATATATTACATATAATACATATAATATATATTACATATAATACATATAATATATATTACATATAATACATATAATATATATTACATATAATACATATAATATATATTACATATAATACATATAATATATATTACATATATTATATATAATATATATTACATATATTACATTACATATATTACATTACATATATTACATTACATACATAATATATATTACATATATAACATACACTGCACACGATGTATATTACATATATAACATACACTGCACACGATGTATATTACATATATAACATACACTGCACACGATGTATATTACATATATAACATACACTGCACACGACGTATATTACATATATAACATACACTGCACACGACGTATATTACATATATAACATACACTGCACACGACGTATATTACATATATAACATACACTGCACACGACGTATATTACATATATAACATACACTGCACACGACGTATATTACATATATAACATACACTGCACACGACGTATATTACATATATAACATACACTGCACACGACGTATATTACATATATAACATACACTGCACACGATGTATATTACATATATAACATACATTGCACATGTATATTACATATATTATATACATTATATATTACATATATAATATTATAATTATATATAATATATGTAACATATATTATGTTATAATATAATAATATATATATATTATATATATTATAATATAATTATATATATTATATAATATATAATATATATAATATGTTACATATATTATATATTATATATATAATATAATAATATATAATATATAACATATATTATATATAATATATATAATATATAACATATATTATATATAATATATAATATATAACTATATATAATATATGTAATATATATTATATATAATATATAATATATGTAATATAATAATATATAATATATGTCATATATATTATATATTATATATATAATATATATTACATATATTATATATTATATATATAATATATATTACATATATTATATATATTATTATATTACATATATTACATATATATTATATTACATATATTACATATATTATATATATTATTATATTACATATATTACATATATTATATATATTATTATATTACATATATTATATATATTATATATATATTTTAAGAACTATAGGCTGGGCACGGTGGCTCATACCTGTAATCCCAGCACTTTGGGAGGCTGAGGTGGGTGGATCGCCTGAGGTCAGGAGTTTGAGACCAGCCTGGCCAACATGATGAAACCCTGTCTCTACTAAAAATACAAAAACTACCTGGGCGTGGTGGTGGGTGCCTATAATCCCAGCTACTCACGAAGCTGAGGCAGGAGAATCGCTTGAACCTGGGAGGCAGAGATTGCAGTTAGCCAAGATCGAGGCATTGCACTCCAGCCTGGGTGACAAGAAGGAAACTCCACCTCAAAAAAAAAAAAAAGAACTATATCTATATATATTATATAGGCCCTAAGTAAGATGACCTCATGTCATGATATGCAAGACAAAAGAGCATAAGTTCTGTGACTTGAAGGATTCATGAGAGGTGTCCTTACTTGACCGTGAGCTTTCAATAAATTGTTAAGGGTTGCAGTTTTTGTGCACTCAGTTACGTGGTTTTACCAGTTATATTATCTAGTGTTAACGAAAATAAGCCTCCTGAGAACGGATACCTGGATTTTTTTTTCTTTTTTCTTTTGAGACAGAGTTTCACTCTTGTTACCCAGGCTGGAGTGCAATGGCATGATCTCGGCCCACTGCAACCTCCGCCACCCAGGTTCAAGCGATTCTCCTGCCTCAGCCTTCCGAGTAGCTGGGATTACAGGCACCTGCCACCATGCCCGGCTAATTTTTTGTGTTTTTAGTACAGACAGGGTTTCACCATGTTGGCCAGGCTGGTCTTGAACTCTTGACCTCAGGTGATCCGCCCGCCTCGGCCTCCCAAAGCACCGGGATTACAGACTGAGTCACCGTCCCTGGCCAATATCTGGCTTTAAAAGAGTCCTGCGAAAACTCTACAGACTGATGATGCTAAAACATTAAAATGCCAGTGAACAAGAACAAACTAGCAGGGCTCATGCTTCTGCTCTCCAGCTTTATTATAAGATAGAAACAACTATCTAATCAGACAAAATCAGTCCCCAAAAAAGGTAATTTGAAAAAAAGATTTATATCCACTATCATTAATAATGAGCCTAATCCTAAATGTACATTAAGCCCTAAGATATTAACTATTAATGGTATGAAGGCAGAATAAGAACTCAATACTACTATCCAAAGCATGAAGACCAGCCTCTACAAATACATTTTTTTCAGGAATATTCAATCCAGTACTTGACAAAATTTTACTCAGCTTGCATATTCATAAGTCCCAAGTGAGAAACTCACAAACCCCATCGAAAAAACAGGAGTTTTATTACAACAGGTTTTTCCCATTGTAGTAAAAATCACTAAGATAATATTCATTCACTCAAGAAGTAATTACTAAGTGCCTACTGAGGGCTAGGCATTGTTGTAGGCATCACAGATTTAGGGATGCACAGAACATGCAAAACTGACTGCCCTCCTGGAGCTGACATTCTAGGGCAGTGGTTCTCAGCTGAGGGTGATTTTGTTCCCTGGGGGATATTTGGCAACATCTGGAGACATGATATTTGCTTTTCACAGTTGACGCAGGGAGGAGTGGGGGTGCTACTGGCAGGTGGTATGTAGTGGGTAGAAGCCAGGAATTCCACTAAACACCCTGCAGTTTACAGCACAGCCCCCCACCCCCCAACAACAACAAAAAATTCTCTGTCCCTGCGTGTCCATAGTGATGAGATTGAGAAACCACCACCGTTTAATTTTGTAACAATAAAATGGCTAATGTATCTAGTCTTTACAGTACTCTGGAATAAGTCAGAATGTGGCTATGAAACACTTTTTCATTTCATTCGATGGCATCAAAGAGTCTGAAGACTTCAGAAGACAAACGTCCCCCAAGTGGAGGACGCAAATGTCATAGGAATACCAACAGGATATTTCGGGCCTGCAGTCAGAAGTGTGGGGCACCCCAGCAGCACCCTCCCTGCCATGCCCCGCACCCGCCAGGCCCCTGCGTGAGAGCAGGTCGGACCGCCCACGCGCAGCACTGCAGCGACTGCCTCCTCACCCACCATGCGACTGTGTCCGGAATTGGTGGGTTGTCTCTCTGACTTCAAGAATGAAGCCACGGACCCTCGCGGTGAGTGTTAGCTCTTAAAGACCAAGACTGAAGCTTCAGACTTTGGCGGTGAGTGCTACAGCTCTTAAGGCGGCGCATCTGGAGTTGTTCGTTCCTCCTGGTGGGTTCGTGGTCTCGCTCATTTCAGGAGTGAAGCTGCAGACCTTCCCAGTGAGTGTCACAGTTCATAAAGGTGGTGCATACCCAGAGTGAGCAGCAATCAGGCTTATTGCAAACAGCGAAAGAACAAAGCTTACACAGTGTAGAAGGTGACCAGAGCTGGTTATGGTGATGGGCTCGGGGGGGGGGGGGGGGGGGGGGGGGGGGGGGGTCCTGCTTTTATTCCCTTATTTGGCCCCACCCACGTCCTGCTGATTGGTCCATTTTACAGAGTGCTGATTGGTTCATTTTACAGAGAGCTGATTGGTGCATTTACAACCTTTAGCTAGACACAGAGCGCTGATTGGTGCATTTACAATCCTTTAGCTAGACTTAAAAGTTCTCCAAGTCCTCACCCGACCCAGAAGCCTGGAAGGCTTCACCTCTCACGACCCCGGCACCTGGGGCTGCACCTGCTCGACCCACTGGCCGGCCTGCTCCAGGGCCCAGTGCACACTCTTGGGGTCCGGGTGCTTCCTCATTGCGAACCCCGCCCGGGTTCTGGCACAGGTCCGCAGGTTGGGAAGTGGCCCAGCCCTGCCAGCCACCAGCCCGCAGGCCTCAGGCACCCCAGGAAGCCAGGGGACCTCTTGGGCCTGGCGCCCACCCTCAGAGGCCCTGGGTGGAAACAGATCACACCTCCCGCGCATCCTGTGGCCGTCTCCTGGAAGACGGACCTCCGTGGTCACCACTTCCCCAAGCAGCCCAGAAGACCCTTTCACTCTACCCGGCTGGTGCTTCTGCCTAGGGAAGCCCCCAGGCTGAGGTGCCCCCAGACTAGGTACAGCTCTGCAGCGGACCCCACAGTCCCGGTGTCTGGGCTCCACATGTGAAGCGCCCACCGATGGCAGGAGCTCCTGTGAGACACCTCTTTGTCTCTGCCAAACACGTCCTGGCCCCTAGGTCTTTGCCCCCATCTGAAGCACTCCCAGGAAACTCTCAACACCCAAAGGTTGCCATGAAGTCCTCACAACTGGAAGAGGTCACTGTGGCTCTGGCCAGAGGAAGTGATGAGGTGAATGAATCAAAGCTGTGGTATCACCCGCCTGTAGGCCAAGCAGGTGGCAGCAGTCGCCAACACTCCCGGCCACCAGTCTGCTTGTGTGCAAGGTGCAGGCCTGCCCACCTGGGAGTTACCTGTCATACCTTGCTCCACCCTCCTTGCCAGGTTTCCACTGTCTCTAGCTGGAGACAAGACCATAAGGTCATTGTCTGTGAGAGCCACTGAATGGTGACCATCTCAGTGTATCGAAGTCTCAGAAGCGCAAAAGAAACTCAGGGCAACCCAGTCAATTGGAGAAAGAAGCTCTGGAGAAAAGCCAGATCCTGCTGCCAGATGCCCAGCCTACTGCCCTGCTGATGGCCTCTGGGTGGTGGCGCCAACACCACGTGTTCACACCATGCTGTAGACTAAAGACAGCTAACCAGCAGACTGGCTTTGGGGAAAAGGAATGAATGATGAAATTGAAATTTTCATTTGGGTTTTTAAGAAACAATAAAAATGTCAAAGCATTTGCATTTACTTAGTGGCTTGGTCTTCTGCACAGTTAAGAACAGGCTATTAAATTCTGGATGTCTCAATGCACAAGAATACATATCACAGACTTGAACATTTCTGCAGAAATCTTGGGATCAAGGAACATTTCATGAAATTATTTAGATCTTGTCCCTTGCTCCTCTGGATGTGCTGTCTTTCTTAACTCTTCTCTGTCACCATCTTTGATGTGCTTGAGATGTACATTTTACAGCTGAAAAGGAGCAAAGGAAAGAAAGTGTGAATTGTCTCCTTTGGTGGGCTACACCGAACTTTGGAGATATTATAACGGATTTTAAAATACCAATCAAATTCTTCTGACATACACAATCTGTTCCATAAATGTGTTTCCATAAAAAATATTTTTTTGCAACCTCAAATGTTGTGCTGTCACTAATTTTCATAAGTGTACTTTATGACAACACAGATCCCTCTCCCTGAGATGTGGAAGTGTTACACAACACTCATACAACAGACTTTTTAATCTCCTTTCTGTTAGTGTCCCCCCAGCCTCCTAGCATTTTCAGCAATTTACACAACTTTTTTTCTTCAGTAAATGTTTGTGTCCATTGGATTATAAGCATTATTAAGAAATACAAAAACAAAATATTGGTGTGTGGGTTTTCTTTTTATGAGCACTCATCTTTTAAAAATACATAATGAGCTGGGCACAGTGACTCATGTCTGTAATCCCAGCACTTTGGGAGGCCAAAGAGGGAGGATCACTTGAGGCCAGGAGTTTGAGACCAGCCTGATCAACATGGTGAAACTTCATCTCTACAAAAAATACAAAAATTAACCAGGCAAGGTGGCACACGCGTGTAATCCCAGCTACTCGGGAGGCTGATGCACGAGAATTGCTTGAACCTCGGAAGCAGAGGTTGCAGTGAGCTGAGATCGCACCACTACACTCCAGCCTGGATGACACAGTGAGACTGTGTCTCAAACACACACACACACACGCACAAAATAAAAAATAAAAATAAAAATACATAATAAAATATGTAGAATAAAATTATATGAGCCTGAGGGCTATGCCAACATAATCTAATTGAGGGAAAAGGAGAAGGTGGAGATGAAATAAGACTGGCCGTGAGTTTGTAATTGTGGAAGTCCAGCTCTACTCATCATTCTAGTCTAATTTTATATATATTTGAATTTTTATAAGAAAAAGCTAAAAAAAAGACAAGTATAATGGTTTCATTACCTCAACTAATAGTACAGTCACTCCTTCCATTCAGATTAATATATTTTTGTGAGGTACCCTTTTGAGCTATGACAGTCATCAAAAACTAATGTATAAATTAACTCAACATAATACCAGACCTTGTATCTCATAAAACCTAAATCAGCATTTTCCAAGTTAATGAAGCCAATTTAATCACATAGATCTCACTAAAATACTAACAGTTTTAGAATAAAACATTCATTGCATCTTTAATAATAAAAATACAATTTTATTTTGTAAATACTAGTTCATCTTTACATCACCATTTACATTCTTACTATGTGGCTTTTAACATTTAGTTGTAAATGTGTAGATTTAAGAAATAAGCATACATAAATGGCAGGTTACATACTTTAAAAAGTTTTCAGCATAGAGGGCATAAGCCAACGTGTGAGAGCACAGCCCGTGCCCAGGAAACTCTATCCTATTTGTGCTTGTTGTCTCCAACGTGTGGTCCCATGCCTGGCACATATTTCACATTCGATACAGTTTGTCAACTGAGCAGAAAAAAAAGACACTTCGGAGTGGCATACAAAAAGAATTTTAGAAGTGTAAAAATAAACCAAAACCCATCTCCTCATTTTCCAACTGGGAGACAGAGGCTTAGGAAGGGTAAATCACAGAGCTAATGGATGTATGGTGAAAGAAATGTTTTAGGAAGATTGATCTAACATAGATCTGTGGGATGCTTCAGAGAAGAGAAAGACGAAGCAAAGGCACATGTTAAGAGATGGTCACAATAATCACAGAGCAAGGTAATGGGAGCTGCACTGGGAGGAAGGGAAGGTAATAAGATGCAGACGAGGATCTCAAAGACATACAAAACGCTCCTCTGGGCACTGCTTTCTCACTGTCAGTAAGATTTCATTTTAACCTATTTCTACACATGCTGGTATCAATCATGATACCCAGATATTTTTACTCATGGCCCCAAACTGCACAAAAAGACGTAATTAGCAGTTCTTTTGACTCATTTAGGGCCTCTGAGAGTGATTCATACCCTCTGCTACACAATTATCCACCATAAATATAGTTCAACCTCTGACTATTCCAAGCAACGGTTCTTTATAGTGTCCATGCATATGCTTTTTACTTCATTCCTATAGGAGTCCAACCTCTTTAACTAATCTTTTGAGATCTCCCATATTTTTTCTCCTCCACCTAAGATAATCTATCTCAGTGCACATTATTCTGGAATAGAGCAGTAAACAATCTTTCAGAATCCAATAGCAATTTTTGTCTTTCTCCCCACACATGCTAAGATCAAAGACGTGTTTGAGTTAATAATTTCTTTTAAAATGTAAATACAAAGGAGTAGATATCTTCAGTAAGAAAAACTAGTTATCTCTTTTGTTCAAGACCAGTAACCCAGAGGGAGTCGAAGTTTTGATTGTCAGTAAAAAGGACAATAATTTGAAGAAGCGTGTGGATAGTGGCTAAGAAAGGCGAGGATAAAGTCTGGGCAAGCAGAAGAAATACACTGGTGGAGCATCTGAGATTCAGAAGAGGAGCTCAGCCTCAAGGCAGGTGGGGATGCTGAAAGGGAAGCATGAATACGCCAGTGACAAATGTGCAGAGGGACAAGGGGGCTGACAACTGTTCCACAGACTGGAGATCATTGTGTGGCCCCTGCCTGGCCCTCAGGACACTCCAAGCCAGTCCCCAGCTAGCCCTTCTGCTCCAAGCCTGTCAGCACACACTGTATGCAGCCTCCTCCAGGCTCTCACCCTGCCTCAGACCCCAGCAAGTTCCAGATCAAGTCTTCTGTCTTCCCTAGATGCTTTTCTGCCTGTGCCAGCCCACCTCCCCCTTGCCTCTCTGTACAGTATAAAAGTCAGAGACAATTGTTTTGAAATTCAAGCCTAGCCTCTCCAGTGAAAATAAAGCTCCTTAAGAGCAGTTTTTCTGACATATCACTTTCGTTCTTCTTCAGAAAAAAGAGCAGGAGTAAGTGAATTAAGAATACTTTGAAACAATAAGTATTTCCATCCTGTTTTCGTCCAGTTATTTAAAACAGCATACAATGTACAGCTTTAGAAGCAGCTTCTTATTTGGGGGTTGGTTTATAAACTGCATGGTTGAAAATACATCCCAGCCCAGGACTTTACAGCTGATGATGAAGAAATGAACAAAGCTGGAACCCAAAAAGACCAATATAGTCAATGTGCTTAGACAAATGTCAGCAGCTGCCAAGGAAGATTTCATACTTAGAATGGTTATTCGACTAGAGATTGGTTCTATTATAAGAATTTGTTTCCTCTGCATAAGAAAAGTTTGAATACATTAAATTATAAGTGTGAGTTCTAGATGCCTGGGCACATAATGAAAATTTAAAAAATAACTAATTACACTGTTTTCCAAGTGGGTTCAAAGATTTTTGGCAAAATAAAAAGAAGCTTTTGTTTTGAAAATAAAGTACCCCAAAGGAATAATATACTTCTGTATTTCGGATGGCCAAAGCATAGAAATATGAACCCTTGAGTTTCATTTGTGCCATTTATTTATTCACTTATTTACTCACTCATTGAATGTCTATTATGTGCTGGGCATTGTGCTAGGTGCTAGAGAAACAGGGAAAAGGAAGACATCTCACCCACAAGGATGTCAAATTGTGGGAGAAAGACAATGTTCTTAAATATGCCACATGTTTTAATAGGAATCTAAACTTATCTTGGGCTTAAGGCAATACTGAGTAATAGATGCCAGGTTTCATTAAATACCTAGAGGAACTGTGTGAATTAGGCAGTTAGAAGTATACACGTAAAGACTGTGGTTTCTGGAAATCAAGAATAAACTACAAGGTAAGACATCCAGGGTGTCCAAAATATCCTAGAAGTCCTATTATCACCAGGAAACAAGCTAGATGTCAATAGTCCAGAAAAGTAGGACATGTGCCAAAGCTACCAGAGTTAGCAGAGGTGAAAAACAGTCCAGAGGTTGACAAAAGTCAGGCTAGATACGAAAAAGCAGGAAAATCTCAGGTTAAGATGGGCTAGTGATCTGGAATCATGGACATTCAGTCAAGCTCATTTGTGTTCACAGGGCAGAAGTAAACCAAACCTTGACCACAGTAAACGCACATCTGTCATGAGCCTACCATGTGCCAGGCATTTGGCTAGTCACTTTATATAAAATATCTCATTTAGCTTCCCCACCCCAAACTGTAAGAGCGTTGTTCACAGATGAAAAAATTGAGACTCAAAGAGATTAAATACCTTACCCCAAATAGCAGTGATCATCTACCAAATCGTGAGTTATTTACAAATGAGAAAATGGAGACTCAGAGAGATTAAATAATTTGCCCCAAACCACAGTGATCATCCTGGTAGAGCTAAGATTCAAACCTTGAGGTCTGGCTCACAAGTCTGTGAAGTGAGGCTCATCTCTCTACTTCCTACCTGGGAAGGCACACTGAAAAGTAAGTCCAGAAGCTGAGGGAAAAGTGAGGAACCTCTGACTGCAGATTAATTTAGACAAGCGGGCTAAGAGAAAGGGAGCAAGGATTAAGGGCAGATAATAACAAAGGGATCCACGGAACTTCCACTGAATGATCAAATTAGATTTCGTGTGACAGGTTTTTGTTTTTGTTTCTTGAAGTTTTGTTTCGTGCAAAACTTCAAGACAGCAGTGATTATGTGATTAGGAGTCTTGGCCCCTTTGATGTTGGCTCCGTTACTGCATGCCCAACTAAAGCTTCTAATAGCTGGGGACATTTCAGAGGCTGAACAAAGAGTTTATTAAAAAGAGTTACTCAGGAAAAGTGAAGACCAAAGAATGGAGGATTGGAGGCTGTTAAATAAAACCTAGTAGTCTGCCTCAGCTACATCACTTATCACCAATGGAACAGCCAGGACTGAGGTATCGTTCTGAATCTACACTGGGGAAAACCTCTGGGTCCCTGATGATAGAGACATGGGGCTGGTGTGCTGCTGTCTCAGACTTTTAGTTCTAGGTAGGATAAGAGCTACTATCAAACCTTTTGTTGAAACTGAATTTAAATTCATTATAAGCAAATAGTGAGTGACTGAAATAAACAGAATGCCTTGTCTGAGAGTTGTTTTAGCAGAAATGAAAGAACAGTCAAGACTATAAGCATAGGAAGACATGAACAACACAGATGCAGAAGAGACTATTTCAAAAAACGTTTCACAGTTTTACAAGATGAAAAAATGGAGAAACCTGCCCACACAACCGAGGGCACTATCTTGTTTTGGACTAGGAAGTCATATTATACTGTCTTGATACTCTTCCTGTCATGCCATCCCCACAGCCTTAAAAGGCAGCCCCGGAACCGAAGGCCACCTCTTGCGGCTGCGAGCGTCGCCTCAGCAACCGCACCCACGGCGCACGCCCGGTAGGCGGGGCGGAAGCCTGTCGGATGTCGCGAGAGTTCCCATGCGGTAGGCGGCGGCTCCGGGAGAGAAGCGCCGTGAAGCTGCGCTTCCGCAAAGATGGCGGCGGCTGTGGGTAGCTGCGCGCGACTGGCGGCCTGGGGCGGGAAACTGCGACGGGGGCTCGCTGTCAGCCGACAGGCTGTGCGGAGTCCCGGCCCCTTGGCAGCGGCAGTGGCCGGCGCGGCCCTGGCAGGAGCAGGAGCGGCCTGGCACCACAGCTGCGTCAATGTCGCGGCGCGGGATGGCAGTCTCACAGTCTCCGCACAGGTACGGGACGAACTCCTTCTGCTAGCCCCAGTCAAGCTCCTCCCTCCCCTGACGCCCTTTGGCGGGGAGTGGTTTGGCGCTGGGCGGCTCTCCCGGAGCGGTGGGTGGAGGTGCTGCTGCGGATCGGAGCGCCCTGCGACTGGTGGGACTCGCTCCTTCCTGGACCGGCCCCCGGCCTGAGCCCCCGAGGGCCTTCGAGGCTGGTGACCGGAGATTCTGCCTCCCTTGGGAGAACCCCGCGGACGCTGAACACCACGGCCCACAAAACTGGCCACACTAATTTAGTGGTGATGAGTGTGGGCGTGTCTTAATTCGAGGCTCCTAATTCAGAATCTCACTGCGCCTCGCCTCTTGCTACCTCTCTGGTCAGTGAAGTGGCATTCACATCCGCGGGTGGTTTGCGTCCAGTTACCCCTGTGGGATATACCTTTGTTAACCTTTGCAACTAAGTTTTACGATCTTTTCTTTGTATAGCATGATGAAGTTCTGTCGATTGCTTTTTTAAGTCACGAATGTGTCAGCCACAAAAATTAACCAGTTGATTTCCAGATTTTATTATCAACTTTAAGGAACATTGCACGATTATAAACCTTAATATCTTAGTGGACCATAAGTTCTAAGCAAAAATTGCTCCTAAAACCTCCATCTATTAAAGACAAGAGTCTGCTGGGCGCGGTGGCACACGCCTTTAATCCCAGGGCTTTGGGAGGCCGAAGCGGGTGGATCTCCTGAGGTCAGGAGTTCGAGACCAACCTGGCCAACATGGTGAAGCCGCTCCCCACCCCAGCCCCGCCCCCCCGGTCTCTACTAAAAAATATAAACAATTAGCTGGGTGTGGTGGCGGGAGGCTGAAGTAGGAGAACCGCTTGAATCCGGGAGGCGGAGGTTGCAGTGAGCCAAGATCGAGCCATTGCACTCCAGCCTGAGCTACAAGAGCGAAACTCCGTCTCAAAAAAAAAAAAAAAGATTCAAGTTCCGTATTTCAGGATAAATGATGTTGTAACGCATTTGAAAATTTGAATGAGTAGTGCTTTAAAATTTTTGTAGACTTAGTAAGTTTTTACATATGAGCTTTTTTGAAAATTGAAAGTAGTATATTATTTTTTTTTAGATTTACATTATGCCTTTCTAGCGAAAAACTCAAGGAACATTCAGATACAACAAAAAAGAGAGGAAAGAAGGCCTTGTGAGTTAAAATTAAGTATTGGCAACTGATATTCCTTATTTGTATTAACATACGTTATAATTATATTGTAAACGTATATAATGGAAAGATCTATTATCTAGTGTTTTTATAGCATTTTTGTGAATCTTGTGCCAAGGAGTTCAGTGTATTCATCATTAGTTTCTCTCCCCTTGATTCATCCTGGTTTTTTTGTTTGTTTTTTGTGTTTTTTTTTTTTGTTTTTTTGGTTTTTTTTTTTGAGAGGAGTCTTGCTCTGTCGCCCAGGCCGGACTGCAGTGGCGCTATCTCGGCTTACTGCAAGCTCCGCCTCCCGGGTTCACGCCATTCTCCTGCCTCAGCCTCCCGAGTAGCGGGGACTACAGGCGCCCGCCATCGCGCCCGGCTAATTTTTTGTATTTTTAGTAGAGACGGGGTTTCACCGTGTTAGCCAGGATGGTCTCGATCTCCTGACCTCGTGATCCGCCCGCCTTGGCCTCCCTAAGTGCTGGAATTAACAGGCGTGAGCCACTGCGCCCGGCCGATTCATCCTGTTTTTAAGACCCTTAGGTTAATCTTCTCCGGAGTATCACTGTAACCACACAGTGTACTCTTCTTCAGTGTCTCATTTTGCCAAGAGTAAAATGCACTTTTTTTTTTTTTTTTTTTGAGAAGGAGTCTCTTTCTGTCACCCAGGCTGGAGTGCAGTGGCGTGATCCCGGCTCACTACAACCTCTTAACTCCCCGGTTCAAGTAATTCTCCTACCTCAGCCTCCCAAGTAGCTAGGATTACAGGCATACGCCACCACGTCCAGCTAATTTTTTTTTTGTATTTTTAGTAGAGCCGGGGTTTCACCATGTTGGCCAGGATGGTCTCGATCTCCTGACCTCGTGATCCGCCTGCCTTGGCCTCCCAGAGTGCTGGAATTACTGGCGTGAGCCACAGCGCCCGGCCAAAATGCACATTTTAAAACTTTGTCTTTCAGAGCCTTTTATAGTCACACTCTGACCTGACACTACTCAGGCACCTTCCCACTAAAGTGATTCACTCACTATCCCTAGAACAAGACTTAAATACCACTCACCCGCCAGCTGCAATTTGTAGACTCTTGATTTCACTTATCCATCTAATTGTTTTTTTTTTCTGGCCCACTTCTAATCTTTCTCCTTTTAAATCCCTGACTTGATTCTAAAAGCTTCACACTAGTGTAGTTATTTTGGATTCTCTTCCCAACTCTCAGCTCTCCTTCCCTGCAGCTTTGTAAGTTTAATCTTAGCTAAAGTAATACAGAAACCATTTTATTATCAATCGTTTTATAAGGTCTGTTGGCATAGCATTTGCCTGATCTGCTATTGGACCGAGACAGTGGTTCTCATCCTTTTGCCACCACGGTGGACATTCCTTTCAGCATCAGTGGCTGAATACAGGAAGGATTGAGAGGACCTATAGGTTGAAAACTTTGCCTTCACTTCAGTGATTTTGATACATTTCCCTAAGAAGTGGGCCTGTTAATTCTCCTCTACCACCACTACTTTAGGGACAGGTGTGCATAGTTGAGCTAGATATATACCAGAATTTTGGCTTGTGATGAATCTTTCATTGCAATAGAATTTTATGCATTAATATAGTTACATTTGTATTCCTAGTTGGTAAACTCTTCCTGACGCGGCCCTATAATAATAGTGAATATGTCCGGCCGGGCCTGGTGGCTCACGCCTGTAATCCCAGCACTTTGGGAGGCCGAGATGGGCGGATTACGAGGTCAGGAGATCGAGACCATCCTGGCTAACACAGTGAAACCCCGTCTCTACTAAAAATACAAAAAATTAGCTGGGCGTGGTGGCGGGCGCCTGTAGTCCCAGCCACTCGGGGGCCTGAGGCAGGAGAATGGCGTGAATCTGGGAGGCGGAGCTTGCAGGGAGCCGAGATCCTGCCACTGCAGTCCAGCCTGGGCGACACAGCAAGACTCCGTCTCAAAATAATAATAATAATAATAATAATAGTGAATATGTCCTTCATTTTCAGTCATTACACTAAGTGCTTTTTTCCAATAATATAAATTTATATTAATGGAGTCCTACACTTTTCTAGTTCCCATTGTGACCAACAGCTTGCATTTGTGAGGGTCAGTCGGGAATTAAGGGTAGAGTTTCATGTCATGAAACAGTAGATAAATTGGAACCTTCCTTTTTTCTTTACTTTCTTCCTTTCACAAGTATTGAAATCTTACTCTGCGCTAGACAATATGCCAGGAGCAGGGATTAGAGACACAGTTTATGTGCTTACAGTTTAATGGGGAAGGGCAGTTTTAATACAATGTGATAAATGCTGTGGTAGGGTTAAATACTGGGTGCTGTGGAAGCATAGTGGAAGAGTATTTCACAAAGTCTTGGTTTCCTGAAGGAATTATGTGTAGGTTGACACCTGGAGGGTGATTGCAAGTTTGCTAGGCAAAGAGAAGGGGAAGAGTTTTCTAGGCAAAGGAGATAGCTTTACAGAGATCTGGAAGTAAGAGTTGGACTCAGCAGAGTAAGAGCTGCAAAAGATGGGGTTCAAAACTGGGTGTGAGCAATGGCTGGGAATCAGATCATTAAGTGTCCCATAAGCCATGTGACAGGAATTTTTATCTTGAGGACAGCAGGAAGCCATTGCAGGATTTCTTAACCCTCATGGACCCCCATATGTCCATGCATAGAATTTAGGGGATCCATGAACTTAGAAAAAAGATTACATTTTTGTTTTCATTGACAAAATTTCATTGACAAAAATTTTGTTTCATTGTTTTCATAAATTGTTTAATGTTTTCTTCATTTAATGAATGTAGGCAACAAGCTATAGTGGTATTACAGTAACTGCCTTTGTCATCAACAGAAATCTCAGATATTTTCCTACTATATTAGAGTTGTTGTAAGTATCTCAGAGTATCACTTCTTCAAAATGAAAGCACTTTTTAAACCTGCCACCATATCATATTATTTAATGCATAAATAAATCCATGTAATACTATATCACAAATTTGTTTCTGACCTTTGGAAAGAGTATTGGGACTTTAGTAAAGGGAGTGAATTGAAAATTAGATTTAGGGAGCTGTTGCAATAATTCAGGAGAGAGTTGATGATAGCTAAATTAGTGGATGAATTCAAAAGACATTTAAAAGATAAATTCGTAAAGACTCTGAATTGCAAGTCTACGTATGGTGTTGTTACACCTGGCCAACAAAATAGTGCCTCCTACAAAGAAATTCTTAGTGGAACTTGTTTTAGATCATGTTGGCACATCAGTTATTTCTATGTAAACTGCTGCTTTTAAAACAATATTTGAAAACTTTTCTAAGCTTTTAGTATTACTCCCATTACAATGTTATATTTGATTCAGACATGTAAAATCAGAAATCATAGAAGGGAGGAGACAGACTTATTCTGTTGTTCCAGTCCATTCTGCTATAAAAGGATAGCTTCATTCTTAAGCCTTGATACATTTTTTGAAATTATAAAAAGTTATTTCAATGGAGAAGGGAGGTTTAGGAACTAGAGAGTTTTAGAGTTGCAAAGGTATAAGTGTACTTCTTTCCTGCAGGAATTTAAATAATAAAAGTGTTAAGGCAGTGGTCCCCAACCTTTTTGGCACCAGGGACTAGTTTCATGGAAGACCATTTCTCCACTGATGGAGGTGGGGGTGGTTTCGGGATGCAACTGTTGCACCTCAGATCATCAGGCATTAGTTAGATTCTCATAGGAGTACAGTTCGCAATAGGTTTTGCGCTCCTATCAGAATCTAATGCTACTGATCTGACAGGAGGTGGAGCTCAGGTGGTAATGCTCTTTTCACCTACCACTCACCTCCTGTTGTGTGGTCCAGTTCCTAACAGACCATGGACCCTTACTGGTCCATGGCCCATGGGTTAGGGACCCCTGTGTTGTGGTTACTATTGTATTTCGTTATTATAAGCTAAAATCATATATTGGCAAATCCAAACTGATTTAAACAAACCTCCATTTCACTAAGTAGATACTCAACAGTAGATGATCAGACTAAAAGTAAAGCTTTCTGAACCATTACTTTTTTTTTCTTTTTTTGGATATGGAGTCTTGCTCAGTCACTCAGGCTGGAGTGCAGTGGTGCGATCTCGACTCACTGCAACCTCCGCCTCCCGGGTTCAAGCAATTCTCTGGTCTCAGCCTCCCAAGTAGCTGGGACTACAGGTGCATGCCACCACGCCCAGCTAATTTTTGTATTTTTAGTAGAGACGGGATTTCACCATATTGGTCAGGCTGGTCTCGAACTCTTGACCTCAGGTGCTCCATCCGCCTCAGCCTCCTAAAGTGCTGGGATTACAGGTGTGAGCCACCGCACCTGGCACCATTACTGTTTTAAGTCATTGTAATAATGCCCAAAACTGGGGAAGAAAAGTAAAAACAGCAAAGCCAAAGTAAAATACAATATAGTTCACAGTTGACAACAGTGATATCAGTGATATTTTATTTGTTATTGTTCACTCATTAATTGCATGAATATTTCATTTACTCCCTAAATTTTCTTTCCAAATTATACGTAATATTGGATACTTTAGTTTTTTTTAATTCATAACAGGTTTTTGTTGTTGTTGTTTGCTTTTCAATAGAAAATTTTTCCACTACTGTTTGAAAAATAAGATTATTTTGCATAGCATTCTCTATAATGCTGTATTTTTTATTGTAAGTAAATACAAATTCCTTATTATACAAATTCATTGATATTTTCTTCGATATGTTTATTTACATTTGTATTTATAAATACGTAAAAGTCTTCTCTGTTGTCAGTTGTTGTTTTTTTTCTTTCATAGTACTTATCGCTCTTTGAAATTCTTTTTTTTTTTTTTTTTTTTTTTTTGAGACAGAGTCTCACTCTTGCCCAGGCTGGAGTGCAGTGGCGTGATCTCCACTCACTTCAAGCTCCACCTCCTGGGTTGACGCCATTCTCCTGCCTCAGACTCCCAAGTAGCTGGGACTACAGGTGCCCGCCACGACACCCGGCTAATTTTTTGTATTTTTAGTAGAGACGGGGTTTCACCGTGTTAGCCAGGATGGTCTCAATCTCCTGACCTCGTGATCCACCCGCCTCGGCCTCCCAAAATCCCTGCTGGGATTACAGGCATGAGCCACCGCGCCCGGCCCTGAAATTATTTTATATACTTGTTTATTTTGTCTCCCCTTACTAGAATGGCCTCTTGTCTTTTTCATCTCTGTATTCTTAGTACCTAGAATAATCGCAGTCACATAATGTCACATCATAAATGTTTATCTAGGGTGAATGAATGAACTGAAATGCATTAGATAACAAAGTGACCTTCTCTAACTTCGGTTTGATTGGCAATTATAGAAATATTAGACAACCAATATCTAGAAATGGTTAGAATCAGCTAAGTTACTAACTGTCCCAGATATATTAAATTACACACTTAGAGCCATAGAGACATGTCATCCCATATTCCCATTAGAAAACATAAGTAAATAAGAGACTTTGCTCTTATCTGCTATGTCCCAAGGGCCTAGAAAAAAGTCTGGCACATAGTAGGTGCAGTAAATATTTATTGAATGGGTGAATTAATTGATGACATCTATAATGTTTTAATAATAGATATACCTTTGTCTCTGAAGTTTAAAGATGGGTCAATTTAACCTGTGACTACATATAAGATCGCATTTTTAATATATATTATTAACATTTATATTTGTCTTTATATAGCAAGATTTTGTCCTTTGCTATCACGTTAAAATATCAAATATTCATTTTAGAATTTAAATAAGATTATATTTTCATTTCAGTTATTGAGATGCTTCAACTGGTAAACCTCAAGCCAATTAAATTATTTTTAAATTTGGAAAATAATCCTGACATGGCAAAAACCAACTATATTAATAAACTATTTTTGCATTTTAGTCAAATGCATGTTACACATTTTACACCAACTGAAGATATAACAAGCTCTGTATCTTAACAATTGGCTGAAAATCTTCTTAGCAAGAGAATGGCTTTGGTTTACATACTATGTGTTTGAGGTAGAGAGTAAGCCCCATAAGAACCTGAATGTGAGGCCAGGCGTAGTGGCTCATGCCTGTCATCCCAGCACTTTGGGAGGCCGAGGCGGGTGTATCGCTTGAGATCAGGGGCTTGAGACCAGCCTGGCCAACATGGCGAAACCCCATCTTTACCAAAAATACAAAAATTAGCCAGGCACGGTGGTGCATGCCTGTAGTCCCAGTTACTTGGAAGGCTGAGGCAGGAGAATCACTTGAACCCTGGAGGCGGAGGTTGCAGTGAGCCAGGATCGCACCACTGCACTCCAGCCTGGGTGACAGAGCCAGACTCTGTCTCAAAAAAAAAAAAGAACCTGAATGTGGCTGACTTAGGCTTCAGGGGTGAGAGAAAGCTGCTTTGCATAATGCAAGCAGAAGAATTTGGAGCATATAAGGAAATGTGGGGGAAGTGAGTCCTGGGAGTGGAGATGGAGGGAGAAGGAAGGACAGGATTGGAAAAGCAACTCTGTAGTCTTAAGATCTCCCCTTCTTTCAGCCCATCTTAAGTAAAGCCTAGCAAATGCAAAGTGCTTCGATAGAGTTGCACAAGGCTCCCGTGGTTTTAAGCAAAAGTAGCACTGAATGGAAGTGATAATGAAAAGAGGAGACGTGGAGAATGTAAGTACCTCCATTGCAACCTCCCTTGCAAGTACCTCCATTGCAGTTCTTAGCAACACTCCTGGAAGGATTTTGAATATTCCTAGATTGTGAAATTAAAGGTAGGATTTATCTCTATCAGAGTCCAATAAGGAGAAAGAAATCAAACCAGTAATTTGAAGAAGGACATTTAATGTAAAAAATTAGTAGAAGGTGATTGACTACTAAGGGAGTAATACTCACAGGGGTCCAGAAGTAGCAGGTGTCAAAAAGTAGCTACTGCCTATAGGCTGAAGGAGAGTGGACCGTGAAGGAACTAAAGACTTAGGAGAGGTATCCTCCTCCACCCCAAAGCAGGGATTGAGCCTTTTCCAAGAGGCTGTGCCTATCACAAGAATATAAAGCCTGCTGCAGCTGAAGAAACTTGTCAGATGGCACAGGCCACAACTAGTCTGTAGAAGGAGGCTGCCATTGGTGGAAGGGGTGAGTGGGCTGGAACTAGTGTACAGTATTGACCTGCTGGGTGGAAGAATGTGGCCTGAGGGCCTGGCTTAGAGCTACCACAGAGGTGGTGCCCTGGAGCAGCTCATAGCTGCAGCCTGGTGGGTTGTGTGTGGCCTAAGGGCCCCTGGAGCTGCCGTGGAAGCTGTTCATTAAAGCTGTTTGGAAGCCACCCACCAGTGTGTCCTGAAGGTGCAGCTGAAGTCACTATGCCTGCCTACCAGTACTGATTGGAAGTGGTTCTGGCTGGTCTGTGAGGGCCTTTGGGCTCCAGTTCTGAATAACAAAAGGTGGACTGAGACCTGAGAGGAAAGTGCCTTTTTGGCTCTGCTGTCTTGCAGTGTCACTCCCATGCCTTCTGTGGACAGAGTTATCCCAGCTGGCAAAGGAGAAGAGTTTACAGAGTCCAGCTCTAGTATCACCAAGCAAAGAAGTGTGGATTTTAGCTGGGAGACAATAAATTGATAACCGGTATACAGTTCTAGAGAGTTTCACCCAGGTTTCAAGAAGCAAGGAAACCCCCAGTTGACTACTTGTAATGGTACAGGGTAAAGATTTTCTTTTCTTTTTTCTTTTTAAGTTTCTGGTTTTTATTCTTAAAATAAAGTTTCTAATTTTGTCTTTAGTTGGTTTTTCTTTATTCTAAAAAACAAAACAAAAACAGGATACGTGTGCAGAACATGCAAGTTTGTTACATCGGTATATGTGTGCCATGGTGGTTTGCTGCACCTGTTGACCCATCCTCTAAGTTCCCTCCCCTCAATCCCCACCCCCTAACAGGCCCAGGTGTGTGTTGTTCCCTTCTCTGCATCCATGGGTTCTCAATGTTCAGCTTCCATTTATGAGTGAGAACATGTGGTGTTTGATTTTCTGTTCCTGTGTTAGTTTGCTGAGGATGATGGCTTCCAGCTTCATCCATGTCCCTGCAAAGGACATGATCTCATTCCCTTTTATGGCTGCATAGTATTGTATGGTATATATGTACCACATTTTCTTTATTCAGTCTGTCATTGATGGGCATTTGGGTTTGTTTCATGTCTTTGCTATTGTAAATACTGCTGCAGTAAACATACGTGTGCATGTGTCTGCATAGTAGAATGATTTATATTCCTTTGGTTATATACCCAGTAATGCGATTGCTGGGTCAAATGGTATTTCTGGTTCTAGATCCTTGAGGTCGCCACACTGTCTTCCACAATAGTTGAACTAAATTTACACTCCCACCAATAGTGTAAAAGTGTTCCTATTTCTCCACAGCCTTGCCAGTATCTATTGTTTCCTGACTTTTTAATAATCACCATTCTGACTGGCATGAGATGGTATCTCATTGTGGTTTTGATTTGCATTTCTCTAATGACCAGTGATGATGAGCTTTTTTTCATGTTTGTTGGCCGTGTAAATGTCTTCTTTTGAGAAATGTCTGTTCATATCCTTTGCCCACTTTTTGGTGGGGTTGTTTCTTTTTTTCTTATAAATATGTTTAAGTTTCTTGTAAATTCTGTATATTAGACCTTTGTCAGATGGGTAGATTGCAAAAATTTTCTCCCATTCTGTAAGTTGCCTGTTCACCCTGATGATAGTTTCCTTTGCTGTGCAGAAGCTCTTTACTTTAATTAGATCCCATTTGTCAATTTTGGCTTTTGTTGCAATTACTTTTGGCATTTTTGTCATGAAGTCTTTGCCCATGCCTGTGTCCTGAATGGTATTGCCTAGGTTTTCTATTAGGGTTTTTATGGTTTTGGATTTTACATTTAAGTCTTAATCCATCTTGAGTTAATTTTTGTATAAGGTGTAAGGAAGGTGTCCAGTTTCTGTTTTCTGCATATGGCTAGCCAGTTTTCCCAGCACCACTTATTAAATAGGTAATCCTTTCCCCATTGCTTGTTTTTGTCAGGTTTGTCGAAGATCAGATGGATGTAGATGTGTGGCGTTATTTCTGAGGTCTCTGTTCTGCTCCATTGGTCTATATGTCTGTTTTGGTACCAGTACCATGTTGTTTTGGTTACTGTAGCCTTGTAGCATAGTTTGAAGTCAGTTAGCATGATGCCTCCAGCTTTGTTTTTTTTTTTTTTTTTTTTTTTTTTTGCTTAGGATTGTCTTTGCTATATGGGGTCTTCTGATTGCATGTGAAATAGTTTTTGTGTTTTTTTTTTAATTCTGGGAAGAGTGTCAATGATAGTTTGATGGGAATAGCATTGAATCTATAAATTACTTTTGACAGTCTGGTCATTTTTACAATATTGATTCTTCCTATCCATGAGCAAGGAATGTTTTTCCATTTGTTTATGTCCTCTTTTATTTCATTGAGCAGTGGTTTGTAGTTCTTCTTGAAGAGGTCCTTCACATCCCTTGTTAGCTGTATTCCTAGGTATTTTTATTCTCTTTGTAGCAGTTGTGAATGGGAGTTCGTTCATGATTTGGCTCTCTGCTTGCCTATTGTTGTAAAGGAGTGCTTGTGATTTTTGCACATTGATTTTGGATCCTGAGACTTTGCTGAAGTTGCTTATCAGCTCAAGAAGTTTTTGGGCTGAGATGATGCGATTTTCTAAATATAAAATCATGTCGTCTGCAAACAGAGACAACTTGACTTCCTGTCTTCCTATTCGAATACCCTTTATTTCTTTCTCTTGCCTGATTGCCCTGGCCAGAACTTCCAGTACTCTGTTGAATACGAGTGGTGAGAGAGGGCATCCTCGTCTTGTACTGGTTTTCAAAGGGAATGCTTCCAGCATTTGCCTATTGAATATGATATTGGCTGTGGGTTTGTCTTAAATAGCTCTTATTATTTTGATATATGTTCCATCAATACCTAGTTTATTGAGAGTTTTTAAACATGAAGGGATGTTGAATTTTATCAAAGGCCTTTTCTGTATCTATTGAGATAATCGTGTGGTTTTTGTCTTTGGCTCTCTTTATGTGATGGATTATGTTTATTGATTTGCATATGTTGAACCACCCTTGCATCCCAGGGATGAAGCCGACTTGATCATGGTGGATAAACTTTTTGATGTGCTGCTGGATTGATTGGGTTTGCCAGTATTTTATTGAGGATTTTCGCATCGATGTTCATCAGGGATATTGGCCTTTTGTTTTCTTTTTTTGTTGTGTCTTTTCCTGATCTTGGTATCAGGATGGTGCTGTCTTCATAAAATGAGTTTGAGAGGAGTCCCTCCTTTTCAGTTACTTGGAATAGTTTCAGAAGGAATGGTACCAACTCCTCTTTGTATTTCTGGTAGAATTCAGCTGTGAATCCATCTGGTCCTGGGCTTTTTTGGTTGGTAGGCTATTAATTACTGCCTCAGTTTCCCAGCTTGTTATTGGTCTATTCAAGGATTCGACTTCTTCTTGATTTAGTCTTGGTAAGGTGTATGTGTCCAGGAATTTATCCATTTCTTCTAGATTTTCTAGTTTATTTGCCTAGAGGTGTTTATAGTATTTTGTGATGGTAGTTTGTATTTCTGTGGGGTCAGTGGTGATATCCCCTTTATCATTTTTCATTGTGTCTATTTGATTCTGCTCTCCCTTCTTTATTCTAGCTAGCAGTTTATCTATTTTGTTAATTTTTTTTCAAAAAACCAGCTCCTGGATTTGTTGATTTTTTTTTTTTGGAGGATTTTCTTGTCTCTATCTCCTTCAACTCTTCTCTGATATTAGTTATTTCTTGTCATCTGCTAACTTTTGAATTAATTTGCCCTTGCCTCTCTAGCTCTTTTAATTCTGATGTTAGGGTGTTGATTTGAGATTTTTCTAGCTTTCTGATGTGGGCATTTAGTGCTATAAATTTCCCCTTTATCATTGCCTTAGATGTGTCCCAGAGATATCTCTTTGTTCTCATTGGTTTCGAAGAACTTGTTGATTTCTCCCTTAATTTCTTTATTTACCCAGGAGTCATTCAGGAGCAGGTTGTTCAATTTCCATGAAATTGTGTGGTTTTGAGTGAGTTTCTTAATCCTGAGTTCTAATTTGATTGCACTGTGGTCTGAGAGAGTGCTGTGATTTCAGTTCTTTTGCATTTCCTGAGGAGTGTTTTACTTCCAATTATGTGATCAGTTTTAGAATAAGTGCCATGTGGCTCTGAGAAGAATGTATATTCTGTTGATTTGGGGTAGAGAGTTCTGTAGATGTCTACTAGGTCCACTTGATCCAGAGCAGAGTTCAAGTCTTGAATATCCATGTTAATTTTCTGTCTCATTGATCTGTCCAATACTGACAGTGGGGTGTTAAAAGTCCCCCACTAATATTGTGTGGGAGTCCAAGTCTCTTCTCTTTGTAGGTCTCTAAGAACTTGTTTTATGAATCTGGGTGCTCCTGTATTGGTGCCTATATATTTAGAATAGCTCTTGTTGAATTGTTCCCTTGACCATTATGTAATGCCCTTCCTTGTCTTTTTTTGTCTTTGTTGATTTAAGGTCTGTTTTGTCAGAGACTAGGATTGCAACCCCTGCTTTTTTTTTTTTTTTTTTTTTGCTTTCCATTTGCTTGGTAAATTTTCCTCCATCCCTTTATTTTGAGCCTGTATGTGTTTTTGCACGTCTCCTAAATACAGCACACCGATGAGTCTTGACTCTTTATTCAATTTGCCAGTCTGTGTCTTTTTATTGGGGCATTTAGCCCATTTACATTTAAGGTTACTATTGTTATGTGTGAATTTGATCCTGTTATCATGATGCTATTTAGTTATTTTGCACACTAGTTGATGCAGTTTCTTCGTAGTGTCATTGCTCTTTATATTTTTGTGTGTTTTTGCACTGGCTGGTATCGGTTCTTCTTTTCCATATTTAGTGCTTCTTTTTGTTTGTTTGTTTTGTGTTTTTTGAGACAGAGTCTCGCTTTGTCACCAGGCTAGAGTGCAGTGGCGCGATCTTGGCTCACTGCCACCTCCACCTCTTGGGTTCAAGCGATCCCCCTGCCTCAGCCTCCTGAGTAGCTGGGACTACGGGCGAATGCCACCACACCTAGCTAATTTTTTGTATTTTTAGTAGAAACAGGGGTTTCACCATGTTGGCCACGATGGTCTCTATCTCTTGACCTCCCAAAGTGCTGGGATTACAGGCGTGAGCCACCACGCCTGACCAATTCTTATTTTCTAACCTTTTAACATTTTCAGTTCCTGGGTGTGAATAATAAGAATAGGAACATGTTTTAATGGATGTTTTATTTTGTTTAAATTTTGAAAGTGGCCACAAAGAGAAGATTTATTTTTAAACAAGATATTTGATATCATGCTTCTTTTAGGAGCTCTTGCAGGGCAGGCCTGGTGGTAATGAAATCACTCAGCATTTGCTTGTCTGGAAAGGATTTTATTTCCCCTTCGCTTATGGAGCTTACTTTGGCTGAATATGGAATTCTGGGTTGAAAATTATTTTCTTTAAGAATGTTGAATATTGGCCCTCAGTCTCTTCTGGCTTGTAGAGTTTCTGCTAAGAGTTCCACTGTTAGTCTGATGGGCTTCCCTTTGTACGTGACTTGGCCTTTCTCTCTGGCTGCCCTTAGCAGTTTTTCCTTCATTTTGACCTTGTAGAATCTGATTATGTGTCTTGGGGTTGGTTGATCTTCTCATGGAGCATCTTAATGGTGTTCTCTGTATTTCCTGAATCTGCATGTTGGCCTGTCTTGCTAGTGTTATATATAAAGTTTTGGTGCTGCAAAAGAAATAGCACTCGAATATAAAATTTTCTTTTAATTCTCAGCAAGGCAGGGTACTTCTATAGAAGGGTGCACCCTTACAGACGGAACAATGGTGAGCGCACACTTGGACAAGGAAGGGGAAGAGGTTCTTATCCCTGACGCACATGACCCTTGCTGCTGTATTTTTCCGCTATTGGCTAGGGTTAGACTGCACAGGCTAAACTAATTTCAATTGGGTAATTTAAAGAGAGTGACGGGGTGAGTGGTTTGGTGGCAAAAATGGTTATGACAGAACAGGTGATCAGAATCATGAAGTCAGGGTGGAGTAGGTAATCTGAAGGAGTCAGGGTGGAGCAGGTAATCCGAATGAGTCAGGGTGGAACAGGTGATTGAAATGAGTCAGGGTGGAGCAGGTAATCGAAAAAGGTTACTTTATGAGGAAGTTAAGTTTAAAAGTAGAAGGCAAAGAATTGAACATACTGACATATTGATTCTTTGAAGAGAAATTTAGGACTCATATCTAACAACCCCTCCCCTTGTGTTTCCTTAACAGCTTTCTTTTCAAAGTTTTTTAACATGTCTTGGCTTAGTTGTTTTGCTTGATTTTCCAAAAGAAGAAGCTTCTCTGGATAAGGTGGAGGATAGTTAAGGGAGGTTTTAGTAAGTGCCGTTTTTATGAGCCTCTGCACCAACCTACAGATGTATGGTATGACACAGCACCTGACAAGAATAAGTACACCCATTACAGCTGTGAGGGAAGTAAGAATTGAGGCTATTATTCCTTTCCATATACCAAACCACTTTTCTAGCCATCCTGTAAAGGGGTCATTTACCCCTGAGTTGCAGGCTAACTCATTGGGTAGAGAAGTCAGACCTTGCAGTGCCTTTGTTATACTTCCATTAGGGGCAGTGTTGTTTAGGATGAAGGTGCAACATTGAGTTTTAATCATGATGCAAACTCCTCCTCTTTCTGCTAATATCATGTCTAAGGCTATCTTATTTTCCCAAGCCATCTGGCTAGTAGCCCTTAATTGTTCAGCTTTCCTTTAATAGCATTTTTAGTGTAGTTAATAAATCGCTGTTGGTTGTAGTAGATGTGGTTTATCTAATCTACATTTTTATTGTTACCTATCAAAATATTGACTTAAATCCTGCAGCTATTTGATTTTGGGCTTTAAATTGATCTGGTATTCCCCGCGAGATTCTAATTGTGTCTAAACAGACCTGAGAGTCGAAAGATCCAAGGGGCTTCTCTTGCTTTACGATGTCTTATTTTTCCTTCCTCTGGTTGATGAGATGCCAGGGTGAAAGGGATAGCCAACTGGACTAAAGCACAAGTGCCACTTCTGGTTATTCGGCAGAGTGTCCAGTAAAGGTCCACCGCAATACCACCACACATCCGCTCGGGGATGAACAAGGACTGACTCATTGATAAGCTCTTGAAAATTCTTAAGCTCACTGCATCCTTCCAGTCTCCAAGGAATGCTAAATTTCCTCCCTGTCATGAGAGACATGAAGTGAACTTAGTGTTGGGAGATGGAAGCTAGATGGCCCTTGGGGGCTGACCTGCAGGGTGCTGGACTTCGGGATATAGCAGAGAGAGCTTGGGATGACTTATTACTTGAGGCTGTAGAATCCTGGAAAAGAACTACCATGCAGCCCACGCCTGGTCAACTGGAGGACCACCTTAGTGGAAAGGGGACAGTTTGGGCCTCTGGCCTGCCATACACACAAGCATAACAATTGTTTTGTTTAAGGTGTGGATGGAATATTTGATCCATTCCAACCAGGCATTTGCATCTTGGTATCCTGTCTTAATTGCCAAAGTTTGTTGTAAGTCTTTAACTTCTATGATCCTCTAGTAAAATGAATGTATGATTTTAGGAAATTACAAAAACCGGTTGGGGCAGTCCATCCTTGCTCTTTAGTGGTCCACAGAACGTTGGACCAACTATGGCATAAAAGCTCTACATCGGGGGGCAAGACTCCTGGTTGACACTGGGGTCTGTTTTGAAATGCTGAATTTGATATTATTTACTTAATAAAATTTAAGTTGGATGTCTTCATGTTCAGAGAAAGCAGAATGCCTCCACCTATGCAGTTCAAAGTCTGACTTCTTTGAATCTATCAAAAAAGAAAAATCAAGATTCAGTATTCACTGAAATGTCATCTACTTAAAGTGCACATTTAGTTTTTAGTATCTTATAACTACCATTCTGAAGTACTTATACCTAACTATTCAGCTTTTATTCATCATTTTACTAATACTTAGTATAGTCCCTAATTCGTGATAGGTACTAATTAATGACTGTTAAGTGAGTGAGTGGTTGAATGAATGGTAAGAGTGTCCAGCTAAAGCTGTGCTTAAAATGGCTAAATTCATTTCGAAATCAGCATGCTTTTCCTCCGATCTATAATCCATTCATATTGTTCCTATGCCTACTTGCATTTGCAGTTTTAAAGCATTTTCACCTATCACTGAGTAGTGGCTATCTCCAGAATCTTCCTTAATTTAGGTTTGGTTAATGTTTCCTCATGATTCATGCACTTTTTTCACAAATACCACTAAAACCATGCTGTGTCCTTTTCAGTGCATCATATTAGGAGGTAAACAAATTAGATTTCTACTGCTGATAATTACAATTACTTTTATCATTTGGTAAGAAGACATCTGTCAGGTTTCTTCATTAAAAATTTAATAAGTACTTTATACTCATTAATAAGTATTTTGCGGGGAGATAATTTTGTGGCTTCATAGGGCTTTGTCCTCTCCACTGTTTACTCATTTACATTTATATCTACGGACTTATGGATTCCCATTTTACTCAAAGAGTCCATTTATTTTGATACTCAATTGCCCCATATGTAACCAGTCTCCTGAAAGCTGGTGCCTTGAATACTCGGTTCTCTCCTCCCCTCGTCCCTGGCAAAGGGGAGGAAGGAAGAGAGGGTGCAGCCAAGTCTTGATTAACCCATCTAAGAGAGGAGAGCTTTTAGCTTTGATGTACAAAATGACAGATAATTTTCCTAGGATATAGATTGTACTCTCTGGAATGTCAGACAAATAATGTTAATAATGGGAAAGAGGGAAGAAGATGCCTGGGAGAGCAGCTTCTAGGAAAACAAAATTAAGCATCTTCTCTCACCAACTTTAATGCATCATTTTTACATACTATATTTAAATGTTTATATATTTATGCTGACCTTGATACTAGAAAGATTTAAAGTGACTTAGAAAAATGCTGCACAAGTTAGAATTTTTAAATGGAGAGAAAAATGAGAGTAATAAACATAAGCTTAAGCTATAAGGAAGACTAAAATATATGCTGTAACACGCCAGGTGTGTTGGCTCCCGCCTGTAATCCCAGTGCTTTGAAGGCCGAGGCAGGAGGATTACTTGAGGCCAGGAGTTTGAGGCCAGCCTGGGCAATAACAGCAAGATCTCATCTTTACAAAAAAATAGAAAAAAAAAAAAATGGCCAGGATTGGTGGTGCGCATCTGTAGTCCCAGCTCTTTGGCAGGCTGACGTGGAAGGATCTCTTGAGCCTGGGAGGCTGAGGCTGCAATGAACCATGATCACGCCATTACATTCTAGCCTAGACGGCAGAGCAAGACCCTATCTCTAAAAAAACAAACAAAAAACACAAGTAGAAAAGTTGAATTTTCATAGCAGCAAGGATATTTTTTCTGTTGCAACAGGAATGAAAGCAGAGGGTATGGTAAATTCTAGAAGCTGATTATAGACTAATTCTACATTTTCCTTCTGTTAAAAAAGGCTTAAAGAAAAAAACGGATAGTGAACTGCTCTGAAAAAGAAGTAGATTCAGGGATCTGTAATCATCAGAGGGATCTTAATCTGCTACTGGAGCGGGTAACCCAGATAGTTAGGGGGAGAGGGGATAATTTACAAAACTGTGAAACTGAACCATGAGAGCTGAGATGCAACAATTATGATGAATATAGGACCAATTGCCACAAACTTCTAATGGCTTTCTTCTAGTGAGTCAGCTAATTGGGGTTTTTAAATGTTGCTGTAAAGTATTATCTAAAAAATGTTTTTTCATAAACCTTGGTATTTGAGTTTAATACAAGTAATATATTGGGCATTAAATTTAAAAATTGTCAAAATTCTAAAATAGAGAATACTAGATGGTTTGCTTTTCTTTGATATTATTTAAATTCATATTTTGAACTCATTTTTTATTTTGTGAGTACAATCTGACTAAAAGAGATGATTACAAATGTTAAATAAAAGCAAGAAATGTGGACCGTTATGTTTAAACAAGCAGAACTATATTATTAATAACTTAGGAAGTGAATTTGCAGTTTTATTAGTTGTAGAATCTTTGTCTATTGCATGTCAGTGAATATTTTAAACACTCAATGTAGGTAATAAGATGGATCTATTTGAATTTGCTATAAGAGCCCTAACCGTAAAATTAAATTGGCATTGTTTTCTTTTATTTCAAGCTGTCTGACCATAGATTTGTAGTGATTATTTTTGTGAAAAAGAAAAAATATATATGCTAATAGGACATTAACAGTAGGTAAAACTGGAACTTATTGGAGTGTACTGCTAGTATATTTGTGTGCAGTGCATTGGTTTAATGACAGTACATGTAAAATTGGTAGGCCAAGAGCAGTAAACTTTATAGCAACATACAGAAGTTTAATAACCATGAAACATTGTAATCCCAGTAGACTAAAGCTTTCTTGCAACAGTAAAGGAAGAATGCAAAGAAGTTTTTATACTTTACTGCCTCAGGTAAAAATGTCTGTAGAAACAGGTGATGACAAAGCTATGATGTTAATAAACCCAAATGGAAGTCAAAAATCAAAGTTGTAAATGGCTAGATTGTGAAAAGAGAGATGACAAAGTTATACCCTGTAATTAGATGTAATTTGTGCTTTTGGCATAGCTGTTTGTCCTGCATGAATGAGAGGTTGTCTTACATTCCTTCATTGTATAATAGGACAGTAGTTAACGATCCTACTGTAAATCTATACAGTGACTCTTCTGGGGGAAAGAACAACAAATTGTAACAGCGAAGTATATTTAACCTTTTCTTTTGCATTTATATTGTTTAGTGGAATCCAAGTAAATATTACTGTTTGTTCTTGTTCTATAAACCATGTGTTTTAGTAGCTAATATATACAAATTATGCTTCTGTTACTGTGAATTTTGGAGTTTTATGAATTACAACAGTGCATAAACGTACCATAAGCCACTAATAGTAGCAGTATATGAATTTAAATGTTTTATTTATAGTTTAAAAAGCAGTAAATATTTGGTAGAGTAAATTAGTAGTAAATATATTGTCTCAATAACTTCATAAATAACATTATTAAATGTTTTCAGAGTATAAGTAATTTCAATATAAAAATAATAATGAATCATGTTTTTTAAGTATAGCCTGACTTAAAATTTTCATAGACATCTATGAAAGTTCCATAGATATGTGGCTCCATAGATAGTTCATAGATATTTCTAAGGAAATAAGGTGTTATAAAATCTGAAATTTATCCACATGGGTATCATTAGCTTTGTGTGTTGTGTACTAGAAACTTGTATACCTTAAGATCGCAGGCATATTTGTCCTCAGTCCCTCATCACTTAGCTGTATGTACCCTGGAAATGCAAACCTTTTTTTTTTTTTTGAGATGGAGTCTCGCTCTGTCACCCTGGCTGGAGTGCAGTGGCGTGATCTCAGCTCACTGCAAGCTCCGCCTCCCAGCTTCACACCATTCTCCTGCCCCAGCCTCCCGAGTAGCTGGGACTACAGGCGCCCGCCACCACGCCCAGCTAATTTTTTGTATTTTTAGTAGAGACGGGGTTTCACCCTGTTAGCCATGATGGTCTCGATCTCCTGACCTCATGATCCACCCGCCCCAGCCTCCCAAAATGCTGGGATTACAGGCGTGAGCCACCGTGCCTGGCCAATGCAAACCATTTTTAAAATTAGGCAAAATGAACCTTAAATATGAAAGCACAATGTGTTTCCACAAACTGTTCCAGATATTTCAAAGGAAAATATGAATAATGCAGCATATCTACTGTTTGAAATTATGTCATTTTTCTTATTCACTAGTATATGCAATTAGAAGATTATATACAGTGAGAAGCTGTAAATGGGTTGATTTCTATGTTTCTTAAATGTCAGGAGATTAAATCACACTGTTGTTTTAAGGACAAAAACTTTTTCAGTTTAACTTGGTCATAATTGCCCAATTAAGCCAGCTCAAATCAGCACATTTTCAATATGGCTCTGCCTCCATTCAGGCCCAGTCCTGGGAAGTTCTGGAATGCTTGGAATGCTCCAGGATTGAATTTCAGGTCAACTGCTCTTTCGGTGATGGTAGTAGTATTGCTTTGACTGTTGCTTTAGCGGGAGCCCCATGGATGGAGCTGTGACTGCCCTACTGCAAAGGAAAAACAGGAAACAGCTGAGCACTTCCCAAAGGCTCATTTAATTATCAGATGATAACTGATCCAGCTGCCTACATATGTTGAAGTATATATGAAAGACTTGTCTGTCCTAGTATTTCCTATTCTCAGACATACGAAGTGTAAGATACTTTAATGGCAAGCCAGAAAATAATGATTATGAGGAAGCATTGGGGTTTAACCAGGAAACCGTTGCAATACAAAGAAGGCAATCAGTAGTGTATGTTACAGAGAGACACTTTTATTTTTTAAAAAACTTAATACTGACTGATCACTTTTTATCAGTGATTGAAGCATGTTTATTTATTTAATACTGCAACTTTTTTGTTTTTGTTTTTGTTTTCTACTTATATAGACAAGGTCTCTGTCGCCCAGGCCAGAGCATAGTGGTGCAATCATAGCTCAAGGCAAACTCCTAGACCCAAGCAGGCCTCCCTCCTCAATCTCTCGAGTAGCTAGGACTACAGGCACAAGCTAGCCCAGCCTTTTTGTTTTTAAACTAGTACTTTGTATTTCATTAGTAGACTTGACCATTAGGCAGTGCTTAAATCCATCTTAAATTATAGTCGTAAAAAGATTGCTTCCTGAAACACTGAAGAAATGGTTATAAATGAAGTTTCCATGCTGCAAAAGAAATAGCACTCGAATATAAATTTTTCTTTTTAATTCTCAGCAAGGCAATGTACTTGTACAGAAGAGTGCGCCCTTACAGATGAAGCAATGGTGAGCGCACACTTGGACAAGGGAGGGGAAGGGGTTCTTACCCCTGACGCACGTGGCCCCTGCTGCTGCGTCTTTCCCCTGTTGGCTAGGGTTAGACTGCACAGGCTAAACTAATTCCAACTGGCTAAAGAGAGTGACGGGGTGAGTGGTTTGGTGGGAAAAACGCTTATGGCAGAGCAGGAAATTGGAATGAGTCAGTGTGGAGAATGAGCAGGTAATTAGAATGAGTCAGGGTGGAGCAGGTAATCGAAAAAGGTTGTTTTAGGAGGAAGTTAAGTTTAAAAGTAGAAAGCAAATAATTGAACGTACATATTCTTTGAAGAGAAATTTAGAACTCACATCTAATAATAATATTTTATGTTTACTCAAATTCTTTGATATATATCAGGAAGGGGGCTAGAGCTGTTGCTTGTTTCTCAGTTCTTTTTTAAAAATTACTTATGTTGGCTTTTTTTCTTATTGAAATACATGTATATTATAGAAAAATTAGGGGAAAAGTCAAAAGGAAACTTGTAAAAACCATCCTCTTCTTATGATGACTTGAGAAGACTAGTTACTGTTAAAAGTTTTGGCTATTGTATCTTCAGTAGATAGAGTTTTTTATAGAAATAAAGCTATTAGTGCTGAAGCTAAGACATGATTATTGTAGTTCCACATTGTGTCATTAGAGGGAAAGTAAGCTGTCCAGGCCCTTTTGGAGACTAGACCTTGCCCCTGTCTCCTTGCTCTCCAGTCTCTTGTCACCTGTATTTCTCTTTAGTTGTTTCTCTACTAAAAGCTATAAGTATTTATCATAGTTAATGTGATGGCCACTTTCTTATATAGAGCAGGGGAAGGCACCCCGCGGTGGCTTTGTTGCCACATCCAGGAAAAGGTATAGTGAAAACAAAAATCAGAATTATGCAGATATGCATGTAAGGTTTTGTTAAAGACCAAGCTTTTATTAAAAAATTTTGTGTAGCAATGATTTCCTGTAGTTCTTTGCTTTATTTGTGCTAGATAGCAGTTGTGTGTATTCTTTATTTTAATTAATCTGCTTTAGCTGATGACATTTTTAGACGACCTGGAATTAATAGATTTTACATTTCATACTTAGTCATGTTGGGGAAGGTCTTTTCACTTAAATTTTAAAAGAGACCTTTACTACTAGATATCAAAAAGGGACAGAGTCAAATATTCATCTCAGCTGTTTAAACTTCATTAACTATATACATTATTCTAACATGTGCAGTACTTAAAATTGAGACATTTTATTTTACTAATTATTGTATTTTACCATTTTATCATTCATCTTTGTCATTTTTCCTGATCTTTGAATAGGGTGTGAATCTGATTATGTGGTAAAAGTTACATACTCTTTCCCAAAAAAATGCACAAACATGTTTCACACAGATTTCAGGGAGTTATGAACCCCAGAAGTATGATTATGTCATGTAAGGTTAACAACCTCTGCTGTAGGCAGAGTAGTGTCTCACACCTGTAATCCCAGCACTTTGGGAGGCCAAAGTGGGTGGATCACTTGAGGCCAGGAGTTTGAGACCAGCCTGGTCAACATGGTGAAACCCCATCTCTACTAAAAATACAAAAATTAGCCTGGCGTGGTGGTGCCTGCCTGTAATCCCAGCTACTCAAGAGGCTGAGGCACGAGAATTGCTTGAACCCAGGAGGTGGAGGTTGCAGAACCTCTGCTCTAAATTTTCAGGTTACATCCTTGTCTCTTCCTAGTTCTTAGTATTTATCCTTCACATAAAATGTTCCAAAGGCTAGATCTAAACTTATTTTCCACTTCACTGCTTTGATTATGTCACTATATTACTGCTAACTTTTACCTGCTGTTACCTTCAGATCAGGTAATTGTTGATGTTTGCCTCTTGCTCTTCACTAGTTCATCTCTTTTGTTCTGACTCTGTACATTCTCTATTCTAACCCAGTTAGCCCTGTTTTACTAGCTTATCCTGTTTACACCTTTATAAATGGAACAGACACCTTTGTCTGTTGCCGCTAACCTTCATTGTTCAAGGGAGCTTCTTCAAGTTTATTCATCCTCCAGCCTGTAAGTGAGTTGGGGTATTCAAGTTTTCACAGCCTAAGGAGTATACCCATAATTTCAGGAATATTATTAATACTGGTAATAATATTTGTTACTTACATGAAGTTTTATAAAGTTATAAGTTAAGAGACTATCTAAACAATAGCCCATAAATATTTAGAAACTAATTTTAGACTAAAAGTGACAAAATTCATTTGAGTTTTCAAATATTTAAGAGTTACTCTTAAATATTTAAGAGTACTTCACAAGCAATTCAAGTTTGGAGATTTAGGTTGCCTGGATCATTGTAGAATATCAGGCTCTGTCTATTCTAGTCTACAAATGTCTGCTCCCCTCTCTTCCCAAGATCTAACTAGGATTATTCTTGATTATAAAGACACAGGAGTAGATTCGCCAATAAGTTTTAAAAGGGAAAGATTACCCAAATGCTAGCTCTGTCCATGCCTACCCTTAAAAGTATGTATGTAACAACTTATAAACTACAAGTTTTCACTGGTTTTGTTTCTCATATAAGATTCCAAAATTCTTGGGGATCAAGGTAAAGATTTTTCTTTAACCTGCACCAGAGAACTTTGTATTTGGTATAGACCTCACTGCTGCCTGGGCAAATGCTAACAATTTTACTTAGTATATGATTCACTGGCATAATTTTATACTGCTTCCTGTGCTTGAGGTTAAGATGTAGCACTCACATTTCCCCATTTGACACCAACTGTTGTAAAAGAAAAATGGGTAGAGGCAGTTGAAGGAGAAAAGTGACCCTGGTTCTAGTAGTGGTGGCAATTGAAGTAGTAAAGTGAGAAATTGTTTTCTACATATTTAGTAGTAGTTTTACTTTAGTTATGCTTGGTGCTACTGTAAAGCAAAACAGAAAAATAACCAAAAAAACCACAAAACTTGTTTGGTTTCCGTCGTTATACTGCAAATTCTGCAATGAAATTTTTTAGAATCTTCACTGTTAAAAGTATCCTCAGAAATTACTGAGAGCATGGATTTTTTTTTCAGTTAATGATGTATTTTATTGGATCATATATTTAATATATCTTTTTTTTGAGACCATGGGTATCTTATGAAATATTTCAAAAAGAATAAGGTAAAAGCAGAAAGGGAGACTTTGGCAAATTTGTGCTAGATCTTCAATGATTTGCTCTATATGTGTTCATAACTGATATAAAGCAGAGCTTTGAGTCGGGCGTGGTGGCTCACGCCTATAATCCCAGCACTTTGGGAGGCTGAGGTGGATGGATCGCCTGAGGTCAGGAGTTCAAGACCAGCCTGGCCAACATAGTGAAACCACTTCTCTACTAAAAATACAAAAAATTAGCTTGGCGTGGTGGCGGGAGCCTGTAATCCCAGCTACTCAGGAGGCTGAGGCAGGAGAATCTCTTGAACCCACGAGGCAGAGGTTGCAGTGAGCCAAGATTGCATCATTGCACTCCAATCTGGGCAACAAGAATGAAACTCCATCTCAAAAAAAAAGCAGAGCTTTGCTTAAATAATACATTAATTTGCCAGAATATTATATAATCATATCTGTATTACTTTATTTTTGTATTGTGCAATTTATATGTTTATTTACTGGTGATTTAATTAATAAACAAGAACAGAAATATGAATTGCATGTATCTTAGTACCTTTGCTAGTAAACTACCTGTTTTGGTATAATATCTGGCTCATTCTCTGCTCATTTCCTGTAAGTACATTTTATTAGCAGAATTTTATCTTGGAAATATCTCATTACAGTCTGTCAATGTACTCCAAGATGAAGCTGAAAAACTCCACTAAAACCTTAATCAACCATGGTATAAGGCCTGAAATCCATCAAGTCATTCATTCAGATTTACAGAAGGAAAATGTGAAGCAGCTGGTGTAATCCAGTTTCAGAGCATTCTGTTTCTAAGATTCCATGATTTCTATGCTAAGCAAAAAATAAGGCAGTATCCTTTGGTACAATTAACACTGCCACCACCTGTCAATGGCTTTACCTCTTTCCTCGTGTTACAAAGGCATTTTTAAAATCTAAAGTAATTAGCAATATGCAGTAATTTACAGTTAAAGGGAAACTAAAGGGCCCCTATTTGTGTATATCTTTAGTGAGGTTGCACATAGCAGAGTATATACCTGGTTATCTAAAGATATTTCAGTAAATTATTAATAAGGCTTTAAAATACATCAGCATAACCCACTTTTGCATATTGGTTCACAGACTAAAATATTTTTTTTTTTGAGATGTGGTCTCACACTGTGACCTAGACTGGAGTCCAGTGGTGCAATCATGGCTCACTGGCTTACTGCAGTCTCAACCTCGCAGGCTCAAGTGATCCTCCCACTTC
Organism: Gorilla gorilla gorilla; assembly: GCF_029281585.2. NCBI lineage: Eukaryota > Metazoa > Chordata > Mammalia > Primates > Hominidae > Gorilla > Gorilla gorilla. The sequence goes on along the minus strand of NC_073238.2, from coordinate 35,872,479 downwards.
AGCCTCCTGAGTAGCTGGGACCATGGACATGTGCTACCATGCCTGAGTTAATTTTTTAAATATTTTTTAGAGATGGGGTCTCCCTGTGTTCCCTAGACTAGTCTCAAACTCCTGGGCTAGAGTAGTCTTCCTGCCTCAGCCTCCCAAAGTGCTGAGATTAAAGGCGTGGGCCACTAAGCCCAGCTCTAAAATTATTTTTTAAGGACACACTTTGAGTTTGGAATTGATTCCCATTCATAAAAACCCATGAATGTTACCATGTTAGCCATGCACTAGGCACTGGGGATACAGAATAAAAAAGATACTTTCTATTCTTGAGGACTTCAATGTAGTAAACAGGCAATTCCAGTGCAGGGTTACTACAGCTTTAATAAAAACTTACTCAGGGTTCTATATGCCCACAAGGGAGGACACCTAACCCAAAATAGCTACTTCTAGAAGGACTCCTAGAGCAGATAACTACTGGAATTTTTTTCTTTTAATTTATTATTATTATTATTATTATTTTAATTTTTTTTTTGGAGACAAAATCTGTCACCCAGGCCGGAGCGCAGTGGCACAATTATAGCTCCTGGTTACCTTGAACTCGTGAGCTCAAGTGATCCTCCTGCCTCAGCCTCCTCAGTGGCTAGGACTATAGGTGTGTGCCACCACATCTGGGTAACTTTTTTTTTTTTTTTTTTGAGATGGAGTCTCGCTCTGTCACCCAGGCTGGAGTGCAGTGGCATGATCCTGGCTCACTGCAACCTCTGTCTCCCAGGTTCAAGCAATTCTTCCACCTCAGCCTCCCAAGTAGCTGGGATTACAGGTGCATGCCACCACACCTAGCTAATTTTTTTGTATTTTTGTAGAGACAGGGTTTCACCATGTTGGCCACTGGTCTTGAACTCCTCACCTTGTGATCCACCCACATTGGCCTCCCAAAGTGCTGGGATTACAGGTGTGAGCCACCACGCCCGGCCTCATCTGGGTAATTTTTTTATTTGTTAAATTTTTGTATAAACAGGGTCTTGCTGTGTTGCCCAGGCTGGTCTACAACTCCTGGCCTGAAGTGATCCTTTTCCTTCAGCCTCCCAAAGTCCTGGGATTACAGACATGAGCCACCAAGCTCAGCCCAGAATTAATTCTTAACAAGTAAGTTAGCCAAATTAAAAAGGGAGGCTATATTACATGCTTAGCTTTGTAAGGTGTTTTAATTAGAGGCAAGTAAGTGGTTATTTAATCTGTCTTTTGGAAAGGTTTACTCAAGTTAATATAAGTCAGTCAAGTGAATGCTGAAGCTCTAAGGACACCCCAGCAAGTCAAATCTGTTTTAGGAAAATCTTGTTAACAGTGATCAAAACTGAGATTGACATTGAAGACAGCTAGTACTATCTTTGTTTTACACACGTTTTGTTTTCTGAATTGTACAAAGACCAATTCAGAAAAAATGTCAATGGAATTTTTTAAAAGAAATATAATTTTTTTTAAGTAAGAAATTGCAAATCTGCTCCTGAGTTCAAACCTTCGTTATTCCATTTACCTGAAAGTTTTAAAATTTTTTGTTCTATTTTTGTTTTGGATAAAATTTCTATTTGTAGAGCAAAACTGTCTCAAAAAAATCTATTTGTATGCAATCAACATACTTTGCAGGGCTTTTTAAAAAATAATTCCAGTATTTAAGCAAATTTCATATAGGGTTAGGGGTGGGGCATGAGAGATTTGATGATAGAGAGGCAAACTGCTATCAGTCAGTATTCAGCCATGAGCTTTAAGAATCCTCACTGTCAGTTTCCTGTAAGCTGGGGAAGCACATGGAGGTGACAGCCATTTGCTGAGGACTGGGGTATGGAAGTCTGAGTGGGTCACAGAAAATGGGGGAGCAGGGCAAAATACTATATGAATGAATCACTTTCCTACTGCAGTCACAAACTGTAAAATACAGCTACAGACTGCAGCTGTTCCCCAAGAAGGGATAGAAGAAGAGAGGGATCCTTTAATCCATCTCCTCTTTGCTTCATACTGTGTCATATATTATAGGATATAATATCCTAAATGTTGTTATCCCTAGTGGTAGCCTCTGTTTATGACTCAGACCCCCAATAGCACCACTTACTTGAAGTTCTCAGTTTCCAGGAAGCCTTTTTGCATGGGTACATAAGATTCCTGAAATTAGAGCTTATATCACAGAAGTTCCTTGTTACTGCTCTGCATCTACTTCTCAGCTGCCCAAAAAAAAGAGATCACAGTCAAGATAAATCAGGATACCAGACCTGTTGCTAGTTTTCTATTCAAATTTAATTATATAACACTGAAAAATATTAGTCTGTTGCATATCTCATTGTGAAAAGTAAGAAATCAAAATGTCATGGTTGAGAAATAATGTGTGAAAAATACTTAAATTTATCCTTGTGGAACATACACATTTGCTAAATGTTTGTTGTTCCTTTCATACTTCTGCTCTAACATCACCTTCTATTGTGCCTTCCCCACTAGGGAGTGAGTTCCTCTTCACCCACCATTTTATCTCTGTAAGATAGTTGGTCATGGGAGACAGGTTTATTAAATACATTGATAATGTTGAATAGTTGTAGAAAGAGTTCACAAGTAGTATTTTACCTTCTCCTGTGGAGGAAAATAAACTAAAGTAGCTCATTCAATTCTTAAGAAAAATGTTATTTAGTTATAGTTGCAATAAATGATATTGATAATACCTTGGTGGGAGTATTCAGATTTTAAATTAAGGCTCTAGCCTTTTTTTTTTTTTTGGAGACAGAGTCTCACTCTGTCGCTCAGGCGGGAGTGCAGTGGTGCGATCTCGGCTCACTGGAGCCTTGACCTCCAAGGCTCAAGCGATCCTCCCACCTCCACCTCAGCCTCCCAAGTAGCTGGGACCACAGGTGTGAGCCACCATGCCTAGCTAATTTGTGTGTGTTTTTTGTAGATATGATGTCTCGCCGTGTTGCCCAGGCTGGTCCCGAACTCTTGGGCTCAAGGGATCCTCCCGCTTTGGCCTCCCAACATGCTGGGATTACAAGGCATGAGCCACCCTACTCGGCCTAGTCTTTTCTTTTTTTTTTTTTTAATCATTCGAAACCTAGTTTAAACTTTTTGTTTCAAACAGAGACAGAAATATATGTAGTTATGGTGTACCTCTTGGAAGGTAATTATGGAAGAAGCAAAAATGAGTATTCCGTTCAGTTATTTAATCAGGAAAGAGAAAGCACTGAAAGAGAAGATGCTTGTTTATTTACTCATCAGCATCCCCTGACAGTGGCCACTGTTCTCCAGATAGAAATCTATGGGGTTAAAAAAAAAATTATGTGTGTCTGTGTGTGTAAGCATATGCCATTTCATTTTACCATCCTCATCTAAAAAAAGCCGTGCTAGCTTTCTTCCAGTCTCTGGGACAAAGTCTAGACTAGACCATCATAGATCAGACGATATTTCAGAAGCCAGAGAGAGTAGTTCCCAGAGCTTCCAGGTTTCCCAGGAATGACAGTTGTCTCATTGGCTGTCATTTTGTAGAATGTATTATGAGGCATAGCTTATGCAGTGAATATTTTTAATTTAGTCTGGCAGTATTTTGTTTCATATGCAATAAAATCTCCCTAATTCAGAACAAAATGGAAAAGTTGTGTCTAATGAAATGAAAATTTCTGATTGTAAAGGTTTCTTTAAGAAGGAAAGATAGTCATCCAGTTACACCACAGAAAGTTCAAAGACAACAGAGCAATTTTATATTTTATCCAGATTATTACAAATTCGAAAATAAGGGCCCCAAATGAATAGGTCTCACTATATTTTGTCTAATGCCATGTATATATATATTGAAAGCTATAGGGAAGGCCCTTTCTTTTCCCACTTTCTTCCTGAGAAATGTGGAGACCAAAGAATGTTAAACAAAGAACAGAGAACTAACTTTTTCCAATATGTCACTTCATGGATAAAAAGTAGAGACAGAGTGGTGAAGCACCTGTTGCTTTAGAGGCAATAAACTAGTGAAATGTTTTAACAGAAGTCATCAGCTTTCAAAGATCTCTTTTATCCAGTTCACATCACTCATTGCTCTTAATTCCTTTGTCACATTTTTTACTGCATTACAAGTAATCCTTGAAATCCATGGAGCATTTTATATATAACTAGAACCATGTGGATGGTTCTCATGTGTTCAGTATAGCCCCAAATCCCAGCATTTCTTCTGCTCCTCTTTTTCCATATATTTAGTAGTAGATGCAGGTTTGAGAAGCAAATCATGGCAATAGAAGGAATCCATCCCTCCACTCCCACCACTTTCCACCTCAGAAGACTGTAAGTTGCATCTCGGGTAGGGATAGGATAACAGCCACCAACAGGCCCTCAGCAGCTCTTTGATCTCCACCACTGCATTCCATACCCTTCCTCTCTTCCTGACCAGCTAGTTTCTCAGGCAGCTGCTTCTCCTGCCAGTCCATTGGTTATTTATATGTAACTGTATACACTGCCAACCGAGTAGGTTTGTAGAAGCAACTTAGGAAATCTCAAATGAAGGTTAAGATTAATATTTTTTGTTCCACTCCTTCTGAAATACTGTGTTTAACTACAATAAGCAGTTTGAGGTGAGGAGGGACAAAAAATTCTCTCCAATTTTGCAGGTTGAATAGTAGCAGTGCTGTTACCCGCCTTGTACTGCTTTTATTTCTCACATAATATATGAAGGCAATGTGTGCCTTTTCAGAATAATCTTAATTATGTCTAATCCTCTACTGTCTTTTTTTTTTTTAATTATTAACTCCTTGGACAACAGTTTTTAAAAGGTTGAATGCAGCAGTCAAGGCATTATGGTTCTAACCTTATTTACATTTTCTGAGAAACTAAAACGGATCAGTTTCCCCTGAGGTCCTCTAGGATTGTTCATACTTAGTATGCTTAAACATAAGATGGCAGCAAGCTGGGCGCAGTGGCTCACGCCTGTAATCCCAGCACTTTTATAGGCCGAGGTGGGCGGATCACGAGCTCAGGAGATCAAGACCATCCTGGCTAAGACGGTGAAACCCTGTCCCTACTAAAAATACAAAAAATTAGCCGGGCGTGGTGGCGGGCGCCTGTAGTCCCAGCTACTCAGGAGGCTGAGGCAGGAGAATGGCGTGAACCCAGGAGGCGGAGCTTGCAGTGAGTCGAGATCGCGCCACTGCACTCCAGCCTGGATGACAGAGCGAGACTCCGTCTCAGGAAAAAAAAAAAAAAAGTGTATGTTAACATTGTTAGAAAGGTGAAAGCATTTGCATCATGTGGTATAATTTTATTTGACACGTAACAGTATTTGACAACCCCAAACTGTCTACCTTTATTTTTCTGAAAGACTACGTCTCCACTCACAGCTCTATTTTCAGTTTATGTAGTTATAGCCCTGGTATTTTTATATAACATACGTTCTACGAAGTACTTTGAATATATAGTAAAATCAGACAGTAATGTTGAATTTATATGGCATTAGTCGAGTATGAGGCGTGTGGTGTATGTGAATCTTCCAGGTAACTAAAATTAGCCGTGTAAGCAGGAAAACATTTTTGTATTATTTACATTAAAAACAGCTAAAATGTATTTCATATTTTTCTACATTCTGATATTCCCTAATAATAAATTACTCTGGACAGAAAATCATCACCATGTGTAGACCTGGGCCTGTTGATTGGTTGTAATAACATTGATTGGTCCAGGCAATTGCAGCTGTGTCTACTATAAAAAAAAATTTTAAATCCCAGGACCCCCAAACTTAAGCCTGGAGGCTGAATCATGCAACAGTATACTTTAGCAAGGTCCTCCTGGAAAGGAAAAAAGCCTTAGGCATGTGGGAAGGGCTACCCCACAGACTATTCATAATTAAATTCTTTGCTAGCCTCCCATAAACAAGGACATGCCAATTATAACTTTAGGTGTACAGTCTAAGTCTAGCTCCTAAAACTAAAGTCTGTTAAATTCTACACTGATAATGTGAATTACAAATGTATCTCCCCAGTGGAAGTACAAAGAGAAAAGGACTACTCCCTTTCTCTCCACTCACCTTATCTTCTGTAAAATGTAGATTCACTTGGCACTAACGGAAGTCTCACAGGAATGTAACCATTCACCTTACCCCTACCTGCCCCTCTTCCTACATGCCCTCCCTCATTTTAAGGAAATGTATAAATACTAAAACTCCTGAAAACCTCCAGAAAAACAGCCACATATACGTTTGTAGCTTATGTTTTTCCCGGACACAGCGTACAGCTGGCTTAATAAACCTCAATGATTAAAACTTATGCCACAGTCACTCATTTCACTTGTCACTGTTTTGTATTATTTTTCTCTCCTGCCTTACTGTCAGGCTGTTAGATCTCCCTTCTACCATTAGTGTATTTTAATCTAGCACTTATAATTTAATGTTTTTAATATGGCAGGGTTTTGAAACTAACTAAGTTTATTAGATAGGTAGATTAAGAGTGCTGAATCATGGTATCAGATATCCAATTCCAAATTTCCATATAGGCTCCAGTGTCTTACATATTTGGTGGCTATTTTATAGATTAACAAAAGAAAATGTGAAAGTTCATGATGATCTTTGCAGTATTGTATGGCTGCTGTTACTCTTCTCTGTCCATTTTTGTCACGTAGCTCAAAGACCCTCTACATCATGAGTCTGGCTCCCCAGCTGTCAGAGCCATCTTTAGTGTAGCGTGCTCTACTGCTGTTCCCTGTCTTGGCAAACTCCTGCTCATCCTTTAAGATCCAGTTTAAATATCTCCTACTCTGTTTTGCCTTTCTTTTTTTTCCCCTTTTGAGACAGAGTCTTGCTCTGTTGCCCAAGCTGGAGTGCAGTGGCACGATCTTGGCTCACTGCAAGCTCCACCTCCTGGGTTCACGCCATTCTCCTGCCTCAGCCTCCCGAGTAGCTGCGACTACAGGCTCCTGCCATCACGCCTGGCTAATTTTTTTGTATTTTTTGTAGAGACGGGGTTTCACTGTGTTAGCCAGGATGGTCTCAATCTCCTGACCTCGTGATCCGCCCATCTCGGCCTCCCAAACTGCTGGGATTACAGGTGTGAGCCACCGTGCCCAGCCTAATATTGATTTTTAAAAAATTTTTAATTTCTATTATTTTTATAGAGACAGGGTCTCGCTACATTGCTCAGGCTGGTCTCAAATAACTTTGATATCTTGATGTTTGTTATATCTCCTTATCCTCCCCATCCAAACTGATATTCTAACTGTGCTTACTTAAGTCTACAAGCCGTTTTCTTTGCCTTAGCTCAGTTTACCAAGCCTAACCTACCACGAATATGCCACAGTGAAAAAGAGATAACAGAGATTAAAGTAAATGAGTGCCCAAAGCAACATGGTTAGTTCAGGGAACATGAAAATAGCAGCAACAAAAAAAAAGCAACCTGAAACCTAAGAGGGAAGAGAAAACTGGGAAAAGAGAGAGCACGCACACATGTTACCAGGAAAAGCACACGGAAGGAAGGAAGAAGTGAAGAAAGAAAGGAAAAGAACAGATTAAGAAATAGTTTACATTTTCTGCCAAAGGCTTATTGTAAACTATGTTTTTAGTTGTTCAAGTTATTAATAAGGAATAATTTGACATGCATTTCCCTAGGCTATAAATTAGCAGCATTTGGACCTTAGCCACTTGTTCCCAACGTTTATCTGAAGTAGTTAATAAGCAAACTAGTTAACCAAACAGGGTATGGAACTCAGAAGACATGACTTCTGGTCCTTTACACAGAAGTGTTGGACTAGATGATCTCTAAGTCCCTTTTAACTCTTTAAAATTCTATGTCGTATGTCAGTTATAGTCCCAATATGTGTAAGGCACCAGGCCAAATGCTTTGCACAGTACAGTGAAACAAAGATGAAATGTATGCTTCAAGAGTTTAGTTGACAAAATAGACAAAAAACAGACTTGTCTTTTATTACAGTGCATTCGTGGAAATGATATAATAAGGCACCTTTTTTCTTCTTGGGAACAATATTGTGGTTATTACATTCTTGACCATTAAATCTATCTGGGATTTGATCAGAATTATTATAAAAATGAAGTAAAGCAAGCTAAGCCTGACAGATGAATAAAAGGTTAAAAATGGCATTGGCAAATTAATCTTCCAAATTCTATGAAATAAGCATAAATATAGTAGACTGCACATTGATTATATTAGTGATCCTTTAAAATGTACTTTTAAAATTCTACTACCGTATAATAAAGATGACCTAAAAAAACTATGTTGGTTCATCAACTTGGAATTAGAAAGGCTCTGGTAATTTCAGAACAATACATTTTTTTTCCTTTACATAAATTTTGTTGTAGCAAAGAAACACATTCAGTGCATCCTACTTACTTTAAATTTGATTGAACTAGAGAATAATACATACCATTTAGGAAATTGACAACAGTTAGCCCAGGGACTAAAGGATGACTAATTCTAGTTCTGTTCTTTGTTATTTATTCTCTGAAGTTTAGCTTAAATCCTATTCTTTTCATAAAAACTTTCCCAACTACCATTACCCACACTGCTTTTTCTATTTTCCTAATTTATATTATTCTAACAGGAGCTAGTATAGCATCGTGGTTGAGACAGTGGGGTTGATGTCATACTGCCTGTGCTATCACTTACAATCTAGGCAAGCTGGTTAACTTTCACAAGCCGTAAGTGTTTTTGTTTTTTTTTTTTTGTAAAACGAAGATGACAAAAATGGTGTCTACTATTAAGGGCATTGTGGAGACTGAGTAAGAACATGTATGTAAAGATATTAGCACCCTGCTCTGCATATACTACATACTTAACAAACATTAGATACTATAATACAGAGTATTATATATTAATATATAATACTACAGTATATTATACTACTACAGAGTTGCCCCCTTGATGCTTATGTCTTCTGTTTCTTCCTAGAGTCTCCTCAAATTAGTAAATGGTCAATTCAGTGTTTTCTTCAGAGAAGGTGGGGCTTAGGATGAACAGAAAGACTTTAATAGTAGGAGATGGTGACTTGGGGGCTTCCTCTGCATATTTCCTAAGGAAAATGGTAGGATTACAATCTGCCGTGGTGATGACCTTCAGATGATAGTTTTGTACTCTATAAGCAGAGCATGAGAGGTAGTGGAAAGGATTAGGAAAAGGAGAGACATTATTAGTGCTGCCAGTGGGAGTTGAAAGGTTTGGGGGTAGTAGAATAGGTTTATTTAGACTATAGAGTAGCAGGAAGGAAAAGCTACCATACCAAAATGAATTGGGGGGATGTTGATAGGGTTTTTGGAAGGTTTTATACCTCACCATGTAGTGGTAGAGTCATGGCAGTCGGACAAATTCAGAGGTCATTTTTATATAAGTGACCTTCTAAATTCATGGTCTGCAATTCAATGACAGCCTCAAGCTCGGAAATCAACCTCTGAAAGAAAGCGAGCTTTAGTTTCAATTCCTCTACCTTTTCTTGTTCACTACAGCGGATATTTACCCAAAATTCAAAGGAGTGACAGTTCACTCAACCTTTCAACTCAGTAAGATGGCACTTCCCTGAATAACTGACTCAAGCCTCTTCAAAAATGTTATCCTGTATGAGTTATAGGCATGTATAAGCATATAAAAATGGTAACTGTAAGATAGAGGAGTTTGTGGGGTCTGAACCTCCTAGAAGAAAAAAAAAACATAATTTCTTTGAAAACAGTTTTCATGTCTTGCTGTAAGAGAGTGGGAGGTTAGTGTTTTTACTTCTTGATGAGATTTGATATTAGTTAGGACCAGGAAAGAATAAGATTGCTACAAGTTAAAGGACAATCAGAAGAAACATAGAGTTAATGGCCTATCTTGTTATGGCACCAGTAGAGGACAGGGATAAACGAGTAGCTGACCTTTTTTAGTTGGTTGAGGTTTGGAAAGGAGAGTTTGTTTATTTTTACAAAAGGGATCAAGTTGTTGGTTGAAAACATGTATATTTGCCTCACGTTTAAAATGTTCAGAAAGTATCAATAAAATTTAGTTTTCTGATTACTGGGATGGTAAGTGTGGACTTATGTAATTAAAACATTCCCCTTCAGCTATTTTTGTAGTAGTCATTTAAGGGAAAAGAAAAGAAAAGGCATAGGGAAGGTGAGGGTACAGATCATTACAATATTATTGATATTCTGTACACGTGCAATATTCTGGTAGACACTGACAACACAAAAGAGGTGTAAAACTAGCTGCTAAAGGAAGCCTGTTGTCTAATTAAGAGAGAGAATTAATACTGGTCAGAGAACTGAAATCAGCCAAAAGAAGGGGTTGACAGCTTTGAATTAAGAGAGATTTAAGCAACTGGAATTCATGTTTTTCCCATTTCAATTCAAGTCAGCAGTCACTGAACATTGCCTGTGTGTCAGAGAGTATTATAGAATCAGTATTCAGTGTCAAAAGAAGGTGATATGTCCAGGAAGGATACTGTGGTCCAGGTTAGAGCAGTGTCTCAGGAGAGCAATCCAGAATGAAAGCCTGCTATTGGATTTCACAGATAATATGTTCTTGTATCAAGATTCGTGCATTGACATAGGTGTCTTTTAACTGCTGTGTCATCTTCCTCCAGTCTCCCTAGTTCACAATGCCCAGTCATGTGTAGGAGGATAGTGTGGTAGTTAAGAGATTAAAACCCTTTGAGTCAGACCTAGCTTTTTAGCCTGCCTCTGCCATTTACTTTTCAGTTTCTGTATCTACTGCTCAAAGTTATTGTGAGGATTAACTAAATAATCTATGTGAATACTTGATTAGTACAGTGCCTAATACATGGAAATGCTCAACGAAAAGTTCTTTATAAAGATTTCAGTACTCTCTTCATTAGCACTTAGTCAAGGTCTAAGTCCTACTGCCTGAGGTGCAAACTCTTCCACCATATTCCTATATATTCCGCAATATTTTACCCATCCTTCTTCTAGCTCTTTCTACCCATGGTTCTCTCACATTTCTGAAAGCAAAGCTATTTATCTAATATGATATATTTTATCTTTATGAAAGCACAACTTCACATGTTCTGTTGCCCTCCTGACTCTCTTCTGCCACTCTCTTCTTTCCTCAGTCACTCTGGTAACGTGGCCTTTCTGCTGTTCCTTGACCACACCAAGCTTGTTCTTCCCACCTCATGGACTTTGTGCTTGCTTAGAATGCTTTTCTTCCAGAGACCCCCCAACCCCAGGACACACTAACTCCACCTCGTTTAATCTCTCTAAATGTTACCTCTTTAGAAAGACCTTCTCTGACTATCTTAAGGTATTACCACCTTATCCCTTTCTTATCCTGCTTTATATTTCTATGTAGTACTTCTTACCGTTTTACATTATTTTATACATTTATTCATTAATTGCCATTCTCCCTTTTTGGAATGTCACTTCCCTCAAGTTAGTCTTATTCACTATTGTATCTTCAGTGCGAAGTAGGCACTCAGTTAATATTTGTTAAATGAATGATTTTAAAAGTTTGGGGATTGTCAGATCCAAGCTTGAAAATTACTTTTTAAAGATTGTCCTAGAAGTGACTGGGAATAACACTGAAAAAATCTTAAATTGCAATTTATTTGTCTTTTAGAAAAATGTTGAACATGGAATAATATATATTGGGAAACCGTCTCTTCGTAAGCAGCGCTTCATGCAGTTTTCTTCACTCGAACATGAAGGAGAATATTATATGACACCACGAGACTTCCTCTTCTCAGTGATGTTTGAGCAAATGGAACGTGAGTTGGGTCTTTTTTTTTTTTAATTAAAAAAATCAAACTTCAGGGCTGAAAAACCTGTTTTTCAGGATTGATAACAGCTTTTCTTCATTTTAATTATCATCTTTGTACCATGCATTTGCTTATTTAGACTTTTCTTGTGACACTACTTATACTTCTATATTTATCTTAGAAATAGTTGTTTTGTATATATGTTTCTCTAAAGAGACAGGAAAAATAGTTTAAGTTTTAATTGCTACTAAATATGTCATTAGTAATTACTTTGTCCATGTTATAAATTGGGCCAAAAAAAAAAATGAAACTAGATTTGAGAAGTTAGGAGAGCTGCTTAATGCAGTCATGAGTCACAGGTAGAAAATCCTGAAAAAAATGAGAAACAAGAAGTTGAAAAACTATAATTACATGATTTTATTTAATAAGCAGCCAACTTGCATTTGTTTCAGATTTCAGAAATTCTTAGTTTTATTATCTAAATTAGTCCTCACTTTGCATAGAGTGGATTTGACCCCATCCTCTGTGCCCATATTGAAGAAGTAGTCTGAAAACTTGTTGGCTTTCTGACGCCTTCCTAAGTGTACTGGAATACTCTCTATAAATATGCAGCAGCTGAAATGGGTGAGAGCAAAGTGAGCAGTCAGAGTAGTATAGATTGAATTCAAAAAGGCTGAGAGAACATGGGACAGCATTATAAACATTGAGGGATGACGAACAAAAACAAAATGAGTGATCATGGTGTATTCTAGGGACAATAAATTCAGTGATCACTGGAACGAAAGGATTACTTTAAGCAGTAGTGAGGGATGAAATTGAAAAACAGATAAGGTCTGGATTATCCAGAAGATTTCAGTGGCTCTCTCCAACCACCAGATGAATGGTATTTGGCAGGGATGAATGGCATTGAAGGTTTGTGAGCAGAAAAATAAGGTGGTAAAAATATGTTTAGGGTTTTGTTTGTTTGTTTGAGACAGAGTCTTGTTCTGTCTCCCAGGCTGGAGTGCAATGGCATGATCTCAGCTCACTGCAACGTCCGCCTCCCTGGTTCAAGCAATTCTCGTGCCTCAGCCTCCCGAGTAGCTGGGATTACAGGTGCCCACCACCATGCCTGGCTAATTTTTGTTTTTGTTTGTTTGTTTTTTGAGACGGAGTCTCGCTCTGTCGTCCAGGCTGGAGTGCAGTGGCGCGATCTTGGCTCACTGCAACCTCTACCTCTGGGGTTCAAGCGATTCTCCTGCCTCAGCCTCCCAAGTGTCTGGGATTACAGGCACGTGCCACCACGCCCAGCTAATTTTTTGTACTTTTTAATAGAGACGGTGTTTCACTGTGTTTGCCAGGATGGTCTCAATCTCCTGATCTCGTGATCCACCCTCCCCGGCCTCCCAAAGTGCTGGGATTACAAGCATGAGCCACCGCGCCCGGCCTTGTATTTTTAGTAGAGATGGAGTTTCACCATGTTGGCCAGGCTGGTCTCAACCTCCTGACCTCAGGTAATCCACCCACCTTGGCCTCCCAAAGTGCTGAGATTGCAGGCATGAGCCACCTCGCCCAGCCTAGGTTATTTTATTACAGCTTTTTGCAGGGAAGTTTGTGTATACTAGAAACCTTAAAGATATTTACCCACATTAGTACAGTAAGTTCATAATATAAGTAATCAAAGATATGCAAAAAGATTTCTCTTAAAAAGTAGTTTAGCCTCTGACAGGTAAAGCACTTGGACGTTGTGAATTCCTGTTAGATTTCATCAGAGAATTGAGGTCACACTTGAGCTGGAAACTGAAGGCAGGCAGATCCATAGAGTCAGCTTACTACCAACAGAAACCACTAAGAACCCACCACTGGAGCCAGCTTCAGATAGGAATATTTAAAGGGTAATTAATTGCTGGAATCTGAGTGTGAACTAGCTTGAGAGATAACAACTCCTGAAGAACCAGCCACGGAGAAGCCCATACGCTTTTGTGAGTTTTACCTTGAGGAACTCTGCCAGGTTCTCACAGTGAAGATCTAAGAAAAATGCTCTCCCCTCTCCCTCATTGGGAGGGAAAAGTAGCCATTTTTAGATACTCCCAGAGCATTTCATTCTCCTTAACAAAGGCCTGCACAGAAAGGAAACTTTTTTACTGGAGCCCAGCCACCCTAGGGGGATGGAAATCCCCAAATCTAGCCCCCTCTGGCCTTCTTGTCTCACCAAGGGGAGTGGAAAAACAAAAAAACTGAGAACCACTTTTGAAGGGTACATCCCTTCACAGTCACACAGTCCGACTGAAAGACTGACAGCTGATCATAGGACTGTACAATACCTACCTCTCTTTTCACCTCACCACCACATCCATAGAGCAGGCCCTTGTGCAATAATAAGGCAGTACTGAAAGAACTTACCTCTTAGATTTTATTTAAGGAGAGAAAAGACAACGGGGGAGAAGAAAAAAAGGCACCAGAGGAAATTTTAGCCTCTGTCACCTACAACTACAGGAAACAGTAAACACAACCGATTCCTACCCAGATAAACATAAAAGACCAATCTACCTCAGTAACTTTTACCAAATACATCATGCCTGACTTAGAACAAAAAAAGTCACAAGACATGCTAAAAAGAAGAAGCACAATCTGAAAAGACAAAGCAAATATCAGTATCAGATTTATATATTGCAGATATTTGGAATTATCAGACCAGGAATTTAAAATAACATTAATATGCTAAGGGCTCCAATGGAAAAAGTGCACAGCATTTAAAGTAACGTAAGCAGAGGCAGAGAAATTCTTAGAACAAACCAAAAGGAAATGCTCAAAATCAAAAATAGTATAACAGAAATGAAGAATGCCTTTGAAATTAGCCAGGTGTGGTGGCACACACCTGTAGTCCTAGCTACTTCAGAGGCTGAGGATCACTTGAGCCCAGGAGTTTGAGACTACAGTGAACTATGATTGCACCACTGCACTCCAGACTAGGTGACAGAGCAAGACCCTGACTCAAAAAAAAAAAAAAAAAAAAAATGTATTTGTTGGGCCCATCAGTGTAACGGACCTGGCTGAGAAAAGAATCAGTGAGCTTGAAGATATGTCAATAGAAACTTCCCAACTTGAAAAGCAAAGAGGAACAAAAAGACTGAGAAAAACAGAATATTCAAAAACTGTGAGTCAGTTATAAAAGGTGTAACATATAAGGAACAGGAACACCAGGAAAAAAAGAAAGAGGAAAAGAAATATTTGAAATAATAATGACTGAGAGTTTTCCAAAACTATTAACAAATGTCAAGCCATAGATTCAAGAAGTTCACAAAAACACCAAGCAGAATAAATACCAATAAATGCCTAGGTGTATCATATTCAAACTGCAGAAATTTTTTTTTTTTTTTTTGAGACAAAGTCTCACTCTATAGCCCAGGCTGGAGTGCAGTGGTGCAATCTTGGCTCACTGTAAGCTCCACCTCCCGGGTTCATGCCATTCTCCTGCCTCAGCCTCCCGAGTAGCTAGGACTACAGGTGCCCGCCACCACGCCCGACTAATTTTTTGTATTTTTAGTAGAGACAGGGTTTCACCGTGTTAGCCAGGATGGTTTCGATCTCGTGACCTCGTGATCTGCCCACCTTGGCCTCCCAAAGTGGAATTACAGGCATGAGCCACCACGCCCGGCCAGAAAAATTTTAGAGAACAAAAGAAAGAGAAAAAAATCTTGAAAGAAGCCAAAGAAGAAAAAACACCTTATCTGTAGAAAAACAATGGTAAGAATTATATATTTCTTTTTAAGCAAGAAGAGGGTGGATAAAATTTTGAAAGAAAAATTTACCAATGTAGAATTCTGTATCCAGTGAAAATTATCATTCAAAAGTGAAAAAGAAATACATTCTCAAACAAACCAAATTTGAGAGAATTTGTCACCAGTAGATCTGATTTACAAGAAATGTTCAAAGACGTTCTTCAGAAAGAAGGAAAATGATATATCAGGAACTTGGCATGAAGAAAGGAAGACAGTTAAGGTAGAAAAGGAATACATGAATATAAAATCACGTTTTTAAAAATTGATATAACAGATAACAGTTTAATCAAAATAATAATAGCAACACAATATTGGATGATCAAATTGTATGGATAAGTGAAATATATAACAGCAATGGTATAAGGGACAGGAGGGAGGAATTGGGAATACTTTTGTTATAAGATACTTGTACCACCCATGAAGCGGTATAGTGTTATTTGAAAGTGGACTTAGATTAGTTGCAAATATATATTGCAAACTTTAGGACAACTACTAAAAAAAATTTTTAATAAATAGAATTGACATTCTAAGAGAGGAGAGAAAATTAAGTTATGTAAAATACTCAGCTAAAATCAGAGAAGGCAAAAAAAGAGTGGAAGACAAAAAAATGAAACAAAACTCAAGTGCAATAGTTAGATATGGTAGATATCAATCCAGATATATCAACAGTCACTGTAGATATGTATTTTATGCATGTGGTTTATAAGAAACTTTTCCACTGTTGGTGGGACTGTAAACTAGTTCAACCATTGTGGAAGTCAGTGTGGCGATTCCTCAGGGATCTAGAACTAGAAATACCATTTGACCCAGCCATCCCATTACTGGGTATATACCCAAAGGACTATAAATCATGCTGCAATAAAGACACATGCACATGTATGTTTATTGCGGCACTATTCACAATAGCAAAGACTTGGAACCAACCCAAATGTCCAACAATGATAGACTGGATTAAGAAAATGTGGCACATATACACCATGGAATACTATGCAGCCATAAAAAAGATGAGTTCATGTCCTTTGTAGGGACATGGATGAAATTGGAAATCATCATTCTCAGTAAACTATCGCAAGGACAAAAAACCAAACACTGCATGTTCTCACTCATAGATGGGAATTGAACAATGAGAACACATGGACACAGGACAGGGAACATCACACTCTGGGGACTGTTGTGGGGTGGGGGGAGGGGGGAGGGATAGCATTAGGAGATATACCTAATGCTAAATGACAAGTTAATGGGTGCAGCACACCAGCGTGGCACATGTATACATATGTAACAAACCTGCACATTGTGCACATGTACCCTAAAACTTAAAGTAGAATAATAATTAAAAAAAAGACTAAAAAAAAAAAAAAGAAACCCACTTTAAATGTAAAGATACAGATAGAGTAATTGCTAACACTAATCAAAAGAAGGCTGGAGTAGCTAGCCTTCAGATAAACCAAATTTCATAATGAGGGAAATTATCAGGAATAAAAAGAGGCATTGCGTAGTGATTTTTTTTTTAATGGGTGAGTACTCCAGAAGACATAACTATCTGTAATGTATGTATACCTAACAACAGGGCATCAAAGCACATGAGGCAAAAACTGATAGAGCTGCAAGGAGAAACAGATGTGTTCTTAGAAACTATTATACTTGGAGATTTCAAGAGCCTTCTGTCATTGATTGACAGATTCAGCAGACAGAAAACCAATAAGGATATACCTGAATAAAACAGCACCACCAAGTAACTGGATCTAATTGCCACTTATAGGATATTTCACCTAACAATAGCAGAATATACATTCTGAAGCTAACCTGGAACCACTCACCAAGATAGACCAAATTTGGGATCATAAAACACAGTTTTAAAAAATTTACAAGAATAGAAATCATACAAAGTATGGTGTTACACCACAGTAGACTTAAACTAGAAATCAGTAACAAAAAGATAGCTGAAACATCTCAAAGTATTTGGAAATTAAATGACACACTTTTAAATAACACATGGGTCAAATAAGGAATCTCAAAAGAAATTTTAAAATATTTTCAACCAATGAAAGTGAAGCTGGCATCTTCAGAAGAGTATTTGGTCCCTAGAAGAGAACTCTAGGCAAGAATAGTTTAGATGACCAAGTGGAAAATTTAAAACCTTACAGGACCAGTCAGAAAAAGAATAGTTTTGAATCAAATCAATATAATATAGTCGGTGGGACAAGCTATATAGCTAACTAGAGTCTAGATGTTGTTACAGGCACTCAAATTGAAAATTTTTACAGAACATTCTGCTACCTAGACATTTCTACAAGCATAATTGGGCCTGTTGGCCTAGTTTGTAACCCCTAATCTATAAATTCAGTGTAATTGCAATAATCCCAATGGGGTAGGTAAATGTGTGCTCACACATGTATGCACACGTGTGTGTGTGTTTGTGTTTTTTAACAAGCTGATTTGAAAATTTATACGGAAAAACAAGCCTGAACTGGCAAAGACACTCTGAAAGAAGGAAAAAAAATGGAGAAGTTAACTCTAACAGTTAATGAGCTTTATTATAAAACCTTAGTAATTAAGATCAAATGGCATTGGCATAGGCATAGACAAACTGACCGGTGGAACAGAATAAAGAGCCCAGAAACACAAGGGAACTTTTATATATGAGAGAGGTGGCATTATAAATCAGTGGAAAAAGAGGGACTGTTCAAAGAATGGTACTAGTGCAGTTGGATATGCATATGGAAAACAAGCAAACATTTTTCAAAGAAAATTTTAAAATCTGTCTCCTTAGGTTAGAGAAATCTTCCTTAAATAAGCCACAAAAAGCACTAACATAAAAGATTGATAAAATTCAACCATATTAAAATTAGAACTTCTATTGATCAAAAGTTGCCTTAGAGAAATTGAAAAGGTAAGCCAAAAACTTCCAAAATTTAAGACAATACTTAGTATATGTAGAAAACTACAAATCAATAAGAAAAAGACAATTTTTTAAAAAAAGGGACAGAAGTAGTAAATAGGCATTCACAGAAGAGGAAATGTATGCAAAAAAAGAGCATAAATATGTTTACCCTTATTAGTGACTACAATAAGATATAATTTTATATATATTAGATTAGCAACAATTAATTTTGTTAAAGACAAAAGTTGAAGAGAATGTAGATCAGCAAAGATTTTTATACACTGTTAGTTGGACATGCCAATTGAAACTACTACTTTGGACTGGGCATCGTGGCTCACCCCTGTAATCCCAGCACCTTGGGAGGCCAAGGCAGGTGGATCACCTGAGGTCAGGAGTTCAAGACCAGCCTGGCCAACATGGAGAAACCCTGTCTCTACTAAAAATACAAAAATTAGCCAGGCATGGTGGCATGCATCTGTAGTCCCAGCTACTCAGGAGGATGAAGCAGGAGAATCGCTTGAACCCAACAAGTGGAGGTTGCCAGGAGCCCAGATCGCACCACTGCACTTCAGCCTGGGCAACAGAGCAAGACTCTGTCTCAAAAAAAAAAAAAAAGAAAGAAAAGAAAGAAACTCCTACTTTGGAAAACAACTTAGAACTGTTATATAAAATTAAACATTAGCATAACTTTTGAACATACAAATCCCATTCCTATATATACACTCTATATGCAACAGGAATATTTGCCCCTGTGCAGTGGGATATATGTATAAGAATGCTTATAGTAGCAGTGTTATATTAGCAAAAGCTGGAAACAACTCAACTGTCCCTTAATAACAGACTGGATAAATAAACTGTGCTACAGTGTATTCACACAATGAAATTTTACTGAGTAAAAGTGAACAAACTTAGACGGTCGACTTTCATCATGGCAGCATGAGTAACTCCATTGGCCCACTTCCCACTGAAACTGGTAAAAAAATTTTAAGACCTTCCTTTAAAGTCTCTGGAAGTGGTCTTGGAGTCGTATAGCACATTAAAAAACATCTGTTTAAGAAAATCTACTAAAATTGGATAAGAAAACTAAGAGTCTGGGATGCTTGAACTAAGAACTCCCTCCCTACCCTGTCCCAGTTTGTTGAATGGAAATTTATTCCAAACTGGTGCAGCCAAGAACAGAGGGTTTCCTCTCCCCTCAGTACCCATTCAGAGGGCTTTCTTCCCAGAGAAACCAGATATCAGCATTTCTCATCTTGCCCCCAGCTACTTGTTGCTGAGGCTAGTTCTGGGGAGTGCAGCTGAGAAGTGGGAGCTCCCTTCTCCCTGCCAGCCCTCACCTGTGAAATGGAGGCTCTACCTTGGGCCTTGTACCCCTCAGAATACTGGGACCCTGATTGCTCTTGTCTCAACTTGTAAGACAGATTCCACACTGAGAGAGGCAAGTCAAGAAGACCTGAAGTTACACCATTGGTCCCACTCCCAACCCCAGAACCCCAGCCCACAGATTTTGTGGGGTGAGAAGTGGAGGGTGTGGGCAACAGGTAAAACAAATAGCTCCTTATCTCTTCCCAAAGAAACCGACTTCACCATCAACAGAAAATGGAGAAGTTCAAGCCTAAGATCCACACTCAAAAACAGGTGGAGGTTGTGGTGAAAGGTAATTGGGAGGACACTAACAAATTCAATTAAAATAACAGGCTAAACTGTAGGCTGGCTGCTTTGCAGAAGAGAACTAGGGAAAGAGACAGCTGTAAGAAGCCCTCCTGGGGTCATTACAAATATTAAACACTGACAATGGAAATTATTCCTTCAAAGGACCCCAAATTAGTGGAGCTTAACATCTTGGTATGGTCAAGAAAACGGAAACTAGAGTGCTGCCCAAATTACTCTCATCCCAGGATGACTGAAGGCATACCCAAAACTGCCTCCCTGAGGAGCAACATCATAGGCTTAACACTGGGGGGCGATAGTCTTCATTAAAATAATCCAGCTTGGCACTAAACAAATAGCAAATAAGCAGATAGCAGTAAAAACCCTGGGGGAGCAGGGAATTGTTAATAGTACTCAGAGTTGCTACAGTATATTATCTGAAATGTGAGTTTTTATAACAAAATATTATGAAATATGCAAAGAAACAGGAATATATGACCCTACTGGACAAAAGCGGGTAACAGAAACTGCTTGTGATTGCAACCAGATATCAGATATACCAGAAAAAGACTTTAGAATAGCCATTGTAAATATATTCAAAGAACTAAAATAAACCATGATTAAAGATTATAATGTTTCCACTTTTATTATTCATTGGAATGCAGTTAAACTATCAGAAGGCATTTAGCTAAATCAAGAATTCAGTAATTTTGCAGGCCAAATAATACATCCTTTATGCATATGATGTACTTCATCTTCATTTTTCATCATGGATAAGAAGGATAATAATCTTGGTTGCATTCCTACAGATCATTATGAACAGCAAAATAAGGAAAAACAGGGCCAACCCACTGACCCATGATCTCCATGAATAAACAGAAAGATACAAAACAGTCTAAGATTTATTAGATCCTAAACTCATTTTTACTTGGTATGTATCTTTTAGGATTTTTTGCAAATAATACACTTTATTAATAGTAGTTAATGAGGCTTCTGTAAACCATCTCCCCATGCTCCTTTCAAGTAGATACTCATTCTTCCTGTTTCCATGGTAGGCTTGAGGGAAATCAGTGTCATCCTCAGTCCTCCATTGTGCACTCTAAAAACCATCAAATGTGCTGCTTTGAGACCTAGCTTATCTAGCCAGAATACCGTTTCCCTTCTTTACGTTCTTTTCTACTGAATTTCTTTAGCCTTATAGTTCTTTAGTTTTCATTTCCAGTGACCTTCATTCTTATTCACTTCCCACGTCCATTACCTGGAATTGCTCCAGTTTTAAAATCTCAAATTGCAGAATCCCATTCTCTGGCAACAAGTTACTGTTGTCCCCACCCTGCCTACTTTCTAATACCCAATGCACCTATTCTCAGATTTAATAAAAGCTTCTAGTCTCAACTATCCCATTATTCCCAAGCTCTCTGCTCCTCTTGGATATTTTTCCTCCCCTGTAGCTACAGGTTTGTCATTTTGTCACTGTTTAATAACTACTTGCAAATATCTTTCCCCTTTGTTGTTCTTGTCGGACTTAGCCTGCTGTCAACTTTGGGAGAAAATCATGTGATTGTGCAGATCGGAGCCACTAATTTTGATAGTCTTCACCTTCACCTAGAGTTTTCAAATCATTTTACACATGAATTAGCTTTCTCCTATTTCCTTCGTCAGCTCTTCTCAACTCTTGCTGCTTTTTTCAGACTTTTTATCACATCCTTTTTTCACATTTATAATATTATTTCACCTATTTTTAACTGAGCAAATTAAGGCCATAAGCTAGGGAGTTCTTCAGATCCCTCCCTTGCTGCCCGAGAACTTGCCTACATGCTTCCTGGCCTTTTAAACTGGAAGTAGTGCTCTTGCCCTGCTAAGGCTGATTCCTCCACCCCCTTCTCTAGTTCCATCACTTTTTCTCTCCACTGTCTCATTCTTTAAAACTTCCAAATAGTCTCATGTCTTCGCTCTCCTGAAAACTCCGTAGACATTAGAGATGTAAATTTAAGAATCTTCAGTATATACGTGCTGTTTAAGGCTAAAATACTTGATGAGATCTCAAAAATGAGTTTGGGTAGAAAAGATAAGTCAAAGGACTGAGTGGTGAGTTATTCCAACATTTGGAGGTGAAGAGATAAGGAAAACCCAGAGAAGGAGCAGCTAAAAGGTAGGAAGAAAACCAGGAAAGCAGAGTGTTGTGAAATTTAAGTAAAGAAAGCATTTCAAGGAAGGAGTAATCAACTATGAAAAATGCTGTTGAGAAATCAAGTCAGATGAGGACTAAGAATTGACCATTAGATTTGGCAATATGAGGGTTATAGGTGACCTTTATAAGAACAGTTTTGGTGCATTGGTGTAAACATGAAAGCCTGACTAGAGTGGGTTTAGGAAGAAATGGGGGGAAAAAAAAGACTCCAGAGTGGCTTGCCATAAAGAGAAAGAGAGAGATGAAGCAGTAGATGGAGGTGGAAATGTGATCAAGAGGATCTTTTAATATGTGTTGGTAGGTGAGACAGGAAAACTTGGCAGTGCAGGAAGAAGGAAAAATTTCTAAAACACAGTCCTTGTGAAGACAAGACGGAAAAGAGTTTGAGAGCACAGTGGAAGCTTGGATTAGGTAGGAGCACAGAGTTCCTTCATAATACCAGGAGAAAAGGCATGCACACCACATGACATCTAATGGAAGCTGGTCAAGTTGGTCATTACCTTTCTTTCTTTTTTTCTCAGTGAATTGGGAAGCCAGGTTATCAGCTGAGAGTGAAGAGGGGGGAAGGTATTGAGGTTTACAGAAATAGCCTTATAAAACAGTGAGAGAGTTGATGGATTGAGAAATACAATATGATTGCCAGTAACCTTATTAAAGTCCCCACTTGAAGTTATTAATTTTGAAGTTAAAATAAGTCTATTTATTTTCAAAGGGAATGCTTCCAGTTTTTGTCCATTCAGTATGATAATGGCTGTGGGTTTCTCATAGATAGCTATTATTATTTTGAGATACATCCCATCAACACCTAATTTATTGAGAGTTTTTAGCATGAAGCATTGTTGAATTTTGTCAAAGGCCTTTTCTGCATCTATTGAGATAATCATGTGGTTTTTGTCTTTGGTTCTGTTCATATGCCGTATTACGTTTATTGATTTTCGTATGTTGAACCAGCCTTGCATCCCAGGGATGAAGCCCACTTGATCATGGTGGATAAGCTTTTTGATGTGTTGCTGGATTCGGTTTGCCAGTATTTTATTGAGGATTTTTGCATCAATGTTCATCAAGGATATTGGTCTAAAATTCTCTTTTTTTGTTGTGTCTCTGCCAGGCTTTGGTATCAGGATGATGCTGGCCTCATAAAATGAGTTAGGGAGGATTCCCTCTTTTTCTATTGATTGGAATAGTTTCAGAAGGAATGGTATCAGCTCCTCCTTGTACCTCTGGTAGAATTCAGCTGTGAATCCATCTGGTCCTGGACTTTTTTTGGTTGGTAAGATATTAATTATTGCCTCAATTTCAGAGCCAGTTATTGGTCTATTCAGGGATTCAACTTCTTCCTGGTTTAGTCTTGGGAGAGTGTATATGTCGAGGAATTTATCCATTTCTTCTAGATTTTCTAGTTTATTTGCATAGAGGTGTTTATAGTATTCTCTGATGGTAGTTCGTATTTCTGGGGGGTCGGTGATGATATCCCCTTTATCATTTTTTATTGCATCTATTTGATTCTTCTCTCTTCTTCTTTATTAGTCTTGCTAGCGGTCTATCGATTTTTTGATCTTTTCAAAAAGCCAGCTCCTGGATTCATTGATTTTTTTGAAGGGTTTTTTCTGTCTCTATTTCCTTCAGTTCTGCTCTGATCTCTTGCCTTCTGCTAGCTTTTGAATGTGTTTGCTCTTGCTTCTCTAGTTCTTTTAATTGTGATGTTAGGGTGTCAATTTTAGATCTTTCCTGCTTTCTCTTGTGGGCATTTAGTGCTATAAATTTCCCTCTACACACTGCTTTGAATGTGTCCCAGAGATTCTGGTATGTTGTATCTTTGTTCTCGTTGGTTTCAAAGAACATCTTTATTTCTGCCTTCATTTCGTTATGTACCCAGTAGTCATTCAGGAGCAGGTTGTTCAGTTTCCATGTAGTTGAGCAGTTTTGAGTGAGTTTCTTAATCCTGAGTTCTAGTTTGATTGCACTGTGATCTGAGAGACAGTTTGTTATAATTTCTGTTCTTTTACATTTGCTGAGGAGTTGCTTTACTACCAACTGTGTGGTCAATTTTGGAATAGATGTGGTGTGGTGCTGAAAAGAATGTATATTCTGTTGATTTGGGGTGGAGAGTTCTGTAGATGTCTGTTAAGTCCACTTGCTGCAGAGCTGAGTTCAATTCCTGGATATCCTTATTAACTTTCTGTCTCGTTGATCTGTCTAATGTTGACAGTGGGGTGTTAAAGTCTCCCATTATTATTGTGTGGGAGTCTAAGTCTCTCTGTAGGTCACTAAGGACTTGCTTTATGAATCTGGGTGCTCCTGTATTAGGTGCATATATATTTAGGATAGTTAGCTCTTCTTGTTGAATTGATCCCTTTACCATTATGTAATGGCCTTCTTTGTCTCTTTTGATCTTTGTTGGTTTAAAGTCTGTTTTTCAGAGACTAGGATTGCAACCCCTGCCTTTTTTTTGTTTTCCATTTGCTTGGTAGATCTTCCTCCATCCCTTTATTTTGAGCCTATGTGTGTCTCTGCATGTGAGACGGGTTTCCTGAATACAGCACACTGATGTGTCTTGACTCTATCCAATTTGTCAGTCTGTGCCTTTTAATTGGAGCATTTAGCCCATTTACATTTAAGGTTAGTATTGTTATGTGTGAATTTGATCCTGTCA
This sequence comes from Gorilla gorilla gorilla, assembly GCF_029281585.2. NCBI lineage: Eukaryota > Metazoa > Chordata > Mammalia > Primates > Hominidae > Gorilla > Gorilla gorilla. The sequence continues at coordinate 35,847,658 of NC_073238.2, read as the reverse complement.
TTATGATGTGAGCTGGTTATTTTGCTCGTTAGTTGATGCAGTTTTTTCCTAGCCTTGATGGTCTTTACAATTTGGCATGTTTTTGCAGTGGCTGGTACCGGTTGTTCCTTTCCATGTTTAGTGCTTCCTTCAGGAGCTCTTTTAGGGCAGGCCTGGTGGGGATGCCCTCTCTCACCACTCCTATTCAACATAGTGTTTCAAGTTCTGGCCAGGGCAGTCAGGCAGGAGAAGGAAATAAAGGGCATTCAGTTAGGAAAAGAGGAAGTCAAATTGTCCCTGTTTGCAGATGACATGATTGTATATCTGGAAAACCCCATCGTCTCAGCCCAAAATCTCCTTAAGCTAATAAGCAACTTCAGCAAAGTCTCAGGATACAAAATCAATGTGCAAAAATCGCAAGCATTCTTATACACCATTAACAGACAGAGAGCCAAATCATGAGTTAACTCCCATTCACAATTGCTTCAAAGAGAATAAAATACCTAGGAATCCAACTTACAAGGGATGTGAAGGACCTCTTCAAGGAGAACTACAAACCACTGCTCAATGAAATAAAAGAGGATGCAAACAAATGGAAGAACATTCCATGCTCATGGGTAGGAAGAATCAATATCATGAAAATGGCCATACTGCCCCAGGTAATTTATAGATTCAGCGCCATCCCCATCAAGCTACCAATGACTTTCTTCACAGAATTGGAAAAAACTACTTTAAAGTTCATATGGAACCAAAAAAGAGCCCGCATTGCCAAGTCAATCCTAAGCCAAAAGAACAAAGCTGGAGGCATCACGCTACCTGACTTCAAACTATACTACAAGGCTACAGTAACCAAAACAGCATGGTAACTCGTACCAAAACAGAGATATAGATCAATGGAACAGAACAGAGCCTTCAGAAATAATGCCGCATATCTACAACTATGTGATCTTTGACAAACCTGACAAAAACAAGAAATGGGGAAAAGATTCCCTATTTAATAAATGGTGCTGGGAAAACTGGCTAGCCATATGTAGAAAGCTGAAACTGGATCCCTTCCTTACACCTCATACAAAAATTAATTCAAGATGGATTAAAGATTTACATGTTAGACCTAAAACCATAAAAACCCTAGAAGAAAACCTAGGCAATACCATTCAGGACATAGGCATGGGCAAGGACTTCATGTCTAAAACACCAAAAGCAATGACAACAAAAGCCAAAATTGACAAATGGGATCTAATTAAACTAACGAGCTTCTGCACAGCAAAAGAAACTACCATCAGAGTGAACAGGCAACCTACAAAATGGGAGAAAATTTTTGCAACCTACTCTCTGACAAAGGGCTAATATCCAGAATCTATAATGAACTCAAACAAATTTACAAGAAAAAAACCCCATCAAAAAGTGGGTGAAGGATATGAACAGACACTTCTCAAAAGAAGACATTTATGCAGCCAAAAAACACATGAAAAAATGCTCACCATCACTGGCCATCAGAGAAATGCAAATCAAAACCACAATGAGATACCATCTCACACCAGTTAGAATGGCAATCATTAAAAAGTCAGGAAACAACAGGTGCTGGCAAGGATGTGGAGAAATAGGAACACTTTTACACTGTTGTTGGGACTGTAAACTAGTTCAACCATTGTAGAAGTCAGTGTGGCGATTCCTCAGGGATCTAGAACTAGATATACCATTTGACCCAGCCATCCCATTACTGGGTATATACCCAAAGGATTATAAATCATGCTGCTATAAAGACACATGCACAGGTATGTTTATTGCGGCACTATTCACAATAGCAAAGACTTGGAACCAAGCCAAATGTCCAACAAAGACTGGATTAAGAAAATGTGGCACATATACACCATGGAATACTATGCAGCCATAAAAAATGATGAGTTCATGTCCTTTGTAGGGACATGGATGAAGCTGGAAACCATCATTCTCAGCAAACTATCGCAAGGACAAAAAACCAAACACCGCATGTTCTCACTCATAGGTGGGAATTGAACAGTGAGAACACGTGGACACAGGAAGGGGAACATCACACACCAGGGCCTGCTGTGGGGTGGGGGGAGGGGGGAGGGATAGCATTAGGAGATATACCTAATGCTAAATGACGAGTTAATGGGTGCAGTGCACCAGCATGGCACCTGTATACATATGTAACAAACCTGCACATTGTGCGCATGTACCCTAAAACTTAAAGTATAATAATAATTAAAAAATAAAAATAAAATAATTTTAAAAAGAAGTCAATGTGCTTGCTTTGGCAGCACGTATACTAAAATTGGAAAAATACAGAGAAGATTAGCATGGCCCCTATGCAAGGATGACACGTAAATTCGTGAAGCATTCCATTTATTTTTTTAAATGTATAAAAAATATATAAGTCTGTTTAGCATGATTGTGGTTCTTTTTCTCCACTGCGTTCAGCTGCAAAAGTGCTGGTATGGAATAGGCAGAGAGTTGGATCTAGGCAGTGTTGGAATTAGCCAAGAGCATATGACAAAGTGAAAGAGAAGCAAGGGAGTCAGTGTGTACACAAGGGAACAGGTCTGGTGGTTGACCATGGAAGCTGAGCCAGGTGGCATGTTAGGACATGAGCAGGTGAGAAATAGTGAAAAGGTCGTAGATTCAAAAGATTGTAGGGCCCAGTGAGATCAAAGGATAGTTGGAGTCCACACACATAAGTGAATAACAAAAGAATGGGCATTATTGTATAGTTGATAGTACAGGTCCTGGAATAGGACAGAAATTGAGTTTGAATACTGGCTCCACCACTTAGTAGTATTGTGTCTGTGGGCAAAGTTATAAAAGCTATTAGTCTAGGTTTCCTCATCAGTAAAATGGGAGTGCTAATAGTACCTACGTCAAAGCGTTGTTGTAAAGATTCAATAATACAAGTAAAGAGCAGAGTACCTGGCACATAGGAGGCTCTGAAACTGTCACTCTTACTAAGGAAAATGCAAAAATATTGGCAGTTATTATAATTGAATTCTTCAACTATGGGTGATTTTAGATTTTTAAATATTTTCTATATCTAGCTTTTAAACGTTTTATAATGAGCGTTATTCCCATAATTGGTAGACCGCTGCAAAAGTTTTTGTTTGTTTATTTTGCTTTGTTTTGTTTAAGAGATAGCGTCTTGCTCTGTGGTCCAAGCTGGGGCGCAGTGGTGCGATCATAGCTCCCTGCAGCCTCAACCTCCTGGGTTCCAGCAATCCCCCTATCTCAGTCTCCGAAGTAGCTGGGACTACAGGCACATGCCGCTGTACTCAGCTAATTTTTTAATTTTTTGTAGAGAGAGAGGTTTTGCTTGGTTGCCCAGGCTGGTCTTAAACTCCTGGCTTCAAGTGATCCTCCCGTCTTGGCCTCCCAAAGCACTGGATTATAGGTGTGAGCCACCATACCTGGCAGTAAGTATTTTTAAGTGTAACTCAGCATAAGTTGAAACTGCAAACCAAAAGTTAATAAATTTATGTAGCTTTGGAAAACCAAAATGTCTGGAATGAGATGATAGAGTGGATTTTGCCTTAAGTCTTTATTAAGTTAAAGCAAGCAGATATTTGTGGCTCTTGTGTGTGCAGCTAGACCTTACAATCATTGTTGGTAGTAATATTTAAGGGAAAACTAAAACAGTGCTAGCCCTACCCTTTAAAAGTATCTATTCTACCACCTGTTAGACCATGATTTTAGCTTAAGTTCCCTGAAGGTTTTTTCCATACATCCACGAGCCTGAGGTCACAGCTTAAACCTCTGTTAACTTCTTAATAATTAGCCAAGTGTAAGCAAAAATGGGTCACAGAACAGATGCCACTATTAAAGTCCCACTTGAGGTTATTAATTATTATAAAGTAAGTCTATTCAGCATACTTGTGGTTATATTTCTCCACCATGTTCAGTTGCACAGTTGCTGAACTGGGAAGAGAGAAATAAGGCCTTTAGAAAGACACCACAGGAATTTTGCCCTATGCTGGTTTTGACTGTTCCTTATACCAATATATGGTATGCCCTTATTTAAACTTACAACATGAGATTTTTTTGCAAATAAATATGTAAATAATAAACAAATGAACAGCCAACCCAGACAGCCAAATTCAGATTAACCAGTTGATTACTCTGAAAGGGTTGTAATTAGGGTGACCACAGAATTTATTATGGTGCACGTGCCAGAGTTGCTCATGTGACCCCATATCTTTGCGAATTTATCTTGGACTTTGAAATTCCACAAATGAATCTTAAATTTGAAAATGAATTGCAGTTGAACTGTGTAGTTCTTGTCTTTGCCACCATATACTGTAGCTTAATCTGATTTGGGGCTCATCTTCCTGCTCTGTAAAACTGAGTATCAATTATCTAATGTGATAATAGAATTTCACAAACTTGCCTGACAGTAAATTTGCTTGGGGCCCTTGTTTAAAAACTCTCAAGCTTGTCAGCTGGGCACGCTGGCTCATGCCTGTAATCCCAGCACGTTGGGAGGCCAAGGCGGGCGGATCACGAGGTCAGGAGATCAAGACCATCCTGGCTAACACGGTGAAACCCCGTCTCTACTAAAAATGCAAAAAAAAAAATGAGCCGGGTGTGGTGGCGGGCGCCTGTAGTCCCAGCTACTTGGGAGGCTGAGGCAGGAGAATGGTGTAACCCGGGAGGCAGAGCTTGCGGTGAACCAAGATTGTGCCACTGCACTCCAGCCTGGGTGACAGAAGGAGACTCCGTCCCAAAAAACAAAACAAACAAACAAAAAAACTCTCAAACTTGTCTTCTCTCCTCCCCCACCCTGGGAAGTTTTTATTCAGAAGGTCTGAGATACGGCGATAGAATCCTTGTATAACCCTCCCACCTTCTATCTACCTCCCTCTCTTAGATTCCTGTATGCTTAGCAAGCACCCTCCGGGTGATTGTTTTGATCAAACAAGTTTGAGAAATATTTATAACCTATGTGAAGGTGTCTTGGGATGCCAGGTGTCAATTGTGGTAAAGGGTGGCTTATTGGAGTCAAACAGGACCTGGAGACAGTCCTCTTTCCACAGCTTCACTAGCCCCGTTGTAACCTTGGGTAAACTACCTGACCTGGCCTGTTTCCAGATCTATAAAATAATAGTGTCTACCATATAGTGTTGTTGGGATGATTAAATTAGAGAATGTGAGAAGACCTGTAGCTGCTATAGGTTAAAATTAATATTCTCAATTAAAGGTCTAAAATTTTAAAAGATTAAAGCCTTCTATCCACAAAATCTGTGTTAAGATCTTAACCACACTCATCAGGTAAACATTAGCAGCTACATATTTTAGATTAAGAAATAACACTTTTTTGTAATAAAACCTATGTTCATGTTAGAAACTAAGACATTACAAAGTATAGAGCAGAAAATAAAGTCAACCAGATTGTCACCACCATTCAGAAACAACCAACATTAACACATTTCTTTTTACAAAGTTTGAGACCATGCATTATGTGCTGTTTTTATACCCTAACTTTTTCTGTATAATGGATCATGAGTTATTTTCCTTGTCAACAAATATTTTTTCTAAAATACTGTTTTTGTGACTGCACAATACTATTTTATTAATATGCCATAATTTATTTAATTGGTTCCCTAGTGGTAGAACATTTGTCTATAATTTTTTCACTGTTATAAATAATGCTATAGTGAATATACTTTTTCTTGTATCTTTGACTCTTCTTCCTTGATGATCTTATCCACATCAGTGATTGACTTGTTCCCTGAACACTGATTTTCATACCTGTATCTCCAGATCAGACCTCTCACCTGACCACGAGACCCATAATATTCCTTGTTTCTTGAACATCTCTAAGAAGTACCAGAGGCATCTCAGGTAAACAACTCTATATGCACTGCAGATGCTCTGCCCCCACCCCCACCCCCAAGTACACATGGACACCTGTGCCTACCCCATCCACAGTTCCTCTGTTAACCGCATCAGGGTCTGTCTTACTTGACATCATATTCCCAACCTAGCACAGTGCCTGGCACAGATGTTAGTCAGATAGATTCATAAATACATCAATCAGTACAGACTCTTACATAATGAAATAATGAGTTATAATCCATACATTTCTTTACATTTTTATTTGATTTACCCTATGTTAACAGGTACTGTGTTAGGCCTTGGGGAATATAATGGTGAATAAAACATACTAGTATTACATTAATAGAATTCATGATATAGTGTAAGAGTTTCAGTAATAGACTAAAGTCTGATAACATTTCAGCAGAGAGATCTGTGAGGGCTGGAATAATCAGAGATTTCACAGAGGATATGTGAAGAATGGATAGAATTTCCCTAGATAAAGCAGGAAAAGGGAGAATATGCCATATGAGGAGATAAATCATTAAGATGCTGTAGCATTTGCATTTTCAAAATTGAAAAGACTGTTTCTGGTCCCACATGCTCATCCAGAACCTTATCACTCCCCATCAAAAGTGGAGCCTTTGTCCCTCCCCTTGAACCTTTGTGGCTGCCTCAACTCATAGAGCATGTGCAGTAGAGACTTCTGAGACTAGGCAATAAAAGGCAGTAAGTACATAAAGCCAGTTGCTAATATTCTTAATGATGAAAGATTGAATGCTTTGCCCCTAAGATCAGGAACTAGGCAAGGCTGTCCATTTTCACTGCTTGTCTTCAACATTGTACTGGATGGAAGGTCTAGCCAATGCAAAAAGGGAAGAAAAAGAAATGAGACTTACACATTTAAAAGAGAAATAAAGCTGTCTTTGTTTATGTACAGGATGATGACCTATGTAGAACATGCCAAAGAATCAATATTAAAGCTATTAGAACTAATAGTAAGTTTATCAGGGTCACAGGATTGAGCAGCACTATATAAAAATCAGTTGTATTTTTTTAAATTAGCAATCTCAGATGTATCATGCTGAGTTTCTGCAAGCCTCTAGCTATCCTTAACACCTTCCCCTACACACTCTATCAAATTACCCAACCACCTAGCTACAGAGAAAATGGAAATCATTAGATAGGAGCCACCTCAGCCTCCTCTGCTAAAACTACTAGCCTTGGCACTTAGCTTCTCCTGCCTTCTCATCACAATAGAGGAGACTGGCAGGACCTGCCATCTGGTCCTAGAACATTGCAACACATACCCATCTCAGAACTTACACATAGCATGTGTGTAATACTTTTAACCTCACTTTTCTAAGCTAATTCATACACTTAAGATCTTAGCTTAAGCAGCTCATATTTGGAGAAGCTTTCCCTTACCTCTCCCTCCCCCACGTTATATAATCTCTTAGCTGCTGTATTTCCCCTTTAGATCATGTTTAAACTAATTAAATAATTTGTTGTGTATAATGCTCTTATTATTTCACAATGCTTGAGGTTGCAAAAAAAAAAAAAAAAAAGTCTTTTTATCGCTTCCAAAACAAATGTATTTGAAGACCATACTTTGGAAATTGGCAAGGAAGCCAGTTTTAGGTATTTTAGGGAATAACCATTTGTTTCCCTTTAGAAAAAATACAACCAGAGACTATCTTTGCATCCACTATTTAAATATTCCAGCAAACATAAACAAGCCATATACTTTGTTGAAGGAAAATAGCACCACTGAATTTGTCCTCTTTTTTTCTTCAGTTACCACTTAAAATGTTTTATTTACTGATTTTTTTTTAACTGACCCATACTAATTGTACATACTTATGGGGTACATAGTCATGTTGCAATACATGTAGTATGTAGTGATCATATCAGGGTAATTAGTATGTGCATCTCAAACATTTATCATTTCTTTGTGTTGAGAACATTCAGTTTCCTCCTTCTAGATCTTTGAAACTAGGTAATGTATTATTGCTAATTGTAGTTATCTTACAGTGGTATATAGAACACTAGAACTTTGCCCTCCATTCTTGCAATAATTTTGTATCCTTTAACAAATCTCTTCCTATACCTCTCTTACTCCCACCCTTCCCAGCCTCTAGTATACTCTGTCCTACTTTCTACTTCTATGATATCAACTCTTTTTTTTTTTTAGATGGAGTTTTCGCTCTTGCTGTAGTGCAGTGGTGTGGTCTCGGCTCACAGCAGTCTCTGCCTTCGAGGCTCAAGTGATTCTCCTGCCTCAGCCTCCAGAGTAGCTGGGATTACAGGCGCCCGCCACCACACCCATCAATTTTTGTATTTTTTAGTAGAGATTGAGTTTCACCATGTTGGTCAGGCTGGTCTCGAACTCCTAACCTCAGGTGATCTGTCCGCCTCAGCCTCCCAAAGTGCTGGGATTACAGGCGTGAGCCACTGCACCCGGCTGAGATAAACTTTTTTTAGCTTCCACATATCAGTGAGAATATTGGGTGTTTAACTTTTGGTTCTTGGCTTGATTTCACTTAGCATAATGTCCTCCAGTTCCATCCATGTTGCTGTTAATGACTGGATTTCATTTTTTTAATGGCTGAATAGTATTCCATTGTATGCATATACCACATTTTCATTATCTGTTCTTCATCTGTTGTTGGACACTTAGGTTGATTCCATGTCTTGGCTGTTGTGAATAGTGCTGCAGTAAACATGCTGGGGAGATGCAGATGCCTCTTTGATATATTGATTGTTTTTTCCTTTGGATGAATGCCCTGTAGTGGGGTTGCTGGATCATATGGTAATTCTATTTTTAGTTTTGTGAGGAACTTCATACTGTTGTCCATAGTAGTATATGTTCTAGTTTACATTCTCACCAACAGTGTATAAGAGTTCCTTTCCTGGCCGGTGCAGTGGCTCACAAGTGTAATCCTAGCACTTTGGTAGGCTGAGGTGGGAGGATTGCTTGAGTTCAGGAATTTGAAACCAGCCTGGACAACATAGCAAGACCTCATCTCTACTAAAAATCAAAAAATTAGCCAGACCTGGTGGTGCATATCCATAGTCCCAGCTAGTTGGGAGGTTGAGCAAGAGGATTACTTGAGCCCAGGAAGTTGAGGACTCAGTGAGCTATGACCATGCCACTGCACTCTAGCCTGGGCAACAGAGCAAGACCCTGTCTCAAAAAACAATTCCTTTTCTCTGCATCCTTGCAAGAGTTTATTTTTTGTCTTTTTGCTAATAGCCATCCTAACTGGGATGAGACGATACCTCATTATAGTTTTGATTTGCATTTCCCTGATGATCGGTGTTGAGTTGTTTTTTTTTTTTTTTTCATGTGTTTATTGGTCATTTTGTATGTGTTCTTTTTTGAAGTGTCTATTCAGGCTCTTTGCCCATTTTTAATTGAATTTTTATTTTTTGCTGTTGATATTTTCTCCCATTCTATAGGTTGTCTTTTTACCCTTGTTTGTTTCCTTTGCTGAACAGAAGCGTTTTACATCATCTCACTAATTTATTTTTTAAGTTTGGTATCATCTCACTAATTTATTTTTTGCTTTTGTTGTCTGTGCTTTTGAGGTCTTATTCATAAAATCATTTCCCAAACCAATGTCCTGAAGTATTTCACCTGTTTTCTTAAAGTGGTTTTGTAGTTTGAGGTCTTACATTTAGGTCTTTGATCCATTTTGAGTTGATTTTTATATAACGTGAGGGGGTTAGATCTGGTTTCATTCTTCTGCATGTGGACATCTAGTTTTCCCAGCACCATTTATTGAAGAGAGTGTTCTCTCCTCAAATTAGGTTCTTGGTACTTCTAACTAAAATCAATTGGCTGTAGATACATGGATGTATTTCTAGGTTCTCTGTTCTGTTGGTCTGTGTTTCTGTTTTTATGCCATACCATGCTGTTTTTTGGTTACTACAGCTTTGTAGTATATTTGGAAGTGTGGTAGTTTGATGCCTCGAGCTTTGTTCCTTTTGCTGAGGATTGTTGTGGCTATTTAGGGTCTTTTGTGGTTCCATAGAAGTTTTAGGATTTTTTTTTCTACTTGCATGAAGAGTGTCATTGTTATTTTGATAAGGATTACATTGGATCTATAGATCACTTTGGATAGTGTGGTCCTTTTAACAATATTAATTCTTCTGATCCACGAGCCGGGGATGTTTTTCCGTTCGTCTGTATCCTCCTTAGTTTCTTTCGTCAGTGTTTTGTAGTTATTTTTGTGAAGGTTTTCACCTCCTCCGTTAAATTTATTCCCATTTGTTTTGTGTGTATGTGTTTTTGTACCTATTGCAAATGGATTGCCTTCTTGATTTCTTAGTTCATTGCTTGCATATAGAAAATGCTACTGATTTTTCTATGTTGATTTTATATCTGCAACTTTACTGAATTCATTTATTCTAAGAGTTTTTTGGTAGTCTTTAGGTTTTTCTATGTATAAGATCATGTTGTCTGCAAATAGGAACAGTTTGACTTCTTCCTTTCCAATTTGGATGCCCTTTATTTTTCTTTCTCTTGCCTAATTGCTCTGACTAGGACTTCCAGTTCTATGTTGAATAAAAGGAGTGAGCATCCTTGTCTCATTTCAGTTCTTAGAAGAAAAGCTGAGAGCTTGTAGTATGATGTTAGCTGTAGCACTTACCACTTTTATTAGTGATATGAGGAAGGTTAGTTTTGCTAATGCATCATTTTCTGCCTTGGTTTCCATAATAGCTGTGACTGAATAAAAGCATGTATTAGAGTATAATCAGCTCTGTCTTAGGCCGATTCTAATATTGATGCCAAGTTGTCACATATATTTATGAAAAAGTTATGAAATAAAGGAAATGTGTCTATTGTCTTATTTTTATGTATTAGACTAGTAACCTCTACAAAATGAAATTAAGTTATGTAGTGCTGGTATTGTTTTTGTAATTATGATTATCAAATAAATTTATTTTGGCCAGGGGCAGATTTATTTGATCTATAAGAATACTTAATGTGTATCAGTGCAGCTTTACTATTTTAAGTATTAAAAGGCCCACTTACCTATAACAGGATATGCTGTATCTGGATTTTACTTCATAAATCCCCTGTAAATAGTGAAAACCACATGGTGGAATCTCTAATATAGGTGGAATCCTTTTAAAACATTTTACTTCCTGAACCAAAATTCTGTCCTAGTGCTTCAAGATCTATGCCGCCTCCTGCAAAAACGAAAACCCCTAATGTGTTTTTCTTGTTTTCATATTCATACAATGAAACATTACAACCTCAACTCTAGATCTATCTTTTTTCCTGTTTTTTGCCCCATTCTGTTATTTTCATACATAAGTGTGTGAATACATATCAAATAGCTGTGAAAATAATGAGACTGAATTTTTTATTTGTGTGAATGTGGAAATAGCCAAAGAAAGAGAGACAGGAGTGTCCCCCTACCCCACATTGAAAAAAACAAACTCAAACCAAAACAGAAGGAAAAATTAGATTATTTGCCAGATGGGTTTTATCCTTAAATAGAAAAATATTGTCCAGAAATACTTAGGTGTATTTAATATGCTCTTGCCTTGTTACTGCTGTAGGGAGAAAAAAGGTCATGGCTCCTGCTGTGCAGGTCAGACCGTGGACCTCTTATTTTGCTTCTCAGCCATGAACAAGTAGTATAGAGTAAGCAACCTGGGTGAGACAACTGTCTACCAAGAAAACCCTGCCAGAGTGTTCTGGATTAGAAACACCACAACCTCTCATAATACTCAGGGAGAGGTGCATTAACTGAAGAGAAAGAGGAAGCAGGAGAGAACAGGTGTTCATCCCTAGTATCTTTGCCTTGTCTTTTTTTTTTTAATCTAAAAATGAATTTTATGTAAGAGACTAGCTTCTAAACTTTTAATCAGAAAGTTAATTTCTTCATTATTTTCTAATTATTTATTCCATTTGAATTAAAAAAATTTAAAAAGATGTTTTTACAACTTAAACTGCATTAAGTATCTGGTTTTCTCCTTTTTGATGATCAAATTTTTATATACATATCAAATAGAACTTGTAATCTACATTAAATAATGAAAAGCAGAAAAACTGCCTCTATAATCGTACCATGCATAATTATTCAGTTTTGTTAAGTGTTGAAAGTAGGCCGCAGGCTCTTTTTACTACTATCATGGAATTCAAAGAGTCTAACACCTGTTTTTGAAAAATCTGTATGAGATATGAAAATAAATCCTTCAAGGCCCGTATTGTTACCTAATTCCTCTTGCCAATTTGTTTTACATGTAAAGTGGGGATATAATAATTTATCCAAAAGACAGGGACCTGGATAAGAAGACATTGTGAAATCTTTTTCTGATTTGTTTATTCAGTTACTCATTCAACAAATATTTAATGTTTAGCACTGACCTACATAAAAGTAAGACAGGTATGAAATCTGCCTCCATGGATTTTATAATTTACTTTTTACCTGTAATTCTGGTGTTATATTATTCAATCAATTCATGACTTTATTGTGGTATTTCATTCACCTGGTATTGAATTTTATTGGCTTAGCTGTTTGGCAGCCAGACTTCTAGCTAGAGGGAAGCAAACATTACCTTCTTTACTCACTCAGTTTCAAGTAGAAGGATTTTTTTTTTTAACAGATTTTTGAAAGACCAAAAAGGAATCTAGCCTTCAAACAGATAACACCCCTTAGAAATAATCTGATTTCTAAGAAACTCTTAGACACCATCCATTTTGCTACCTTAAATTCTTGATCCTCTTCTGCCTTCAAAATGTCAATCATTGCTTTCTAGAATACTTTAAGTTGGATGTAAGGATTAATCTGCCTTTTAAAAACAGATAAGACTAATTTTAATTGTCTAAAAATAAAAGGGTACATGGTAATGACTATTTGTGGCATAACTTTAGGACAAGCATAGAAATAATGATCAGTTTCTTTTTTAAGTTAATTGACTATGTAAAGATAAGTAAATACATGTATTACACAGTTTTTTGGAGTTCATTATCAGCATTATATGACTACGTATTATATACACATTCACTCACTTAGATTTGTACAATAAATGGTAATTTTTATCTATTTGATTATCTGATACTATAACAACACCTAACAGTAGAATCTGGGGCTCCTTGTCTTTGGCTGGCACATAATAGTTTCTCCAGTGAATAAAAATTATCCCAAAATAACAACACCTAAGCTTACAAACATAGTCATAGATGTTTCTAAAAAGTATGTAGTCATATTCACAAGTAATGTTTTGACTAATAATGTAAAAATAAAATCCTGACAGTTTACTAATACCAAATAATAGAATTTGCCCTTGTAGATTTATCGTCCAAATTAAACAACCCAAACTACAGAAAAGCCACATCTAAAAGCACTCTTTTTTAATGTGCCACCTGAATTTCCACAGACTGCATAATTGTGCTGAAGGAACTTCATAGACAAGATAATTTTGAGAGCAATAAGTAAAGTTAGTGCTGTATATTGCTTATGTAAGAAACAAAATAAAACATTTTTCAGTTTTGTTCTGGATGTTTAAAATGATTTGAGGCTATCATCAGAATAAGTCCTAAAAAAAAGAAACAATGTAATAGCTTTAGAATTATGGTGGATATTAGGAAAATGATGTAGGCAGTAAAGAGGGTGGCTGAAAACCTGAAAGAATTTTAAATCTCTGTTATCCAGTAGGAAATTATTAAAAGTAACTACTTTAGAATGGATGGTTATGTTGGCTAGACTTTTACATTTGACTGGAGAGTTATAAGCCTAAGAGGACTTTCCAGAGTTCAAAAAAAGGAAGCTTTATAAATCGTGAGTGTTTTTTTTAAATCAATGAAAGTAAAAAGAGAGTGATTTTAATAATTATGTGAAGAAATTATGTTTGACAAGAATTAATAATATGATTCAGACAACTAGGATAAATCATAGATGGTTATATACAATTTCATATGTATGAAATAGGGTGAGTGAAATTGAAAATGATAGTGTCTTTGTGTTTAGTCTTAGAATTCTCTGACTCATGATTATGGCTTAAGGATATTAGCTAAAATTACAAGCCTTTGCTTTTTAAATAAATATTTAGTTGTTTGTTTTGTCTTTTAAATAATTTTCTTTCTTAGTGCAAGTTGAGTTTTACCAAAGAATATGGATACTAAATAATGTTTCTTATTTGTTGTAGGTAAAACTTCAGTCAAGAAGCTGACAAAAAAGGTAAGCAACATGTTGCGGGGGCGGGGCAGGGTTTGTGTTTGGTAAGATAGAAAATGAACTTTTGGCCGGGCACGGTGGCTCACGCCTGTAATCCCAGCACTTTGGGAGGCCAAGGTGGGCGGATCACGAGGTCAGGAGATCACCATCCTGGCTAACACAGTGAAACCCTGTCTCTACTAAAAATACAAAAAGAAATTAGCCGGCTATGGAGGTGGGCGTCTGTAGTCCCAGCTACAAAGAAAATGAACTTTTAGAAGTTTAATTTTAATATGTGTATTCAAAGGACATCGAGGATACACTGTCAGGGATCCAAACAGCTGGCTGTGGATCAACTTTTTTCAGAGACCTTGGCGATAAAGGTAATTTTGATTTGTTGTTAAATTTCTAGTTATGTGTTTTATTTAACTGAAGTATTATTAAGGAATTAAGGTATGAGATTTGTACCATGTTATTTAATAGGTGTTTTTAAAACATAAAGTAAGTAGGAGGTAACTTTTTCAAAGTCTTTGAGCAATTACAGATAAATTATTAAAACATCAATGTTAATTAAAGCCTGGAGAGGGTATGAGGCAGAGTATCTAAAATAAAAGATGAGAAGCCTTCAAGGGCATCCAGAGGAGCCACCACCACTTAGGGGAGTGGACGGAAAGAGGTCATGGCAGAGTAATCAGAGAGGTAGAGGAATGCCAGGAGAGTGTTATCACAGAAGCCAAGCAGAGAAAGTGTTAAAGAAAAAGGGAACTTATCAAATGTCAAAACCAAGTAAATGTAGGGAGTTGAGTGAGCTAAGGACTGAGAAGTATCCACTATATTTAGCAGCTGGAAGTGTTTGACATTTTAACAAGTACAGTGGTGCCTTGTTATCTATGGGGTATTGGTTCTAGGACCCCCCTTGGATACCAAAATCCAAGAACGCTCAAGATCCTGATATAAAATGGCATCATATTTGCGTATAACCTACAAACATCCTCCCATTTAGTTCAAATCATCTCTAGATTACTTATAATACCTAATACAATGTAAATGCTATGTATATAGTTGTTATATTCTGTAACTCTATTTCTTTTTATTTGTATTGGTGTGGGTTGTTTGGGGGTTTTTTTTGTTTTTTTTTTTTTTTTTTGAGACAGGGTCTTGCTCTGTTGCTGGGTTGGAGTGCAGTGGCGCAGTCATAGCTCCCGGCAGCGTCAAACTGTGGGACTCAAGCAGTCCTCCTGCTGCAGCCTGCTGGGACTACAGGTGTGCACCACCATACATGGCTAATTTTTTTTAATTTTAGTATAGACGGGAGTCTCACTACATTGCTCAGGCTGGCCTCAAACTCCTGGGCTCAAGCAGTCCTCCTGACTTGGCCATTGAAAGTAATGGGATTACAGGCATGAGCCACCACACCAGACCTTTTTTTTTTTTAATATTTTTGATACATGGTTGGTTGAATGCATGGATGCGGAGGGCCGACTGTACAGGTCAGTGGTAGGATGAGATCTAAAGCCAAGTTGCAGAACACTGAGAAGTGAGGGCGGATATGAGAAAAGTAAACGCAGACCTCTTGAGAGACATGGTCATGAACAGAGGAGTTAGAGGGTAGTAGCTAAGGGTAGAGAAAAAAGGCCAAGAGAATATTGGTTTATTTTAGGTGGTGAGCATGTTTCTTGTTGATGAGAAGGAGAGGTGGACAAGACAAAGGAAGTATGAATAGGACAAAATCCTGGAAAATAGGAAAGAAGGGATTGTCTTCAGAACAGGATTGGAAGGATCAGCATTCCACAGGGAGGATGTCTTTCCCACTGTATCAGGAGAAAAGGGTGAACAAATGAGCATTTTATGCAGATATTTACAAATTACTGGCAAGCAAATGAGGGAGGTGTTTTGGAGTAGCCTTGATTTTCTTTATAAAATAGGATTTAGGGTGAGGTGCGGTGGCTCACGCCTGTAATCCCAGCACTTTGGGAGGCCAGTGAGGCCAAGGCAGCCCGATCACCTGAGATACAGAGTTTGAGACCAGCCTGGCCAACATGGTGAAACCCTGTCTCTACTAAAAACACAAAAAATTAGCCAGGCATGGTGGCGGGTGCCTGTAATCCCAGCTACTCAGAAGGCTGAGGCAGTAGAATCGCTTGAACCTGGGAGGCAGAGGTTGCAGTGAGCCGAGATCATGCCATTACACTCCAGCCTGGGCAACAAGAGTGAAACTCTGTCTCAAAAAAAAAAAAAGAAAGAAAGAAAATGTTGGATATAGTAGGTCTGAGCTTTATGGAGAAAGAAGGTTTGAAGTAGCTTCTGGGATATGGAAAAAGAACTGATGAGAGAAACAGACTTCTGGGAATCCTTCAAGGACTAGAAGAACATAGATTATGAAAGAATGAGTCATTGATCAGTGTAGTTGTAGAATAGAATAGTTGGACAGTTAGGATTTGCTAGGCAGAAGAATGGAGGAAGTCACGGCCTAGGGAGTTAACAATGTTAGGAGCAAGAGAGGTTTTAACTAATGAGCCATGGAGTTTAAGCAGAGACAATAGAGAATAAAGTAAAATAGGAAGAAAAATTTAAAAAGAAGGTAGGAAAGTCAAGAGGGAAAAAAATCCCCTTTTCATGATAAACTCCAGGAATAGAAAAAAGCCTAGAGAGAAAGCTGCCAGTGAGGTTGAAAACAGATGTAGTGGATGTCCAAGAGCAGAAAACAACCATGGTCATAGAGTAGGTGTCTGAATTTACAGTTTCTAAGCTGAAGCACTTGCAGGTGATTTCAGGGTTCAGGGAGTGACCGTAGAAATAGACAGCTAAAATAGAAGTTGGCATAGTTAATTTAGTGAACCTTATCAAGGATCTGAGAGATGGACCACTCTATTTTATAAGTGTAGAAAAAGTGTTCACCTGAGATTGGTGATAAATTAATTATTGTTTCCTGTTGTCTAAAGAAGGAATTGGAGAATTAAGAAACAAATGTAATTTCTAAATCAGTGGTTTATAACCTTTCATTGAATGCAGCAGAGCTTTTACAGTTACCTCAAGAGATTTACAACATTCTCAAATCAACATTAGTTTTATGGCTGAGTGCATTAGCTCACGCCTGTAATCCCAGCACTTTGGGAGGCTGAAGCAAGAGGATAGCTTGAGCCCAGGAGTTCAAGACCAGTCTGGGCAGTATAGCAAGTCTCTATCTCTACAAATAATGTAAAAGAAAAATTAGCCAGGCGTGGTGATGCACACCTGTAGTCCCAGCTACTTGGGAGGGTGAGGTGAGAGGATCGCTTGAGCTCGAGAGGTTGAGGTTGCAATTGCAGTGAGCTGTGTGTGGTCACCTGGGCAACAGAGCAAGACCGTGTCTCAAAAAAAAAAAATTTAGTTTTAAATTGAGAATAAGTTTATCATATAACACTCCATGGAGAAGAAAAATATGACAAAGGTATAATAACTCCATAAAATCAATATTAATCATTTATTGTCTATTGATAAATATCTATTTCTGTACATTCTGTATCAATATTTAGTGGACTTTCATTATATTCTGCGAGTATTAGTTCCTTATACTAAACTGTCTACTTATCTTTATACCCACTTCACCCCACCCTTTACCAATTCCTTCCAGTCATAGCACCAGAACATCCCTATAGACTTTGAGGTTAACAAGCTCCTAAATTTTTTATAGTGGGAATTTACTGGAATGTAGTATATGGTTAGTGAACAAAAGTGCATGTTTTGAAGTTGACAGACTTAAATTCAAATTTTTCCTAGTTTTATGACCCGGGGAAATTACTTAATCTCTTTCATCCTCACTTTCATCACCTTTTAAAATAAGACAGTAATGCCTTCCTTATGGGATTGTTGAAAGAATTTAATAAAATAAGATGTTTTAAACATTTATAGTATCTGGTATGTAGCCTTAAAAAATATTAAGAACGTGGGTTTTAAGCCTGGTTTAGATTCCTAGCTCTATTAGCTGTGTAACCTTGGGCAAGTTGGTTTTAGTTTTCTTGCTGTGTGTCTGGTACATTTTAAGTTTATAATTGGTAATATTGCTATATGTTTTTTTGTAAGATTTAATATTAACTGAGCCTTAGCCTCTTATTAATGAGTTTGTAAATAAATGGTATTTTTAAAATCATAGTTAATAAATATTTTGTAAGGTTTTACTTTAGGAAATTACTAATTTGGCATTTTAAAGTAGATTTTAAGCAAGATGTTTAAATTTCAAGTACCAATATTTAGATCAGAGCTATGGCTTTGAGGTACCTTTCCATGATATAGACTTTTCTGGAAGCATTTTGAGACTCTTAAGAAAGATATTACCAGTTGTGAAAACTCAGATAATCTCTGTGGATATAAACTGAGTTATCTTATGATTATTTGATGTTTTTTCCTGAAGTAAGGAAGGCTGGGGAGGGTTCTATAATAATTTTGATCTAAAGGCAGAATATGAGAGCCAGAGTAGATTAATTCAGCTTTTGTGTAAAACTCTACATAAATATAATGTGATTTTAGAAATTCTATTAAAAAGTGTTTTCAAGAAAAATGAGTAAAATAAAAACTGAAGAGAGAAAATTTAAATCATCTTAAGGAAAAAAAATTGAGAGATAGGAGATTAATCTTTAAAAACTGAAAAGAGAACCCCATTTTGAAACCTTAGAAGCATACCGTGCTTCTGAAAAGAAGTACCTGTACAGCTTCATCGCTGCATTCACAGTCCAGACTCCTGGTAGTGCCTCAAGTGCTCCTATGACCTTTATATGGAATACCATACTCCTGCTCCCTGCTAAACAGCTTCCACTTCTCAGCTACCCTACTCTATGAAGTCATCTGTGAAACCAATAAACAGTCTTATGCTTTCTCATTTTTTGTATTTTGTTATACTGTACTCTCTGATTTCTAATCTTTCTTAATTAAGCCATAATCTCAAAGTGGAAAAATATGTGTGGTTATTTTTATATCCCCAGTTGCTTGGTATGTTGCCTAAAAACATTCTCTGACACATAATAGATGCTCATCTAAAATTAACTACATGCTAATTACAAATTATCCTGATCTATTTCAGTGAATCCCTTGAGTATTTTTGCTATGCACTTTTAGCCTTTCTGTGTATTGAAAGTATGAAGACCACGTGTTTTTTTAAATATTTCCCAGTTAAAACTTTCAATAATTTATGTTGGTCTTCTTCCCAATTAGTATTAATTGGGGCCAGGCATAGTGGCTGATGCCTGTAACCCCAGCACTTTGGGAGGCCAAGGCAGGAGGATCACTTGAGCCCAGGAGTTCAAGACCAACCTAGGCAACATAGGGAGACCCCGTCTCCACAAAAAATAAAAAAATTAGCTGCACATGGTGGCTCACGCCTGTAATACCCTCTATTTGGGAGGCTGAGGTGGGAGAGAATCACTTGATCCTAAGAAGCTGGCTTCAGTGAGCCATGATTGTACTGCTGTACTCCAGCCTGGGCAATAGAGTGAGACCTTGTCTCAAAAAAAAAGGAAAGGAAAAGGAAATATTTAAAAATTTAAAAAGGATTACTTGGTATTATTTTGTCAGCAAAATTAGATCCATTTTGTAGTAATGCTTTCATACATTTTAGAAATAATGCATCAACTCTTTTTTTTTTTTAGACAGAGTCTCACGCCCAGACTAGAGCGCAGTGGCGTGATCTTGGCTCACTGCAACCTCCACCTCCCAGGTTCAAGTGATTTTCGTGCCTCAGCCTCCTCTTTATCAAATATCTGAATAAAAACATGAAATTATCCTCTAATTTTTATCTGTTCTTTATCAAAATATTTGACTTTGATGTGAATTATTTCTAAGATATACTAGAAGAAAGTTCTGCCTCCTAATGAGCAATGTTTTATCAGCTTAATAGCTAATGACCTGCAACTGTAGTAGGATATTTTTTCTTTTCCCTAGCTATTTTTTTAAATTAGGGCTATTCGATGTATTACCATATTTAATGCGGTATACAGTTATTTCAAAGTGTATTAGTCACAAAATGCAGTCACTTAATTGAAGAAGAAAAATCTGATTCTGGCAGTATTAAACACAAATAGAATTTTTAAAAATTGCACTGCCTTGTCCGGGCGTGGTGGCTCACGCTTGTAATCCCAGCACTTTGGGAGGCCGAGGCAGGTGGATCACGAGGTCAGGGGATCGAGACCATCCTGGCTAACACGGTGAAACCCCGTCTCTACTAAAAATACAAAAAATCAGCTGGGCGCGGTGGCCGGTGCCTGTATTCCCAGCTACTCGGGAGGCTGAGGCAGGGGAATGGCGTGAACCCGGGGGGCAGAGCTTGCAGTGAGCCGAGATTGCGCCACTGCACTCCAGCCTGGGAGACAGAGCAAGACTCCGCCTCAAAAAAAAAAAAAAAATTGCACTGCCTTACTATTGATTACAAAAATATATATATAAAATCATTCCATACTCAGAATCATAAAGATAATTATTAAAATTAGTTGGATTCATTATGAAGTATATCCTGTACACCGTGGAATTTAATAAACTTTTTAAGGCATTTTTTCTTTACCTAAAGAAAGAAAGAACTCACCTCCAAATCTGCTGTTGCATCTGCATCTTACAGCTGCATCCATCTTGTCTGTCTTTGCTATCTTTATAGATCTATTCCGTACAACATAAGCCCATGTCTCTGTATTTGCTCTAGGCCTCTTTTCTTGCCCTTTCAAGACTTTTCTACTTTGATATTTTTCCCTATTTTACCACATCACCAGTTTGTTTCTCTCTACCTTATTCCTACCTTATGTAAACTTAAAAGTATGTCCTATTTTTTAGGGTAAAAAATTTTTCCTTTACCCCCATATTCCCTGGTGTGTTGTGTTCACTTCCTCACCTCTCATTCATTCATTCAGCTCATTTCAGCCTGGTACCCACTCCACCATGGACACTGTTTTGTCATGATCACCAGTGACCTCCTTGTTACCAGTTCAATGAGGACATTTTGTAGTCTCAGCTTATGTGACCTCGGCGGTATTTGATATATTATCTACATCAGAACAGCTCCTTGTTTTGGCTTCTATGACCCCATGCTTTGTTGTATTGCTTTTCTCACCATCCTAGTTGTTTCTTCTCTATCTCTTTTGATGCAATTCAACAAGAACCACCTAAGCTGGGGAAGCAAACAATTAGATCATTCTAGTGGGGTGAGTTTGAAGGAAGGGGCTCACTAGTCAGTCCTGAAAGAGCACTGAGAAATTCTCTATCTCGTGAGAGATAATGAAGATATGAATGAGATTTAACAAACTTTGGAGAAAATTGGGAGAGTACTTGGCAAATGACAAGTAAAATTTTTTTCTTTTTATTGACAAGTAATATTTTTGAGGCATAAGTATGAAAAGAGTTGGAATTTCAAAGAGCAGTAAGCAAACATTTTATTTTCTTGGTATGAAGATAGCAAATGGTAGTGGAGATTATATGAAATGGGTTAATGGAAGTTTTGAAAGTGACAGTGAGATTTGAAGACAAGGTAGAAAGTTATTGCAGTTTAATTACAGTTTTGACTCTTCAGATAGAAGAAAAATCTGTGGATGTTCTTTAGTTTCTTCTTGAAATTGAGATCAGTGTTCTCTTCATTCAGCCTCTGCGTATAGGGGCAAGATTTGTGGAGCAGCTTTTCATATTGGCAGAGGAAGACTTGGGAGGGGAGTTCATACCTCCTGCTAGTCTGCATCAGAGAATCCTGTTAGATTGTAGTCACATCCAGAAGTCAGGATTCTGGTCTCCAGAAGGATTGTAGTATTTCTTTACCAGCTTTGCTGCCTCTGTGCCATAAGGGAGAAAAAATAGGTACTTGTTTTTAGAGGATACTGAGAAAGATTATCGGTAACTTCTTTTTTTGTTCGTTTGTTTTTGTTTTTAGATACAGCTATGCTTTTATTACAAAACCGTTTTTTTTGGCATTAGTTGGCTACAGTGATAGCAAGATAACGTGAGTGTGCAGACCAGCTCTGATGGAACCACTGTATTCCCTGCTTGCTGAACCAAACTTCAGCTACCTCATATCCATTACATACAAATGACCTGCAGTTATTACTGCTACAAATCTTGACGCATGTACTACTGAGGGAAGAGTTGATGCTAAGGGATTTGATTACATGTTGATAAGACTACAAAAGTTCCTTTATGGGACTTTTTCTTCCTCCTCCCATCCAGTGACTTTGCTTTAGAAGAATCCCATTACTTAGAGTTAGTCTGAGTAGCTGCAGCACCCAAGGAGCGTCAGTTCTTGTTAAAAAGCAATACCTGTGTGATGCACTTTGACACCACAGGCAAAGGGAAGGACCACTCTCGTTTTAAACTCCTGCAGGGTCCCTTAATAAAAAATAAAAGCATTCCATCAAGTTTTTCTGGATGGTGTTATTGCTGTACATTTGTTGGTGAGTCATTTTCTGTGCTGTGTTTGCTTTGAAGGGATCTTCCAATCTATCTCCAATATTCCTTTCTTATAGTGTCCTTTTCTTGAGCTAGGATCTCACATAACTCTGATGCTTTATTAAGAATGTCTTCCTTTTTGTCACAGTGGTTTTCTAGCATGTCTTCATAGATATCCACAAGAAAGGCAATTAGGTAGGGGGAACTATGACTTGGTTGTAAATCAAGTAATTGACTTAACAGATTAGGATATTTGGAAAGACCACAATCCTGCAAAATCCCTTTCAAATGGTTGCAGGCACTTTCATTATGTGGTACTAGTTTAATCATTTCCAGAGTGTATATTTGTCACTGTAAATGATCTGGACCACAGGATTGGGGCCATCATTCTGCAGCACTAGATCTATATCAGCCCATTCTGCTCTGTCACTGTACAGGACGTAGGAGGGTGAGTCCAGGCTCAGAAACCCGTCGTCCATGGGGGCACCACGGCTTACCTGGCCTCGGCTGCCATCTCTTCCTCGTGCTGCTGCTGGGGCGGTGGTGGGTACGGCTGAGGTGGGGGCTGCTCTGGCTGTCTGGGCTTGCCACCTTGTGCAGCCTCCCCGACCCCCTCAGTGGCCACCCCAGTAACTTATTTTTATTTTTATTTTTTTAACTTTCAGAGAGAGAGACATAGTAGATAATCTTTCTAACTATCAAGGAGATAAATTCATCAGCCTGCACACACATTTTCCTCATTAGATAGTTTTCTTTCTTTGTTATTTACATAGCTGGAGGACTGTTTATGTTCTCAGAATGAACAACAGCATTAATCATATATTTCCAGGATTTTTTTTTTTTTGAAGGAGAATTAAGACCCAGTATTTCGGATGATTGGGAGAAAGACCTTAGTGATGAACTATTAGAAAAATAGGATTTTCCCCCCTTAGGCAAAGTCTATGAGGATATTCATACAAGAAATAGAGGAATGAACATGATGAGAGGGTAAGGGGTGAGGGAAGGAGGCTTTAAGAGGAACCAGAAACAGTAAATGGCTGTAAGGATAGAGAATATACATAGCATTCATTACAAAGTCAAAGATAAATTTTTAAAATGTACATGCAGTGGCTGTGGGAGGAAAATCAACTTACATTCCTACATTCATAAAGGACTGGCAGGGAAATCAGGACTGTAAGATGTAGCTTAAGGATGACAAGAAAATTAAGCAATTGGCAGGTAAAAGATGAGGCAGAACTGGAGAGTTACAGAATTAGGAAGAGTTAGAAGTATCATGAAAGGGCAAGGTGTAAGATCTGCTCTCTCACCATTCATCCAAATGCTGGCCACCCTTAACTTAGACTTTTCTATACTTAGACTTCTCTGTACTTTTATCCCACGCTGATTGGGGTCTCAACCCTGATCCTTCCCCTTCTCCATCCCTCCAACACATCTACTGTACCACATTCTAGCTGGAAGAAGAGTGTCCCTAATTGTGAGAAGCCTTCACAGGCTGAATGTATAGAGTCTCCCAGCTCCTGTGTAGCTTGTGGTTTATGAGCTGCTTTAAAGCCTACTTCATCTGTAAAATAGAGATGATAATATCTACTTCAAGGTTACAGTGACTTACGTGAAACTTCTGACACAGTGCCTGAGATCGTGTCAAAAAAAGATCTGTTAATTAGGCAAATCTTTGTGTCACAAGTCCTCTTGATTTCTCTGAAACCACACTGTCCTAGTCTCTCTCTGTCATTGGCCCTCTTCCACCTCCTGCCTATTAAACATTGGCACTTCATAGAATTTTGTCCTTCACTTACTACTCTTCTTCAGCCTCCTTGGTTTTAGCGTTCATGAGATGACTCCCAAATCTCTTTCAGTGCTTCCAGCCCAGGCTACACTCCTGAGCCTCAGCCATCTGTGTATTTACAAACTAGCTGCCAGACACCTGGTTTTGGATCTCTCTCAGTTACCTTGGATTCAGAATATGCCAAACTGCACTCATCATCTTCCCCCTAAACCAACACTTCCTGTATTCTTGATCTCATTTGGTAGTAAAAGCTTTCATCTAACTCACCCAAACCCAAGAAATATCTTATAACCTTTTCTCTCTCTCTTTGCCCCTCCCACCCTTCATAGTCAATCAAACACAAAGTCTTTCCAATTTTACCTAAGTATTTATCGAATTCATCTTCTCTTCTCCCTACCTCTAGAGAATAGGAAACAGATCAGGTAACTTTGTCACTTAATAAATAAAATCTAACTTCCTTAGTTTGGTGTATATAAGCCCTTTGTGTCCTGTGCCCTGCATAAGCTTCCCTGCTGCCCTCTCTTGCCATTCTGCACAGTGTGCCACGTCTTTTTACGCTTTCATACTTTTGCACACGCTCTTCCCTTTGCCTGTGCCGTTCTCTATCTCCCCCTCTACTCTCTGACTCACCACCTTCTCCCAGCCTTCTGCTCATTGGAGAATTAACGCAAGCTTCACTTCTTCTGGGAATCGTTTTTAACTTCTTCAGTAGAAAGAATTGTTCCCTCCCCTGCATTCTCATCATTCTTTATATATTCTTTCTCGCCACGTTTTATTATAATTGCTGGTTTATGTGTCATCTGCTAACTTCTTAGAATATAAATTCCTTGAGGGAAAAGGCCCTTTTCTTTGTAAACTTATGAGGTCTAAGCACAATGGCTAGCACGTGGTATATGCTTAATAAATTGTTTTTGACTGAACAAACAGAGAACAGTAGAATTGTTTATTAAATTGTGAGGAAGCCCAATACAGTGGAAGGGCTGAGACTCTTGTATATCTTGTCTGTAATGTTGATTGTGATCTGATAGTATAGGAAAAAAGTGCTTACAAGTGCAATAGGGAAACATCTTGAGGAAAGACAACAGTTACTTTTTAGTTCCCTGAAATACATGAGTTGACATGTACATTTCCAACTTAAAGAAAAAAACACTAAATGTTTATTTTATAAAAGATTCAGAAGATACACTTTTTAAAGATATACTTCGCTGTTGCTGTTAATAGTGATTTGAAGAAAAACAATGTAAAACTTAGTTATACTTGGGACCCTTTGAAATATTCCATTTTACCACGTATAAGAACTATCAAAATGTATACTCTATCGTAACTAGCAAAAGGTAGTACATTCCTAAAATAAGAAAATAATTTACCAACACATATTATTATAAGGAAGAAGAAGTTGTAGGTTATTATATTTTTTTTAAAGTGAGCATAATTTTAATACCATCCTCAAAAATATACTGAATATAAATTATGAGATATGTTGTAAGATATAAATATATTCTTGCAATAGGTGGGATAATCCAATCTCTTTGGAAAACAGGATTCACAAAATTGTACTTAACAGCGGTCATGTTTTAGAATGGTTCCATCTTAATATTTCTAGATAAGCATTGTAACTGACAGAATTTATTCATCTTAAGTGTGATGACTGGGTTTTCACATTGATGAGTGAGATGCACCTCCCTCAAACCTTGTTTACAAGGACAACATATTGGTTGTCTGACGTGAAGAGAGGAAAAAGTCAGAACTTACTCATTTCTCCTAGTGTCTCTCTTAAAAGATTCTTTAACAAACTTTTAAACATAAATTATTTAAAATACTGTCCTAATGCAGTTTTGAATCATTGCCATTTAACAGCATTTACTTTACAATTAGATATAACAAATATATATTAAGCTGTTTCTCCTGTCAATATTCTCGTGTGTCAGTTTTCTTTAAAAACATTTTCAGAGGGCAAATGCCTAGAATGCTGTTGTAGAACTACCTTGTTTATTTATAACCCACCTTGAGAGTGAAAGGTACTGTTTTTATACTGTCTCAACTCTGTGATTATTCAAGCTTTTTATTTAAGTCAGTATTTCAAAGAAAGACCCTGGAATTTTCTTTTTCAAAAAGTTCTGCTTGCATAAAGGACCTGTACCTGTGTCTAAAGAGAAGAAAAGCAAGGTCTCCTTTTGGCATCAAGCCCAGTGGAGTCTAGAGGTTTGGCCATTTTTTTCACATTGGCATATTCCTTTGAAAATGAGAAAAATTCTTAAGGCTGCCAAAGAATGAAATACTTTGATCTTTCAGCTAACATTAGAGCACTTCTCTCAGGTACAAGATATGACAAAACACATTTAATTTATTCTCCCTTTATAGAAAGACTAAATAGTTTAAAGCAAAAGAAAATCTGAAAATGTACTATAGTCTTTTTGTTAAAGAAAAGTACACCTGCTCCAAAATAGAAACAACAAAAAGTTGGTAATTCAAAAAAAGGAAGCCATTGAAAACATTTAAAATATTTACTTATAGTTAAAACATGGAATCATCTAATAATACCATGTTTGCTTTCCTTGCTCTGAACTA
Source organism: Gorilla gorilla gorilla (assembly GCF_029281585.2). Lineage (NCBI taxonomy): Eukaryota > Metazoa > Chordata > Mammalia > Primates > Hominidae > Gorilla > Gorilla gorilla. Next base: position 35,820,940 of record NC_073238.2, on the reverse strand, counting down.
CCTTTGGCCCTGACTCCCTCCTTTATTTGCTTGGGAGCCATTAGGGTATGTTGTCCTGCACAGAAGGGTAAATACATTCCCACCGTCATCACCCTCTGCAGCTCTTTATTCTTCCTGTCCGAACTACCATAGTAGTTTTTTTTTCCCATTGCTGCTTCCACATGAGCATTATTTCAGACAATCACTTTGCAGTTTTCATATTCAGCTTCATCTGTCTTAAATAGCTTTCCCATTTGTACCACATCCGCTTAATTAAAATTTTTACCAATCATTCAAAGATTACTGTTAGAATTACTTCCTCTGTGACATCTTTGATCATCTAAACTCCGGAAATGCCTGCACATTTTTCTAAACTCTTGTAACTCTTACTATTCGTATCTCTCTATGGTATCTAGTATTTTCTGTAAACATCTGCATTTTGGCCTCCTAATGGAAGTATACAATGCCATCTGTGAAGAATTCTTGTCAAAATCAAACCTGAATCTTAGCACACATCTGGATTTAAGTACCGTTTGTAGAAAATACAGAAGGTAGAGGAACATGTGAAATGATACCAAGGACATACAGTCATCAGAATTTTATAGACTATTAGAAATTTTATAGGACAAATGACCACCTTTTTCAACAATTAAATTGAAAGGTAGGGGCAAAAAAGACAAGGGAGAAAACCTATATATTAAGAGAGACATAAGAGACAGGAAGGCTGGGCACAGTGGCTCACACCTGCAGTCCTAGCACTTTGGGAGGCTGAGGCAGGAGGATCACTTGAGCCCAGGAATTCAAGACCAGCCAGGGCAACATAGGAAGACCCTGTCTCTACAAAAAAAAAAAAAAAGTATTTTAATTAGCTAGACATGGTGGCACATGCCTGTGGTCCCAGCTACTCAGGAGGCTGAGAGGTGGGGAGGATCGCTTGAACCTGGGAGGTCAAGGCTGCAGTGAGCCACTACTGTGCCACTGTACTCCAGCCCGGGAAACAGAGTGAGACCTTGTTAAAAAAAAATAATAATAAATAAATAAATAAATAAATAAATAAATTAGACTACATCACAATTAAGAACATTTGTGAATCGAAGAACACTGTCAAGAGAGTGAAGAAAAGATCCACAAATGGGAGAAAATATTTTCAAATCATATATTCATATATATAATAAGGGATAATAACCAGAATATGTAAAGAACTATACAAAACTTTTCTTAATGGGAAAAGGACTCAAGTAGAAATTTCTCAGAATAAGATATACACATGAAAAGCACATGAAAAGGTACTCAACGTCACTAATCATCAGGGAAATGCAAATCAAAACCGCAATGAGATATCACGTGACATTCATTAGGTTGGCAGTTAAAAAAAAAAAAAGCAGAAAACACAAGCGTTGAGGCTGTGGAGAAATTTGGTGGGAATTTGTATTTCCACAGCTGCTGTGGAAAAGGTAGGGCGATTCCTCAAAAATTAAAACAGCATTGGCCAGGCGCGGTGGCTCACGCCTGTAGTCCCAGCACTTTGGGAGCCCGAGGCAGGCAGATCACGAGGTCAGGAGATCGAGGTCATCCTGGCTAACATGGTGAAACCTGTCTGTACTAAAAATACAAAAAATTAACCGGGCGTGGTGGCGGGTGCCTGTAGTCCCAGCTACTCAGGAGGCTGAGGCAGGAGAATGGCATGAACCTGGGAGGCGGAGCTTGCAGTGAACCGAGATCGCACCACTGCACTCCAGCCTGGGCGACAGAGCAAGACTCCATCTCAAAAAAAAAAAAAAAAAAAATTAAATTACACAGCATTACTGTATGATGCAGCAGTTCTGCTTCTGGGTATATACCCAAAAGAAATGAAAGCAGGGGCTCAGATAAATATTTGTACACCAATATTTGTAGCTGCATTATTCACAGTAACCACATGGTAGAAACACCCCAAATGTCCATCAGCAGGTGAGTGGATAAACAAAATGTGGCACATAGGTACAATGGAATATTATTCAGCCTTAAAAAGGAAGGATATGCTGACATATGCTGCAGTATGAATGAACCTTTAAAACATTATGCCAAGTGAAATAAGTCACAAAAGGACAAATATCGTATGATTCATCTTAGGTACCTAGATAGAATAGGCAACTTCACAGAGACAGAAAGTGGAATAGAGGTTGCAGGGGCTAGAGGCAGGAATGGGTGGTGGGATTCAGGAGTTAACATTTAATGTGTACAGTGTTTTTGTTTAGCATGATGAAAAATTTCTAATGACGGTTGTACAACAGCGTGAATGTACTTAATGCTACCAAACTTAAAAATGGTTTAAATGGTAAATTGTATGTTATGTTTATTTTACCACAATATTTAAAAACAGGTGATTTAAGAGACCTACTCACTGAGTGCAATGTAAGGACTTTTCTTTGGATGCTCATTTGAACACACTTGAAAACTTGTCTAAAACAGGAAAATTGATAATGCTGATTTGAATTTGAAGATGTTAAGGAATTATTGATACTTTTTTAGGTGTGGTAACTATCTGGCAGGGAGGTTTTTTTTAGATATACAGGCTGAATTTTTTACTATGAAATGATATGTATATGTGGGTTTTGTTTCAAAATAATCCAGTGGGAGGTAGGGAGTGAAAAGGAATATAGATAAAGCAAGACCTGCCATGAATTGATAATTATTGGTGCTGAGTTTCATTGTGTTATTTAATATAATTATATATAATTATTCATCATATTATTCTCTCTGTTGTTGCATATGATTGAAGTTTTCCATGATTAAAAAAGTGTTTTTAATTGTTAATTGTGCATTTTGCTATTATACCAATCTTTTGATCCGGAGGGAACAATTGTTTTTTAGCGTATCGGGAAGCCATGGTTTTTGAGATATCGTTTCTATGTAAGCAGCCTAAAACCTGACACAATGTACTTGAGCAAGCAAGAAAGTTTAGTGACTAGACAGAGTTAGCTTCAAACCCAACTTCATCCAGGGCTGAAACATCACCATATTCATTTTCCAGATCTGGCAATTAAAGATTGGCTACACTCTTGTGCTCTAAATACTGGCTTCTGGCAGTTCCAGGAACTCTCTCCATTGCCTCACATTCCTGAGAATAACATTCTCACATCACCAAAGCTCAGCACAAAATAAAAATGTGAAAGTCAGTGATCCAGCATTTGCATCAGAAATCCTGCTGTACTACTCTGAGTGGCCCAACTTAGGTGTTAGCCCATCCCTGAACCAGTCCCTGGAGCCAGACTAGTGCAACCTCCTTATTAGCTTGGGCCTGAGCTACTTGCCCATCCCTGCATCAATTCCACAGAAATGCAGTGATTGGCTTCAGCCAATTAGCATTTACTTGCAGAGGCAAAGGTAGGGTCATCCTACCCAAACTGCATATTTGAGACTGACAAAGAATGATTTCCCAAAGGAAAAATCAAGTTACTGCTACAAAGAACTAATTACTATGTTTTAAATAATGTAATTTGACTCTCAGTATATCCCGTCTCTGTTATTCTACTGAATTTATAAATTTGCTTCACTTGAGATGTTATGCATAGTAAAACTTTAAGTAGAAGTAACTAAAGTGCCATGTAAATAAAACTTGTAGTGGATGCCTGTTATTTGTGAGCCAGCTTCGATTCTTCTGTATTAGTCAATGTTCTCCAGAGAAACAGAACCAATAGGAGATTTAGATAGAGGTTGGCTGTGAAAAATTGGCTCATGCAATTATGGAGGTACAGAAGTCCCATGATCTGCCATCTGCAAGCTGTAGACCCAGAAAAGCTGATGGTGTAATTCAGTCCACATTTGGAGGCCTGAGAACCAGGGGAGTCAATGGTGTAAACCCGTCTGAGGGTAGAAGATAAGATGTTCCAGCTCAAGAAGTGAGGCAGAAAAAAAGGGTGAATTTCTCCTTCCTCTGCTTTTTGTTCAACAGAGTGGATAATGCCCACCCACACTGGGGAGAACAGCCTGCTTTACCGAGTCTACCAATTTAAATGCTAATCTCACAGACACACCCAGAAATGATGTTTAATCTGGACACTCAAGATGTTCAGTCTGTGACACAGTCAGACTGACACTTAAAACCAACCATCACAACTTCCTTGCTAGTAATAGTACCTGATGAAACATAGTTTCTTTTTTTAAGTATTAGGCCTCTACTTCAACTATTATAAAAATTTTCCACTGTATCAAAGAGAGGTAATTTAAAGTAAAATTGTGTTTTAATTAGGTGAAATTTCAATGTTAATGTCTCTGTATATTCTAAACCATCTAAAGCTTATTTTCTGGTATGTTTTTATCTCTTTCAGGGCTAATTTCATATACTGAGTATCTTTTCTTGCTTACAATCCTCACTAGTAAGTATCCCACAGTTTCTCTCAGAGATCATGTGGAATTCTCTGTTCTTACCAAACAGGATTTTAAAAGTTTGGCATTTATGTCTTTATCATTAAAAACATTATTGATGCCTTAGTTTCTATATCTGCAAAATGATAACGTTGGATTAGGTTATCTCTTTGGGTCTCTTCTGCCTCCTGTGCACTATAGCAGCCCATAGCATTGTCTCTTTAATAGGAAGTTTGTTGAACTAGAGAATCATAGTGGTAGTCTAGGCTTTAAAAATGCTTATCTGACATTATACAAAATTCCTGACCAGTACTCTTCAAAGTGTGAAGGTCATGGAAAACAAGAAAAGACTGAGACACTGATACAGATTAGAGAAGACTCAGGAGACATGACAGCTAAATACAACATGGTATCTTATATTTAATCCTAGAATAGGAAAACAGCATTAGTGAAAAAACATAAAACCCAGATAAAGTCGATAGTGTAGTTCATAATGCTGTGCCATGTTAATTTCTTAGTCTTTATAAATGTACTGTGGTTATGTAAGATGTTAACATTAGAGGAAGACCAGGTGTGGGGGCTCACCCCAGCACTTTAGCTTGAGCCCAGGAGTTTGAGACCAGCTTGGGCAACATGGTAAAACCCCATCTCTACAAAAAAAATTAAAAATTTGCGAGGTGTGGTGGTGCACACCTGTAGTCCCAACTACTTGTCGAGGCTGAGGTAGGAGGATTGCTTGAGCCCAGGAGGTTGAGGCTGCAGTGAGCTGTGATCACGCTACTGCACTCCAGCCTGGGTGACAGGTGAGACTCTGTCTCAGAAGAAAAGAAAAATTAGAGGACTCTGTGGATCTTTGTACTATCTTTACAAAATTTCCATAAGTCTAAAATGATTGCAAAATACGTTGTTGTTGTTTAAGTACTCTGAGAAAGGGAAATAAAAAGTAATCATTAATTTGAAAATAACCAAGGTACTGTAAGAATATAGAAAAGCCCCTAGTACAGCTAAAGAAATAAATTAAGCCTACAAACTAATTTTGCATTGAAAGGGAGAACACTTACTAGCAAAGCAGCAGCACCTATGGAAAGAGTGTTGAAGAAGGCAGGGAACAAAGCCATAACACCAAATATCAGCCTTTGGAATTGTTATAAGAAATCATTATTTTTCTGTGTAGGCACTTACTCATACAGTTTCTGCTAGTGTATGTCAAATTTGAAGATCTATCTATCTACAAATAACTTGCTTTTCATCAACATTTAAATATTCATTTTTCACTTCACTGCAGAACCCCATTCTGGATTTCATGTTGCTTTTAAAATGCTGGATACAGATGGTAATGAGATGATTGAAAAAAGGGAATTTTTTAAGGTAAGTAGATGCTAATTATTTTAGGTTTATCATAAAATACCTGGATGTTTGTGTGACAATTTTACATTTCCATTAAAATCAAAATTGTATTCATTGTTTACATATGAACTATCAGGAAATTATTTGGACATTCAAAAATATTAAATTTTCTATAATACAACCATAAGGACACCAGTAAGTGAACAGAGCATAAGATTCCAAAAAGAGAAGTAAGCATAAGCATCTGTTTTTTAGGGTTACATTTTTATGATTTCAGCAAATAATATGGTAAGAAGAGTTTCATAGGATATATATTTTTTAAAGAATATGTGTTGATATGCTAAAATTATACTAAAAATTGTTAAAGATATATAAAAAGAATAGACATAATAAAAACTTAAGCCTTCATAAAGAATTGGAAAAAAGTGAAAATGCTGCAATAGTTACAAATTGGTGCAAATTTTCCAGGAATTTGCTCTAAGGCTAATATTTGAAGAGCTGAAAACGTGTTTAAATGGTATTTTCTAAGATGTAACTCTAGAACACCCAACAAGTAAATTTTACTCCATTCCCAAAAATTTGGTGCTAATATTAAAAAAAAAAAAAAAAAACCTCAATGCACATCAACAGTTTGGTATGTGCCAGTTAGGGTTAAGTGTTTTTAATCGATTGCAGTGCTTTATGGAGAAAAGAAAACATAGATATATATATGGCATAGTGCTTAGCACATACTAGCTATCCCTCTTGATGAATTAATGAGTACTTATGTAAATGACAAATTAGGCGTGTACATAAATGACTTACAACATTTTTTTTTAAAGCCTTTGTGATATGAAGCAAATGAACCTCTTACATTGCTGGTGGGAATAAAACGGTACACAAATGTTAGAAAACAAAATTGGCAGCTTCTTTTAAAGTAACATATATCCTTGGCATATGACCTAGCAATTCCACTCTTACTTAGTCAAGGAAAACATATTCACCCAAGACCTGTATATTAATATGCATAGTTGTTTTATTCATGATAGCCAAAACTAGAAACAACCGAAATGTTCATCAAGTGAGTGGATAAACAAATAGGATCCATACAATAGAATACTACTTAACAGTAAAAAGGAACAAAACACTGATAAATGCAGCAACATGGACGAGTACATACTGTACGATTACATTTATTTGAAATTTTAGAAAAGGGGACTTACCTACTAAAAGCAGATCCCTGGTTGCCTGAGGCCAGGAGAGAGTCAGGAATTGACTGCAAAGAAAAATGAGAGAACTTTCTGGAGTACTGGAAATATTTTAGATCTTCTTTGGAGTGGTGGCTACACTGGTATATAAATTTGTCAAAACTCATCCGGTGCATGATCCTGAAAGCAAAAACTGCGTTTTAAAGGGGGTACATTTTACTGTATACAAATTGATTCCAAATCCATCTTGTTGTAGAGCCCCTGCTCTTTCCTCAGTGTCAGCCCTCCTCATTTGAAGAATTCTTAGGAGGCCTGAGTTGAGAAAGATCCTGACTCTGAGCTTGGAAATGTTGGGCTTGAGCAACTGAATGGCCATCCCTACAGATGGACAAGAATAGCAAGCAACTGGAGATCAGTAATGTAGCCAGGATTGGGGAACATCCTCATAGGGGTGATAATTAAGTCCTGAAAGTATATGACCCCAAAGGGGAAGAAATAGAGGGAAAAGGGATAAGACCAGAGACTTGGGGAGCAGTGTTTCATTTATGAGGTCAAACTGAGGTTGAGAAGCCAACGAATGAACCTGAGAAGGAGCAGAACAGTGAGCAGAGTACCAAAGAGCCCAGAGAGTGCAGGATAATGGAGTCTGAGTGCAGGATAATGGAGTCTGAGGAAGACAAGAGCAATGGGAGAGGGAGTGTTTAAAAGCAGTGAACTCTCGGGGTTGGGCACGGTAGCTCACGCCTGTAATCCCAGCCCTTTGGGAGGCTGAGGCAGGCGGATCACCTGAGGTCAGCAGTTTGAGACTAGCGTGACCAACATGGAGAAACCCCGTCTCTACTAAAAATACAAAAAATTAGCCGGGCGTGGTGGCACATGCCTGTAATCTCAGCTACTCAGGAGGCTGAGACAGGAGAATCGTTTGAACCCAGGAAGCGGAGGTTGTAGTGAGCCAAGATCGTGCCATCGCAAGCGAAACTCTGTCTCAAAAAAAATAACAGAAATAGTAAAAAAGACACCGAACTCTTAAGAATAAAAAGTGGGCAGCTAGGTAGGGACTGAGTAGAGAGCCTCTGAAACTGTGTAGGTCAGTTGGAACCATTACAGAGCTGTTTCAAAAGAGTCGTGGGGACCGACACCACAGAGCAAAAGGCTAAAGAGGAGTGAATAGAACTTCAAAACTGGTAGCAGTAGATAAAAATATTCATTTGAGATATTTGAGGACTTAATCAAATATCTCAAATAAATATTTGAAGGAAATGTGTTTGCACAAGTGGGACCTGAAATACCAGTGCCATAAGTCACAAAATACCATCCAGCTACTTCATTCTACCTCAGGGACAAGAAATGGGGATAGATTTAAAACTATTATTATTCATACGGGGGTAATTTGTATGAAAAGGCCATATACCTAAATAAGTGAAATTCTATTAGGTTAGTTAAGCTGTGAGAATTTGCATTTACCATAATCCTTTCAGACCTGGGAGGATTTTATTTCTGTTTTTATTCTTGGGAGTTACAAGGTACACAGCCAAATCTTGGAATTACTGGACCCACTGTACACACATCCAAGAATAGTAAAGCTGGAGGCGATTTTATAAAGTGGGCATAGCGGAGCCCCTGATAATAATAGTGGGTGTCATACTCATCAGCACCAAAGTTTTGATGCACTGTGGTAATGTTTAGTGACATGTGGCCAAATCACAAAGTCCGTAGACAAAGGAGATCCTGAGCATGAAACTGAACATGAAAAAAGGCAATAGAAGGCATATCGTTGTTGTTGTTTTCACAGAGCTACACTGATGCGCCTTTTACCATACAGTCCTTATTGTACCTACAGCCTCTACTCCTGAATTTGTTATGCATACCTACTTTAAAATTTTTTCAAATACATTTTTTCACACAATAGCTTAACATGCTGAATGTGTGGAACAATTTCTGAATACCACAGATATCTCCATAAATGTTGCAAAATTGTTGGGTGATTACCTCATGAATTAAGAAAATATCCAAAAGAATATGTAAGGATACATCATTGATTTTGTTTTTAAGTATATAAAGGTCACCGTTGTAAACATGAAAGAAGGTTCTTTGTGCTGATCATAGAAATGAACCACTAAAGTTGATTACCCATAGAGCGTGATACAGCATGTCATTTTAAAAAAAAAACAGCATTGAAGAGGAAAAACTACATTTACATTAATTATTTGAATAGTTTTTTCACTTCCATGATCTTTGTGTTAGTAAACCTAAGTATGTAGCGTGTGTGTGTGTGTGTCCTCGCTCTGTCACCCAGGCTGGAGTGGTACAGTGGCGCAATCTCTGCTCGTTGCAACCTCTGCCTCCCGGGCTCCAGCGATTCTCCTGCCTCAGCCTCTCGAGTAGCTGGGATTACAGGCGTGTCCCACTGTGCCCAGCTAATTTTTTGTATTTTTAGTAGAGACAGGGTTTCACCATGTTGGCCAGGCTGGTCTCGATCTCCTGGCCTCAGGTGATCCACCCACGTCAGCCTCCCAAAGTGCTGGGATTACAGGCTTGAGCCACCATGCCTGGCCGTATGTAGCATCTTATATTTGAGATTTTCTTCAAAGAACCAAATAGTTCTTTTCACATCAAAAAAGCATATTTAAAAGGCAGGGATTTATCTTAGCTTATCTAAATGTTTTCCTAGTAGATTTTATTTATTGCTCTCCCCGCCATATATGTACTACAAAAGTAATGAGAATCACTTTAATACCTAAAACATAAATGTAACAAAGTGATTTGAGTAGCAAATGTAAAAGTAATAATGAAGTATGGTAATAAAAGCCTTGTGAAGATATCCTAAAATACAGATTGCCTCAGTTTGTTACTTTTGTGTTTTGTAAATATTCATGTTTTATTAACATTCAGATCTGAAAACTGTGTTAGTAAGTGTATTGCTTACTTCTTTATCCCAAGAACTCGTAAAATAGCAACTGTCTGTGTGAGCTGTTCTCTGTCAGCTAATAATAAAAAATAGCAACTGTGATCAAAGCCAGGAATGGTTAATCCATTTAATCTTTACCTTGATCAATGGTACATGTGCTTATGTGGGATACATGCCAGGGTTTTAGTGCAATCTCTCTAAACAGTAGATTAATGACAGGTCTGTTTCCTAGTATCGGTTGCTCCTTAGGTGGTCCTTTTATTTCACATTGCTTTCATATTGGTGGGAAGGACTGCACACTTAATATAGTAGCATTATAGTTTTATCATACTAAATACACCTGCTAGAGTTATTTTTAAATAAATATAGATGCCTTTTACATGAGTTGTCAGGGAAATGCAAGTTAAAACCACAATGACATACTACTACACTCAAGAAAATGACCAAAATTAAAAAGACTGGTCACATCAGATGTTGGTGAGAATATGAAGAAACCAGAATTCACTTTGGAAAATAGTTTGTCAGTTTCTTATAAAGTTAAACAGATTTGTTATCTCCTACGTGTTTATCCAAGAGAAATTAAAACCCACGTCCACAAAATTGAGTTGTAAAAGATGTTTGTGGCATTTTGATTCACAGTAGCCAAAAACTGGAGCCATGAAAACACCTATCAACAGGTGATTGAATAAATAGTGGTATATTCATAAAATGTAATAAAACACAACAATAAATGGCAACAGACTACTGACAGGCAAACAACATGGGTGACTCTCAAGACCATTATGCTGAGTGAAAGAAGGTGAACACAAAAGAATACATACTATTTAATTTCATTTATTTGAATTTCTAAACTAGGGGAAACTAATTTAGGTGGGGAAAAAAATCAGAACTGTCTCTGTGGGAACAAGAATAAAAGAGAAACCAGGATTGACTGGGAAGAGACACAAAGAAACTTTGTCAAAATTGTATGGCTGATATTTGTACATTTTAATATATGTATTTTTTCCTGAAGAGCTGTGAATAATAATTGGGAGGGGAACAGGGAGCAGGTAGAGGTACAGAAGAGCCAGGAATGGCAGAATACTGGTAATTATTGAAGATTAATAATGTTTATATGGTGACTTATTGTAGAATTCTGTTCATTTTACTTAAGTTTGAAATTTTCTGTAATAAAAATTTATAAGAGGTTCCAGGGGAATAAGCACAGGGAGAAATGTTTGGATATTGAACTTGGCATTATATCATTTGATTGTCAACTTTAAAAATAAAAGGTAAAATAAATATAAAGCTTTTTAACTTTTTTCCTGAAAATAATTAAGTAGGGGAAAGGGGGGCATTGAAAACTGGCTGAGAGATTTAGAGAACTAGAAATAAACCACTTGCCTAAAACAAACGTAATAGAAATAGCTAAATTCAAAATAATTAATACGGAATTAATTGCAGCAGTTTTCAAACTGTTAAATAGCCCAGAAAAAAATGGATAGAGGTTTGTCTCCTAATTGATTTGAATCCATAGTTTGGGATTTTGTCTACATCTGATTCTTTTAAAATGCTTTCTTTTTTAAATTTGCTTTCCATATGAGGATTGATACAATTGATTCTGAAAGGCAGGTAGGTTTTTTAATGTACTCAATTTCAAAGTACTATTTACAGTGTCCTAATTAGTAGAAATGTAAGTCTTTAAATTATTTTAATGCTTTATAAATGCATAAAGGGAAAAGGAAGACTATGTGTATGATATAAATAGCTTTTTAAAAACTATAGGCCGGGCACGGTGGCTCAAGCCTATAATCCCAGCACTTTGGGAGGCTGAGGCGGGTGGATCACGAGGTCAGGAGATCAAGACCATCCTGGTTAACACGGTGAAACCACATCTCTACTAAAAATACAAAAAAATTAGCCAGGCATGGTGGCGGGTGCCTGTAGTCCCAGCTACTCGGGAGGCTGAGGCAGGAGAATGGCATGAACCCGGGAGGCGGAGCTTGCAGTGAGCCGGGATCGTGCCGCTGCACTCCAGCCTGGGTGACAGAGCAAGACTCCGTCTCAAAAAAAAAAAAAAAAAACCTATATACTTGAAAATGTCACCATAAACTAGTGATACAACTAATTATGAATAAAAATTATCTCGAAAGGACAGCATAATCTTGAAGTTCTTATAGAGTGCTGCGTAAGAACATGTATCTATTAAGTAAGCTAACTTTCTTAGAAGATTGTAGTAATAATAATGTTAATACTTTGTTATCTCTTTTGTCCTTTGATTCTTGCATTGTCTAAGAGAAAAAGATAATAGGAGTTATGATTAGAAAAAATTTAAGGCGGTGGCTCACACCTGTAATCCCAGCACTTTGGGAGGCCGAGGCGGGTGGATCACAAAGTCAGGAGATCGAGACCATCCTGGCTAACACGGTGAAACCCCGTCTCTACTAAAAATACAAAAAAAAAAAAAAAAATTAACAGGAGTGGTGGCGGGCGCCTGTAGTCCCAGCTACTTGGGAGGCTGAGGCAGGAGAATGGCATGAACCTGGGGGCGAAACTTGCAGTAAGCCGAGATTGCGCCATTGCACTCCAGCCTGGGCAACAGAGCAAGACTCCGTCTCAAAAAAAAAAAAAAAAAAAGAAGTTAATATTTAGCAAATAACTAGTATATATTTTATAACAATAAGTTGGCATCTATTTTTTAGGTTGTTTTGAAAAATCTGGTAGGCACACACGTAAACTCATGTTTGCAATCTTTTTAGCTGCAGAAGATCATAAGTAAACAAGATGACTTGATGACAGTGAAAACTAATGAAACTGGATATCAGGTATGTACAGATGATTTCCAAACAATTGATATTTATAATAGCTACTCTATTTTGTTTGTTCAGATATTCCCGATAGTTACCAATAGATTTGGTATCAGCAATTTAATTTTTTTAATACAGTCATGCACCACATAACTTTTCAGTCAACAACAGACTGCATATACGTGGTTGTCTGAACAATAGGCTATACTTTATAGCAGAGGTGTGTGGTGGGATATACCATCTAGGTTTGTGTAAGTACACTCTGATGTTTGCACAGTGACAATCACTTAACAATGCATTTCTCAGCAATACATGACTGTATTTTAAATATATGTGCTATATTTACATGTTCCTAACTTCAGGTGGTGCACAGGAGTATGTAGGTAGAGCAGAATTTCCCTCTCATTCACACAGTTCTCCTCCCTGGGCAATTAGTACTTTTAGTTTCTTGTGTATTCTTCCAGAGAGATTTTATGTATATATAAGTATACATGTAAAGAAGTAAATAGATACATCTATATTATTTTTTCTGTTTTAATATAAGCAGTAACATACTCTACATTGTTCCATACTCTTCTTTTTTAACTTAATATACGTAAAGTTGTCTTTTTTTTTTTTTTTTTTTGAGACAGAGTCTCACTCAGTCTCCCAGGCTAGAGTGCAGTGGCGGGATCTCGGCTCACTGCAACCTCCACCTCCCCAGTTCAAGCGATTCTCCTGCCTCTGCCTCCCAAGTAGCTGGGATTACAGGCACATGCCACCCACACCCAGCTAATTTTTTGTATTTAGTAGAGACAGGGTTTCACCATGTTGGTCAGGCTGGTCTCAAACTCCTGACCTCAGGTGATCCGCCCGCTTCAGCCTCCCACATTGCTGGGATTATAGGTGTGAGCTACTGTGCCCAGCCCGTAGTTTTTTTAAAAGCACTCATTAAATAGGGCAGGGAGGTGGGCATTGAACTTGGTAAAGAGCATCTGCAAAAAACCTACAGCTAACATACTTATTGATGAAAGACTGAATTCTTTTCCCCTGACATCAGGAGTAAGGCAAGGATGTCCATTCTTGCTACTCTTGTTCAATACAGTGCTGAAAGTTCTAGCCACTCCAGTAAGGCAAGACAAGGAAATAAAAGGCCTACTGATTGGAAAGTAAGAAATGAAACAGTCTCTTTTCGTAGATGGCATTGTCTCTGTAGAAACTCCCAGGAAATCTGCAAAAAAAAAAATCACAAAACAAAGCTTCTAGAACTAATAATTGATTTTAGGAAGGTCACTAGGTACAAGAAAAATGTACAAAAATCAGTCACGTGTATATATCAGTGAACACCAGGGACACAAAAATTTTAAATATAATACCATTCACAATTTTCAGAAACTAAGGAAATCTCTTCAGCAAATGTTGCTGGTACAATTGGATATCTATGTGTTAAAGAATAAAGTCGGACTCCTGTCTCACACCACATATAAAAATTAATTCAAATGGATGTAAGAGCTAAACTTATAGAGCTCTTAGAAGAAAACATAAGAGCAAAGCTTCATGGCATTGGATTTGGCAACAATTTCTTAGATAATGATACTAAAATCACAAGCAACAGAAGAAAAAGTAGATATATTGGATTTCATCAAAATTAAAAATTCGTCATTTTGGGAGGCGGAGGTGGGCAGATAACGAGGTCAGGAGATCGAGACCATCCTGACTAACATGGTGAAACCCTGTCTCTACTAAAAATACAAAAAAATTAGCTGGGCCTGGTGGCGGGCACCTGTAGTCCCAGCTACTCAGGAGGCTGAGGCAGGAGAATGGTGTGAACCTGGGAGGCGGAGCTCGCAGGGAGCCGAGATCGAGCCACTGCACTCCAGCCTGGGCAACAGAGCGAGACTCCGTCTCAAAAAAAAAAAAAAATTAAAAATTTGTGTTCATCAGAGGACACTATCATGAGTGTGAAAAGATAACCAACATAATGGAAGAAGATACTTGCAAATCACATATCTAATAAGGGTCTATCAGTATATATAAAGAACTCTTCTTACAATTCAACCACAAAGTGATTAACAACCCAATTAAAAACTGGACAAAGGACTTTTAATATTTCTCCAAAGAAAATAGGCAAAAACAAGCACATAAAAGGATATTCACCACCTTTAGTCATTAGCGCAATGCAAATTAAAACCATAGAGAGATATACAGCCACCCAAATGACTAAAAACAAACCACTGACACACCAGATGGTTGCAAGAATGCAGAGAAACTGAATCACTCATTGCCAGTGGGAATGTAAAACCACCACTCTGGAAAATAGTGATTGTGCTCCTGGGATTGTTCGTACAAAACCTGTACACACATGTTCTTAGCAGCTCAGCTGGGCAGCATCCAGCCCAAACTGGAAACAATCTAGATATCTTTTGTTGAATAAACTGTGGGACTCCATTACCATGAAATACTGCTCTGCAATAAAAAGAAACACAATTGATATGGCAAAAGATACGACAACCTGAATGAATCTCCAGAGAATTGCTGGGAAAAAAAAAAAAAATGCCAGTACCTAAAAGTTACAAACTGTATGATTCTATTTATATAACATGTTTGAAATGACAACATAATGGAAATGGAGAATGCATTAATTGTTGTCAGAGGCTAAAAAGAGGGTGGGAGCAGGAGGAAAGCTGGTGTGGCTATAAAAGCAACATGAGGAATCCTTGTGTTGAAGGAATGTTCTATATGTTGACTGTGTCAAGTTGTGATATTTCACCATAGTTTTGCAAGATGCTACCATTGGAGGATACTGAGTAAAGGGCAGAGAGGATCTTTTTGTATTGTTTCTTACCATTGTGTGTGAAATCTATAGTTATCCCAAAATAAAAAGTTATTTTCTTTAAAGGTCTCATGAGAAATACTTATTTGTTCCTTGGGTTATCAGTTCTTCTAGACTGGGTTTTTGTGCCTTTTGCCTGATTTGTTCTTTTTCTATTTCTTGCCACAGTGTCTTTGTATAGTTGTCATGCCTTATATTTTCCTCATGCCCATGCTCTATCCAGGCCCTCTCTGCTCTGGTAGAGCACGAATGATATTCTCCTTAATACTCTTCCCACCATATCTGGAACTAATTTATCTTTTCCCCTGAGCAGCAGGTGCTGCATTTTGCTCCACCATTTTGTTGACTAAAGGAGAGAAGGAAGTTCCCTGGTCTAAATGTAACCGTTACTGGAGCACCTAGACTCTGCTTTCTCTCTGTGATTCTATTAAAATGTTCCAGATCACAGCCCACTCCACCCTCCAAGGTATATCCCACCCTGTGGGCTTCTGATTATTCCCTCAATTTAACATAGTGCCCTGAAAGAAGCCATTGAAGCCCTTCTTCACTCTGCTTAAGTCCCACCAAGCTCCAGAGAGGAGCTTGCTAAAGAGTTTGCCATGACTTGTCTCAGGGTTGTCTTCTCACCCTGTTAATCCACTTATTGCAGAATTGAAGGTTTTAATGAATTCCTCCTAAGGCAGTAATCTGACATTCTGAGAAGCAGGGTCGGGTGGTGGTAGGATTAGGAGACATGCTAGACTATCCCACACCTGAGTCTAGTGTTTCTCTGACTGCTGTTTTTCAAAATGGTGGCTTAAACTTATACCCCCTTTTGTTGTTTGGTTGCTGATGGTTTGTTTGTTTGTTTTTTTTTAGCAGTTTTGTTATTTTTGTTATTTTAGTAAAGAATTGAAGAATGTGTGAATCTGCCTCACTCATTACATTTAATGGAATTCTCACCTGTTGATTTTATCATTAGGAAAAGCAAGTGTTTTCCAAGTATTTCCAACATTCAACAAAAGCTCAAAGACTTTCTTGCTTTAACTCTCTCAGTGCTGCTTCATTAGTAAAGGCCTAGAGATCATATTTTGAAGTAACATTTATTTCACTATTCTAAACTTCCTTTTTGGCCTGATCTAAGATCTTGTTTCATGCTGAAGTCCACCTTGAGTATTTTAGCCCTTATTGTTTATTGCCTACTTGAACAACGATGGTTATGGAGTGTTATGCAAAATAACAGAAGGAATGGCTCTATCCCTCTTTTACAACTTTTGTTGTTGTTGTTGCTGTAAGAAGAATCCTTTCTGGATATTATTCTAAGATTTCTACTCTTGGGATTCTATTTTTATTCTTATTTATAATTATTTTAAATTATTGTGATTTTTTAATAGGAAGCAATAGTGAAAGAACCTGAAATTAATACAACTCTTCAGATGCGTTTCTTTGGAAAAAGAGGACAAAGAAAACTTCATTATAAAGAATTTCGAAGGTAAATGCAAATATTTACATTCATTTAGGGAAATTTTATGGGTAAGAAATAAAGAGAAACAGAATATATTCATTTTCTAGAACTGCAGATCATAAAACTAAAATACTGTTTGTGGATTTTGTGGATCTGTATAGTATTTATCTCTGAGAACTAAACCTATGAAATAGAAACTAAAATTAGTATGCTCAAAATATTGTACCTTACTATAGAAAGTAATATCTGTTTCATAGAATACAATAATTCTTTTTAGTAACTTAATGTTTGCAACAAAGAACCATGCGCCTAGCATCAGTTGTTCTTTAGGCGAAACAAACCAACCCAACTTAAAACAACAACCATTTGTTATTTTTATGAGTCTTTGAGTCGGTTGGGCAGTTCTCCTGATTGGAACAGGATTGGCTGATCTTGACGGTACTCTTGCATTTGCAGTCTGCTGATGGGTTTGCTGGCTGCTGGCTTTTCTAAGATGGTCTCAGCTGGGACACCTCAGCTCTGCTTCATGTCATCTCTCATTCTCTAGCACAAGGGTTGGCAAACATTTTCTGCAAAGGCCTAAAGAGTAAATATGGTCTCTGTCACAACTACACAACTCCATGGTTGTAGTGTGAAAGCAGCCATAAACAGTACATTAACAAATAGACGCGGACATGTTCCAGTAAAGCTTTATACTAACATTAATTTTAAGTACTTATTTAACCTCCCTAAGCTCATTTCTTTATCTAAAAAGGAGACATAATAATGCTTACCTTATATGATTATTATAAACATTAAAATACAGTGTCCTGTCTACCATCTTCCCAATGATAATAATGCCATGCATAGTGAGACAGTGCACCTCCCTGTGCTACTCCACTAACCAAAGTCTTAAAACAGATATCAAAAAGCAGTACAGAATAGTGGGGAAAAACACTGACTTGGGAGGCAGGAGACCTGCATCTTATTCAGCTGAATCTAGTTTAATAAAGATTTATTGAATGTGATATATGCTATTATGTGTCAAATTACCCCTCAAACACTAGGGATAGTACCTTCTGGAAACTATCTAGTAAATATGCAGAAAAACATTTAAATACATTGTAGTCAGTGCTTTCTTAGATAAATAGGATATTTGGGTAGCACAGAAGATCACTTAGTGTACCCTGTGTTGAAGGTTGGGACTAGGTGATCAGGGAAGGCTTTCCAGAAGAAATAGTAAGTTGAATCTTGACAAACTAGCCGGGATTAACAGGCAAAAGTGGTTTAGGTGGGGAGGCATTTGAGGGAATGATAACACAGCAAGAGCAAAGACGTAGAGGCATGAAAGTGTATGGTTTGTAAAGGGAATTAGAAGCAGTAGAGTTGATAAAGTAGGAAGCATAAGGTGAGGAGAATGGAGGCTGGGAAGTATGAACTTACCTGTGTGAAGGTCTTATACACCATAAGATAGAGGTAGCTTGTTGATTAACTCAGTGATGAGAGGCCCTGAAGAAGGCCACGTGAAGGGTATTTGGTCAGATGTGCCCATCACTCTGGCAGCAGAGTAAAGGATAGGTTTTATGAGAGAGAAGACCATTCAGATATTCCAGAAAAGAAATAAGAGCCTTGGGCCGGGTGTGGTGGCTCATGCCTGTAATCCCGGCACTTTGGAAGGCCGAGGTGGTGGATCACGAGATCAGGAGACCGAGACCATCCTGGCTAACATGGTGAAACCCCGTCTCTACTAAAAATACAAAAAATTAGCCAGGCATGGTGGCGGGCACCTGTAGACCCTGCTACTTGGGAGGCTGAGGCAGGAGAATGGCGTGAACCCGGGAGGCGGAGCTTGCAGTGAGCCAGGATCGTGCCACTGCACTCCAGCCTGGGTGACAGAGCGAGACTCCGTCTCAAAAAAAAAGAAAGAAAGAAAGAAAGAAGAGCCTTGAACTAGTGTAGTGGCAATAAGGATTTTGAAGTAGAAAAGATTTCCAGACACAGGAGATAAAATTGTAGGGCTCAGTGATTGATTAGTTTAAGGAACGAAGAAGAATGCATGAAAATCCAAGTGCCTCCTGCCCTTCAGCCTGGGTGACAAAGTGAGACTCTGTCAAAAAAAAAAAGAAAGAGAGAAAGAAAAAGAAAAGAAAATCTGGCCGGGCACAGTGGCTCATGTCTGTATCCCAGCACTTTAGAAGGCCAAGGCGGGCGGATCACGAGGTCAGGAGTTTTTAGACCAGCCTGGCCAACGTGGTGAAACCCCGTCTCTACTAAAAATACAAAAATTAGCCGGGCGAGGTGGCAGGCACCTGTAATCCCAGCTACTTGGGAGGCTGAGTTAGGAGAAGTGCTTGAACCCGGGCAGCAGAGGTTGCAATGAGCCAAGATTGCACCACTGCCCTCCAGCCTGGGCAATGGAGTGAGACTCCGTCTCAAAAAAAAAAAAAAAATCTAAGTTTCTGAATTAGATTTTTTCTAACCCCACTAATCCCAGTTTACCTGATGGCTACACTGAGTCATTTAAGCTCTCTAGAACAATTTTTTCAACAAAATTTTAAATCATACCTCTTCTTGTATATTTAAAATATCAGTCTCTCAATGTTTTTTCACGTTCCAAAAATATCATAATTTAAAACAAGGAAAGCTATTATCATAATACTGATATTGTCTTATTACTGGGATAATTTTTCAAACCGTATTCACAGAGATACTAATATGTCACTCTACTTCACTTTACGATTCCCTAACTTGTTAACTTTTAAGGTTGCTTCTCACCTTACTTTTCTTCAATGGGAATGATTTTATTTAGAATTCTTACTTTAAATTTTTTTAAATTAGTTCTTCTATAAATTATGGGCACTGTGAAATTTGTCATACCATCATGCAATTTTTTTAATCCAATTAAATTAACAAAAACTTTAAAAATGAA
Source organism: Gorilla gorilla gorilla (assembly GCF_029281585.2). NCBI lineage: Eukaryota > Metazoa > Chordata > Mammalia > Primates > Hominidae > Gorilla > Gorilla gorilla. The sequence continues at coordinate 35,801,222 of NC_073238.2, read as the reverse complement.
ATTTTTCAAGAGCTTTCTTAGATATTGCAAAGTGTCCCTAAAGGTAAAATTGTAATTATACTAGGCTGGAATTTATGGCAATCATAAGATAATCTCTTAAATTTTGTTAAGTCATAAAATAACAGAAAATGGCCTCTAATATTTTCAAAAGCTTACACTAATGTACTAGCCAAATTAATCATTGATATTTCACAAAAATGGTTTCATATGTATTATTTTGAGCTTATACTTTTGTGTTTCTGGGAGTATAATGTTATAACATGTTTAACTGATGATGTAAGGAGGCAAAGGCTGAAAATACAGGAGTGACAGGGTATCGCTAGAAGAGCAAGGTCCCTGAAGGGAAGGAAGTACAGGAATATAGGTGAGATTCAGAGTGCAGCCATCGACAGGAAAAGGGACTCCCCATCTGTTGTGACAGGAAGAAGAGGGTGGGGAAAAGGATGAATGTGGATGCTGTTACAATTTTTAGTGACAATAAGAAAATGAATGAATTTATTAAACAATGATTTCTAGTTTCTATAGGAAGCAGGGGCAAAGTCACAGTCTGAGGATAAACAGAAAAGAGAGTGAAAATGAAATAGCCTCTATGTAAAATCAAAAAGACACATTTCCAGGCTAGCAGAAGAGTGTCTGTAAGGGTCAGGGACCCAGTTGAAAATATGCACCATGAATTTGTGCAAATACCACTATGTGCAGTTAGTTATAGTATGGTTTTCTTTAAGCCATACTTGAAGAAGGCCTTTTGCAGCCCATTAGAGCTGAGGTTGTGGGTGAGAAAGTGGAAAGCAATTAACAGCGGAGTCTGGAGCTGGGCGCGGCGGCTCACACCTGTAATCCCAGCACTTTGGAAGGCCAAGGCAGGCAGATTGCTAGAGCCCAGGACTTCGATAGCAGCCTGGGCAACATGGCGAAACCTCATCTTTACAAAAGAGATGGGTGGGGTGGGGTGGTGTGCACCCGTAGTCCCAGTTACTTGGGAGGCTGAGTGGGGAGGATCACCAGAGCCCAGGGAGGTTGAGGCTGCAGTGAGTTGTGATCACACCACTGCACTCCAGCCTAGGCAACAGAGTGAGACCCTGTCTTTAAAAAAAAAAAAAAGTGAGTCTGGGCATGAAGAATGAAAACGAAAAGATAGTTACATATCATCCTCAGTACCATCACAGCAACTGGCAGGTACTTACATGGTGCATGGCGTCTTTCTAAGTATTTTCCATATGTGTCATCTCACCTATCCTTACGAGGTGAGGTAAGTGTCTTCTCTTTATAACTAGAATCTGATGAGGTTGAGGGACTTGATACAGGATCACATACTTTAGAAACTGAAGAGGCGAGATTCAGGTTTCTCATGAAAGGTTTAAGTGATCATGTAGTTTCTGAAAGAGTTCCACAGTTCCCTGGTGGGTGGTGGGTGCATTGAATGGGCTTTCAAGTACCAGACTAGGTTACCAGAAGGACAGTCATATTCAGTAGATACTACCACGGATCAAAAGAAACTCATCAGTTAAAGAAAAATTTGTCACTTCTTTTCTGATTTTTTTTTACTTATACAACTAATCAAAAAGATTTTCCAGCTGAAATATCACTTAACCGTTTAAGTAAAAACCACAGTGTAATTTAATTCTGTCTCCCAGAATTTTGGTGTGCTTTTATTGTTATGAAAGCAGCAGATAATTTAAATTCTGAAAACTGAGTTTTCTATCAACCTACTACGTATTGTTCTGGGGGAAAGCATTGTGACTCTTGGGCTACTCAGGCAGCTCCTGATGGCATTTACCCGCCCTGCCTCAGTGCCTTCTAATTTTGTTGTTTTTCTGGTCTTTTTTACTCTTCTCTCCTACTCTCTTTGGTGATTTTTCTTCTTCTGCATTTCTTTTCTCTTCTTTTAAACTCCATGATTAGCCTTAAAGATAGTGACCAGAAATAATCCCTGAGTTTATTTCTATTCTGACACATTTGACCTCATTTTTTATTCCAATGAATTTTTTAAACTGAAAATAAACCTGTGACTTAAGATATATAATGGTTAGAGGGAAGAAAATTGGCCTCAAGTCTTCTCGTCAGGAAAAATTGGGGAGGATATTGATACTGATGTATTTTTTAGGGCTGAGATTGTTAAAAATTCTGAAATACCAATTATTAGTTGAGGATTTCTGAGTTTCATGAAGCATTTTTATAAATTCAGAGGTGTCTAGAGGCAGTGGTGTGCTAGTAAATATGTTTAACAATCATCTGTCTCAGGAAAAACAGCCTTGATTTGTAGTGTTTGCCAATTAGTAGTATAAATAAATAAATACTCTACCATGCCAATGTCAAGCTCCCCTGCATGAAGCAGAGGTGGGAAGACATGCATGATAGACTCACAGCCTGTACACACCACTCCAGTACAACACTGCCTAAGCAATTCCAATAAGGAAAAACAGATCTCTCCCATTGTTTCCAATTAACCCACTAATTTATAAAGTATGTAATTTGTTCACAATGTGTCTGGCAGCCTTATCTACTATAAATTTTCCAATTCATATATGCATGTTCAGCTCATGTTCCAGACTTTCATGTTATAACAAGATAATATGATTTTAGGCTTAAAGGGAAAAGATTATCATCATAAATGGATTTATATTCATTAAAAGTAGTGTAATTAGGTAAGATGAAAGTAGCTTAATCCAGACAATGTATAGTTTAACAGCAATTAAGTTTATAATATTTCAGCCTCTGGTAGAGGCTCGCATAGAGCCTGAAGAAAAAAGGGAAAGGAACAAGTTAGTAATGTTTTTATACCCTATCTTCTGCTTGCCTAATTCAGTGTACACTCATTTGCAAGTAAAGCATACATTTAACAGTTCTAATAAGAATCAGTTGAATGTCGTTACAGTATACAGGGCAGGACAACTCAACAAAATAAAAGGCAAAGTATATCAGTAAAATATTTTGTTGCTCTATCAGTCCAAATTTGAAATACTTCAATTTTTAGATAAAGTTCTGCTTTGACCCAGAAAGAAACATGGCATTGATGAATCCGTGTATTCAGTACATTCAGAAAATGTTTTAAGTAACAAACTCTTGCCTACCATGTAGACAGAAGTCTAAGATCAAACTCCTCCTTCATGCTTTTAAGATTTATGGGATAAATGTAGAACTTCAAGCAAGTCATTTTTTAAGTGATGATTTTTCTCCCACTGAACTGGAATGTCCCTCTTCTATCACCCCATGTATATTTTCATTTGAATTTGACATGACAGATAGTACCGATCTTTTAACATGTGGAAAAGTGAATAAAGGGATCTGCAGCATATTAAAATTCATGGAGATGATAATACTTTTCACATGATTTAGGTTATGAATAAATCAAGTGCAATGTTTCTGGGTTCTTGTTCAAAGAAGATATATTTTCATCTGATATCTTTTCAACATGTCCCTTTCCTGGGAAGCCATTGATGACAGTTTGATCGAAGTGCCATGTTGTTTTTATAAGAAAGGAATGTTGAGTCATATCGACATGTATTATTGTCAAAAAGATTATGTTTTTAGATACAGGTAAGCTTTTGATGCCAAGCCATTGATTACACTGATTAACTTTGGTATTTGAAAAATATTAGGAAGTAGTAATTATGATTAACATTCTAAAAGCAGTGTCCCACCTCAATTTTAAATTTATCTGATTATTGATAATTTTTCTGTATTGGAAAATAGTTTCCATGGAATTGTTATTTTCTCTGGATGTATCAAAGCAACATTTGACATTTTTTTTAAGTCTTTATGTTTATCAGAATGTAGGTTGCCAGGTATAACTTACACAAACAAGTTGAGTATAGAGAGTTACTGATGGAAGCCAGTGTTGGACTTAATCAGTTTCTCTGCATCCTTCCTCTCCCCACAATCCTTGCACAGCACTAATGCTTCATCCTGCTCACCATCAGGAGGCAGCCACTCAGTAGGTAATAGTGAAGGTACTTTGCAGACCCATTTACAATATTTAAGGTTGAATGCCACTAGTTACCTTACTAATTTTGTATTTTAACATTCAGATTTATGGAAAATTTACAAACAGAGATTCAAGAAATGGAATTCCTTCAGTTTTCTAAAGGTTTGAGTTTCATGAGAAAAGAAGACTTTGCAGAGTGGCTACTTTTTTTCACTAACACTGAAAATAAAGATATTTATTGGAAAAATGTGAGAGAGAAGTTGTCAGCAGGAGAGGTTGGTATACCCTTTTATTATGCATGTGATAAAGATGAAATAATAAGTTAGACATGTTTACATAAAGTAACTTCTGAATTAACCAAGACTGTGCTACCCTTGATGGTATATAAAATCAACTTGAGGAATGTTCTCTACATGCTCTTCTCCTGTAAAGGAAAACTACTGCCTAAGACAGAATCAGTGTAGCAATTACAAGTTTTCCATTTCCAGTAAAGTCAAGAATAAGACAAGTATCACCACTGTTATTTAATATCATTCTGGAAATCTTAACCAGTCCAAATTAACAAGATTATTTAAAAGAGTATAAAAATGTGAAAGGGGGTAGTAGTTGTCTTTGTTTTTATATGATGCAATTATATGCCTAGAGAACCCAAGAGAATCCAGTAGAAAAACCGTAGAAACAATAAGAATTCAATAAAGTACCTGTCACAATGCTAATATATAAGAAGCAGCAGCTCTCCTATATACAAATTACAAGTAGAAAATGTAATGACATGCATATGTGTGTGTATATATATACGAGATGTATGAAATGATGATTGCCAAGCTATTAATAATTATTCATGTACAGTGGTGAGGTTTCAAGTGATTTTTACTTTCTTTCTTTATACCTTTATGTATTGTTCCAAAAAAATGTTTACAATGGACATGTATTTTATGTAACTTTTTAAAACGTTACTTCTATTGTAAGAAAAAAGATAATAAATTGCAGAAGAACCCAGTTATAACTGCAAGATAAATATATAACAATTAGAAATAAATTTAACAAAAAAAAAAGAAGAAAACTTAATAGCCTTGATGGATATAAAAAGAAAACTTATCTAATTATAAGACATCCCCTATTATTGAATAGAAAGTCTTAGAATTATAAATACAGCAATTCTGTGTTCAGTTAGTCTATAAGTGTAATGGTTATATTAGAACAGCCCAGTTTACTGCAGTTACAAATTAACCCTGAAATCCCCCTGTCTGACACTGAGTTTCTTGCTCAGTCATGCCGCAATTCCATTGTGGACTGATAGGAGTCTCTGTCCGCATAGAGGTCTAGACCCGTTCAGGGGTCTAGACTCTCTGAGGCTGTGCCATCTTGGAGTTACATCATCTGAAAGAAGTACCACGCTCAGAGGCTGTGGCAGGAAAAGGAGGGGAGTCAAAATCCAGCAACTAAATGTTTCGGCCTGGAAACATCACATGACACTTGGCTATTGGCCAGACTAATCACATAACCCCACCTGAATGCAGGGAGGCAAGGAACTTCAGTCTTTCATACGTGCAGGAATCAGAAAAGATCCAGATACTGGTGAACACTGGTGGGTTTCAATAAAAATACCATTGAATTCTTGGGAAGAAACTAGACAAGCTATAAAACTTTATATGATCACGCCTGTAATCCTGGCACTTTGGGAGGCCAAGGCGGGCAGATCATGAGGTCAGGAGATCAAGACCATCCTGGTTAACACGGTGAAACCACGTCTCTACTAAAAATACAAAAAATTAGCCAGGCATGGTGGCAGACGCCTGTAGTCCCAGCTACTCAGGAGGCTGAGGCAGGAGAATAGTGTGAACCCTGGAGGCAGAGCTTTCAGTGAGCTGAGATTGCGCCACTGCACTCCAGCCTGGGTGACAGAGCAAGACTCTGTATCAAAAAAAAAAAGACTTTATATGAAAAGAATGTCAACATATTAAAATATATTATCAAACCTTGGTAACTAAAACAGTTTGTTACTGACAATGAATTTGACAGACTCCAGAAATAGACTTAAGCATATGAAAAATTTAGTAATTATGAAATAGTATTTTAAATTAGTTGGGTAAAAGAATTATTAATAAATGGCATTAGGATAATTCACTGGCCATCTGAGGGAGAAAATGAACATAAATCTTTACACCATTCATTACTCTAAAATAAATTTAGGATGAATCAAAAAATTACATGTTGAAAAAATGAAACTGAGTAAGTGTAGAAGCAAACATGGAAACAATGTTTCATCTTAGGTTATATACGTTTCTAAGCAAAACCCAAAACCTTTCAAAGAAAACTTGATGAAATACCTAAAAATTAAAATTCTGTTGCCTCACCTCATCCCCTGCAAAAATTATAATCAGAGTCAAAAGAAAAAGTTAACATGAGGAAGGGGGAGATATTGATATGTAAAGACCAATTTTCTTAATTTATAATGGGATCTTTAAAAATCAGTAGGGATTGGCCGGGTGTGGTGGCTCATTCCTGTAATCCCAGCACTTTGGGAGGCCAAGGTGGGTGGCTCTCTCGAGGTCAGGAGTTCGAGACTAGCCGGGCCAACATGGTGAAACCCCATCTCTACCAAAAAATACAAAAAAAAAGTAGCCGGGCATGGTGCCACACACCTGTAGTCCCAGCTACTCAGGAGGCTGAGGCGGGAGAACTGGATGAACCTGGGAGACAAAGGTTGCAGTGAGCCAAGGTCGCGCCTGGGCAACAGTGAGACTCTGTCTCAAAAAAAAAACAAAAAAAAAATCAGTAAGTATCAAGAACTTTAAATGGTCTGAGATTTTTTTTCCCTATTTAATATATCATGAGAACTTGAAAATCAACATGTGAATAACTGTAAAGTGTCTGAAATTTTATCCCTTTGCAAGTTAGCCTGCACAGTTTCATGGATGCTTGCAGAAGATACAAGACTATTGAGTCAGACACAAAGAATTTTATTATCGTAATGTAGCAACAACATGAGTAACTTATTTGTGTCAGTTCCCCCTTGCCTCCCAAGCCCCATGGGCATGATGCTGAGAGGCCCAGGTAGATGCTGCCCACACAGCAGATTCACATCACAGCTGAGGACCCTCATCTTAGTGATCTGAATGTTTTGTAATGGGCAAGTAAACAAGCCTTCCTGAGCTTTGCTGCAGTGGGAGGCATTGTGTATTCATGATACTGGACAGTAAGCAAAGCTGTCCTGTGCTCCTGAGGAACAGTGCTGTCCGCTATACAAACAATTCTCCTGCCTCAGCCTCCTGAGTAGCTGGGATTACAGGCGCATGCCACCATGCCTCGCAATTTTTGTATGTTTAGTAGAGATGGGTTTCACTGTGTTGGCCAGGCTGGTCCCGAACTCCCGGCCTCAGAGATCCGCCTCGGCCTCCCAAAGTGCTGGGATTACAGGTGTGAAATCCTCGAAGATATAATCTGGAACAAAAATGCAGTCGGTGCCTCTGATAGATGTACAGAAACGTGAGACCCAGCTGGGCACGCTGGCTCAAGCTTGTAATCCCAGCACTTTGGGAGGCCGAGGCGGGCAGATCATGAGGTCAGAAGATTGAGAACATCTTGGCTAACATGGTGAAACCCCATCTCTACTAAAAATACAAAAAATTAGCCAGGCATGGTGGTGGGTGCCTGTAGTCCCAGCTACTCGGGAGGCTGAGGCAGGAGAATTAGTGTGAACCCAGGAGGTGAAGCTTGCAGGGAGCCAAGATTGTGCTACTTCACTCCAGCCTGGGTGACAGAGCGAGACTCTATCTCAAAAAAAAAAAAAAAAGAAATGTGAGACCCATGGAGAACGGTCTTGCACAGTAAGTTACCTAACAACCCATTAGAAATCTGGGCAAAGGACATAAACAGGACACAAGAAGAGAAATCCACAAATGACTAATAAGCATGTGAAAAATGTTTAACTTCATTCACAATTAAAGACATGCAAATTCAGGCTGAGCCTATGGCTCCCACCTGTAATTCCAGCACTTTGGGAGGCCGAGGCAGGTGGATCACCTGAGGCCAGGAGTTTGAGACCAGCCTGGTCAACATGGTGAAACCCTGTCTCTTCTAAAAATACAAAAATTAGCGGGGCGTGGTGGCGCATGCCTGTAATCCCAGCTTTTCAGGAGGCTGAGGCAGAAGAATTGCTTGAATGAGGGAGGCGGAGGTTCTGGTGAGCCAAGATCACGCCACTGCACTCCAGACTGGGCGACAGAGCAAGACTCCGTAAGACATGCAAATTCAAACATTAATAAAATACCATTTTTCATCTATCAGAAAAGCAGACATCAAAAAAGTTGCACCCAGTGCCTACTTCGAGGTCATGATAGAAGCAGCCACTCTTTTATTTGTGCTGATAAATACACTGGTTTTTTTCTTTTTCTTTTTTTCCTCTCTGCCTATCATCTTGTAAATATACTGTTAAGAGAATAAAGCAAGGTACAGACATATGTGAAGAGATTGTTGCCATTGTGTAAAACAAGGAGACGTGTGTGTACATGTATACACTTTAATAAGAATAGAATATTAGCCAGGCGTGGTGGCTCACACCTGTAATCCCAGCACTTTGGGAGGCTGAGGCGGGTGAATCACCTGAGGTCAGGAGTTTGAGACCAGCCTGACCAATATGGTGAAACCCCATCTCTACTGAAAATACAAAAATTAGCCAGACGTGGTGGTGGGTGCCTGCAGTCCTAGCTACTCGGGCGGCTGAGACAGGAGAATTGCTTGAACCTGGGAAGCAGAGGTTGCAGTGAGCCAAGATTGCGCCATTGCGCTTCAGCCTGGGTGACAGAGCGAGACTGTCTCAAAAAAAAAAAAAAAAAAAAGAATAGAATATTTCTGGATGGAGACACAAGGAATTGGTAACTCATGTCTGGGGAATGGAACTGGGAATCAGAGTGGAAGAACTCTTCATCATTTATCCTTCATGTTGTTTGAATTTTTAACCATGTGCACATATTACTTTTTCAAAAACTTTATTGAAATACTTAAAAATAAAAATTTCATGAAGTCACAAAAGCTGGAAACCAGTGAACCTTGAGTAAGAACACACATTACAGAGGGCATGATCCTCAGCATCCTACAAAAAGAAACTTTTTTTTTCAGGCAGGGAAGAATTTACTTTCAAATTAAGAATTTTTAGCTGGACACAATGGCTGACACTTGTAATCCCTGCACTTTCTGAGGCTAAGGTGGGAGGATCACTTGAGCCCAGGAGTTTGAAACCAGCCTGAGAAACATAGCGAGATCTCGTCTCTACTAAAAATAGAAATAAAAACATTAGTTGGGTGTGGTGCTGTGTGTCTGTAGTCCCAGCTACTTGGGAGACTGAGGCAGGAGGATAGCTTGAACCCAGAATTTCAAGGCTGCAGTGAGCTGTGATCTGGACTCCAGCCTGGGTCACAGAGTGAAACACTATCTCAAAAACAAAATAAAAACTAAGAGAATTTTCATACTTTGTTTACTTTTGTTTTGTTTGTTTGTTTTTGAGACAGGGTCTTGCTCTGTTGCCCAGGCTGAAGTGCAGTGGTGCAATTAGCTCACTATAACCTCAAACTCCTGTGCTCAAGGGATCCTTCTGCCTAAGCCTCCTCAGTAGCTGGGACCACAGGCACATGCCACCGTGCCTGGCTAATTTTTGTAGTTTTTGTAGAGATGGGGGTTTCACTATGTTGCCCAGTCTGGTCTCCAACTCCTGAGCACAAGCAGTCCAGCCACCTCAGACTTCCAAAGTGCTGTGATTAGAGTCAGGAACCACCGTACCCAGCTTTTATTGTTTTAATGGAAAAAACTGAGTTTTCTTTTAACTTTTTTATTTATTTGTTTGTTTGTTTTTAGACGGAGTCTCACTCCATCACCCAGGCTGGAGTGCAGTGGCGCAATCTTGGCTCACTGTAGCCTCCACCTCACGGGTTTAAACAATTCTTCTGCCTCAGCCTTCCAAATAGCTGGGACTACAGGTGTGCACCACCACACCCAGCTAATTTTTTTTTTTTTTCTTTTTCACCATGTTGACCAGACAGGTCTTGAACTGCTGACCTCAGGTGATCTGCCTGCCTTGGCCTCCCAAAGTGCTAGGATTATAGGCATGAGCCACAGCACCCAGCCCGTTTGTTTGTTTGTTTGTTATGTATTTTTTGAGACAGAGTCTCGCTCTGTCGCCCAGGCTGGAGTGCTGTGGTGTGATCTCGGCTCACTGCAAGCTCCGCCTCCTGGGTTCACACCATTCTCCTGCCTCAGCCTCCCAAGTAGCCGGGACTACAGGCGCCCGCCACCACGCCCGGCTAATTTTTTTGTTTTTGTATTTTTAATAGAGAGGGGATTTCATGGTGTTAGCTAGGATGGTCTCCATCTCCTGACCTCGTGATCCTCCCGCCTCCGCCTCCCAAAGTGCTGGGCTTACAGGCGTGAGTCACCGTGCCCGCGCTGTTTGTTTTATTTGTTAGTGCTCAGATTTTGAAGTCAGATGGACCCAGGTTCAGATCCTGATTGTTCCAGTTAGTAGACTTTGGGCAAACTACATAACCCCTGAAGCGTTACTTACCTAAGACTTAGAGAGGCTAAGGTCATACACGTTGTAAAGGGCAGAACCGGAATTTCAGCATTAAGTCCATCTAACTCCAAAACTCTGTGCTCTTACTCAGTGCTATGTCCACTAATAAAACGTAGCAGAAGTGGACCACTTAACAGAGTATGTTAGTCTCTTCAGGCTGCCACCTCAAAACACCACAGGCTGGGCAGCTTAAACAATAAATTTATTTCTCACAGTTCTGGAGGCCAGGAGTCCAAGATCAAGGCACCAGCAGGGCCAGTTTCTGGTGAGGCCTCTTGCCCAGCCTGCACACAGCACCTTCTCACTGTGCCCTTTGTGTGGCCATTTCTGTGTGCACACAGAGAGAAAGGGACAGAGAAAGCCCTGTTATCTCTTCCTCTTAGAATGATACTAGTCTCTATGGTAGAAAAGAAAGTTCATAGTTAACATTTATAAGATTATTTAATGTACTTACAAAATTGTAATAAAAACTCTTACTTTATTAGAGCATTAGTTTGGATGAATTCAAGTCATTTTGCCATTTTACAACCCACTTGGAAGACTTTGCTATTGCCATGCAGATGTTCAGTTTAGCTCATCGTCCTGTCAGACTAGGTAAGTTATATGAAAAACCATTTAATTTTTATCATCTATAAACAGTTTTACTATATTCTCCAACTAAATGCTACCAATCAAGGAACAAATTATAAGTAAAAATAGTTGATTGACCTTTTAATTCAGTGTGGTTATTCTAGATTTAGAATACCAGTACTCCAGTTTAATGGTTACTTTCTATACTTTTCTCATTCTCCTAAAAAGAAGGAAGAAGGCCGGGCATGGTGGCTCACGCCTGTAATCCCAGCACTTTGGGAGGCCAAGGTGGGCGGATCACAAAGTCAGGAGTTCAAGACCAGCCTGGCCAACATGGTGAAACCCCGTCTCTACTAAAAATACAAAAACTAGCTGGGCGTGGTGGCAGGCGCCTGTAATCCCAGCTATTCAGGAGGCTGAGGCAGGAGAATCGCTTGAACCCGGGAGACGGAGGTTGTAGTGAGTCAAGATCGTGCCATTGCACTCCAGCCTGGGCGACGAGCAAGATTCATCTCAAATATATGTTTAGAGCATTGATTAAATTACAATAGCTCATCTGTCTTGCAGTGACTCTCATGACATTCATCAGCTTATGGTTTGAGTATTTTCTTCATGGGTATTTTTGTTTTTACTTCCCAAATAATAAAAATTTGGATTTGCTTTTCTCAAATAATGAAAATTTAGATTAATTTCACTTAGACTATTTCACATAGTTGATAAGTTGTTTTATGTTTGTTTTTTAGCCGAGTTTAAGAGAGCTGTGAAAGTAGCAACAGGACAAGAACTCTCAAACAATATTTTGGACACTGTCTTCAAGATCTTTGATTTGGATGGTGATGAATGTCTTAGTCATGAAGAGTTTCTTGGAGTGTTAAAAAACAGAATGCATCGAGGTTTATGGGTAACAGATTTTTTTATATAATACATGTTTATATTGTCATTAACTGAATGATATTAAACCTAGAATTTGGGCAATTGTACAGTCTTTAAATGGAGTTTTCATCACTTATAAAAAGACTATAAGCTGTAATTGAAATACAGAAATATATTTTATATATGAGATTAAACATCTTTGCTTTTTAAAAAATAATCTGAATCTAATAAGAAATCACTATTTAAAGTTACTGTGAGCTACGATCGCACCACTGCACTCTAGCCTATGCAACAGAGCAAGCCCTTGTCTCCAAAAAAAAATAATTTTTTAAAAAAGAAATTACTATTCAGAAATGTAGCCTAGCTGGACATGGTGGCTCACATCTGTAATCCCAGCACATTGTGGGAGGCTGAGCCGGGTGGATCACTTGAAGCCAGGAGTTCGAGACCAGCTTGGATAACATCATGAGACTCTGTTTCTACAAACAAAGGAAAAAAAATCATAGCCTAGGATTTGACTAACTACATGTAATTAGATATATGTAAATTCAAATCCCAGCTCTACTGTTTATTAACTGCTTAATCTTGCAAAGCCACTTAATTTTTTTTAGTCTCAGATTCTTTACCCATACCATGAGGAAACTAATCTACCGTAAAGCATTATTGTGAGAATTTAATGTAAAATACGTAGTATAGTGGCTGAGATTATGAAGTAAATTTCACTATTAGCATTATTCAGTCAAAGTCACATATGAGTCTATACTTGTGGGACAAATCAAATTCAGATTTTTGTTCAGATTAGAATGTGCTAGAAGCACTCTCAGAAAAGAAGTCTGCCAGGGGAAGACTAGGGTCCAAAGAGAATCTACATGGTCGGTAGGTAGGCAAGAAAAAAGGAAGGAGAGAGAGAGAGAATATGGTACTATTCATGAAAATAAAGCTATTTACAACTTAGAAAAGCAATTCCATTTCCTGCAACAAACATAACTTAGGGAAAAATAAATATTATTTTCATTAGCAAACATATTAATATTTTATAAGCTTTGCAGTTATCCAACACCCATAAATATATTCCGGGAAATTAAGCCAGTCTTTTCAGTTCACAATTGAGTGTACCTGGGAGTCTCTTTGCCCTTTCTCAGACGACATTAAAAAGAAAAGCTGTAAATCAGTCATAAGAAAAAGAACATATATAATCTGGAGTAGAATTTTGCTTCCACTTGGCTAATTTTCATCAGTGCTATGCTCCTGTGGTCCCCCGGATCCAAATATTTCCTAACCTTTACCTTCTCATTTTGTTGAGAGTAGTAGTAATCCACATGTATTTTTAGCTAACAAAACACTTCCATGAATTAGATTATTTCTTGAAGCTTTTCATCAAATATTTTGTGACCTTTTTTTTTTAATTTTAGCCAATGTTAAAGCTTTAGGCTTATAATTTTATTCTATATAGCTAAATAAAGTTCACCAGAAAAAAAGGGAAAGATTATAAAACATTATAAAAGGAAAACATTATAAAGTAATTAAATTTAAAAGCCAGTATGTGAAAGAAGAGATGGCCCAAAGTCTTCATTACCCTCTTAGAGAAGAAACTCCATTAATGTGTGCTCAGTCTGGTTCCACTCCCTAGTAACCTTAAGCGTAGTTACATTCACTTTTTGTCTTTTACCCTCATTTTCAGTTCTGTTGTGATCATCTTTTACAACATAATTCACCCTCAACTATTTTTGGAGGAGTGTGGGAAGGAAATAAACAGTAACGTAAAGTACATATGAAATCATGTTTAACCTTGAAGACAATGACCCCTTGATTTTTACTTTCGGTTAACAGGTACCACAACATCAGAGTATACAAGAATACTGGAAGTGTGTGAAGAAAGAAAGCATTAAAGGAGTAAAAGAAGTCTGGAAACAAGCTGGAAAAGGTCTTTTTTAATAAAAGATATAATAGTATGGCAATTATATTGTTCCAAATGTCAAAATTTGTGATTTTTTAGAAGTACTTGCTATTTATCTTCTTAAGTCTTCATTGATATTCTGTGTGATATAAGCATGTCTTGTACTTGCTTTCTGATTCATAATTTTATTAAAGAACTTAGTAGAAAGAAAAGTAAGTATAAAAATAGATATTGGATTCTGTCAGAAGGCCTAGGTTTGAAATAATGTTTTGTACTTCGGTAAGATGGAAAACTTAGTGATTCACTGATTTCTTAGACACTCTAATATGATATGCTTTCTGGAAGGATAAAACAAGTACCTATGGGAAAAAGTACTTGAGACCAAGGCCAGCATCAATTCCAGACATCCTCATGTTCCTAATAGGCTAAATGAAGTTAAAAACTTATTTCAGATTTTTCTCATCTGTACCTTATATCTCATAAATTTATTGTATATTTTATGTCAGTAGCTTAGCTGTTTATTGTCTTTAAAATAACATGTAAACTTCAATGTTCTATCTGGAAGCAGAATAAAATATTTACGTAGATACAAAAAATACTGAGGTGCTTTTTATTTTACATGTGTTTTTAAAACTACTTTAAAAAAAATTGTAAATACTCTCATCCCTTGCCAGCCTCATTAGTTCTTAAAACCTGGTGTAGTTGGGAGAAATTTTGATCCCAAGGTCAGGGTCTCATGGGATATATTAGGTTGTGGGAAACAAATGTTGCCAGAAGGTAATTGGCATTAAACTAAATATCAAATGGCATTTTTTAAAACATGGTAAATAAAAATTAAAAAAACTTGTGTCTCAGACACACAATTTAGAAAATTGCAAATATATAAAACCAGTTCCATTCTCTAGAGAACTGGCTGATTCCAAGGCTGTGACAGGGAAAGTCCAAGATAAGCCTAGAATATATTGTGCCTAAAAGTAAAGAAGGCCTCACAAAATGGTGAAGAGTCAGGACAAAGCCAGCTTGAAGGGGCTGCCCCTGTCAAATCTGGTTCAGTTTGAGGGTCAGAATAATTAATGTCATTGATAGATTATAGCCTATTGAATGAAATAAGAATTCATGAGTTTACACCAAAAATTAATGAGGCCAGAGAAACCTCTTCCTTATTGTTGAAGGATAATGCCTTGAAATATGTTAATCCACTAAATTGAAAAACTCTCCCTCACAGTTTAATGATTGAAATCGACAAGAGGCAAAAGCTTTTGTCCATTTATTACAAAAAATATTTTGCTCCTGATTCAAAAACAAATTTGCTCTAATGAATTGTTTTATAAATAATTGCTTATAAAATAATTTTTTCTCTCTCTTATAAAACCAAAAGATAGGCAATGCAAGAAAGTATAAGTATGAATGAATGAATCCTCCACCATTTTCTCTGTCATCCACAAAAATGCTGACTCCTCACCTGTCTTTCCAGATGCCCTTATGGGTCAAGATTAGGGGCACAAAAATTAAGATGGTTTCTCATGCCTTCACAGGCTTCACTTTTTCAGCCTCACCTGGCACTGATTTGTCTGCCCCACTTTCCACAGCGTTCCATGAATACTGTTTTGTGCTCCAGCAACATAAAGCTCCTGGCCTTTCCTCATGTACACCATGTGCGTTTCACATACCCCTACCCCTAAGCTTGTACACATGCCATTTCCTTCTGACAGCGATGCCTTTCCCTCGCTATCTTTTTTTTTTTTTTTTGAGACGGAGTCTCACTCTGTTGCCCAGGCTGGAGTGCAGTGGCACGATCTCGGCTCACTGCAAGCTCTGCCTCCTGGGTTCACGCCATTCTCCTGCCTCAGCCTCCTGAGTAGCTGGGACTATAGGCGCCCGCCACCACGCCCGACTCATTTTTTTGTATTTTTTAGTAGAGATGGGGTTTCACCATGTTGGCCAGGATGATCTTGATCTCCTGACCTCATGATCCACCCGCCTTGGCCTCCCAAAGTGCTGGGATTACAGGCGTGAGCCAGTGCACCCGGCCCCCTTGCTATCTTCTTGATGAAATTCTAGACATCAAGGTGCTACCCACATACCAAGTTTGTATCTACTAAAGTATTAAATCAAGAGCAGGAGCACTGCCTTAGTCATCTTTATATACCAGTCTAAGCTGAATCCCTGGCTTACAGTAGGCATCCAACAAATATTTGTTGAACAGAAGGAAAGAAGAGAGGGAGGGAGGGAAGAAGGGAGGAGATTTGGGATGGGAGGAGCTAGTAAAGTTCATGAGTTAATCAAGAAGTATGCCAAAAACCTGCTAGGCACCAAGCATACAATGGTGAAATAAATGGTTCCTGCTGTCATGGAATTTGCAGAAGGTGAAGACTGAAAACTAACCAGGAAACATTTTAAGTATATATATACAATTAAAAACTAAGATTTAAAAAAAAAAAAAAGTGATGTTAGAGATCAGAAGACTTTCTTACAACAAGAGTATTTAGAGGGTTGAGGATAGTTTTCCATTTTTCAAGGCTAAAAGGAAATTACTATAACGGAAAAGATTTCTGAAAACGAATAATGTTTGTCATGTCATTACTACAAAAGTACTTGATCCCATTTGAAAAAAGTAGGGATAAATATAAATCAAATAAGCAAACTAGATTTGCCAGTATCTCCTAGGAGTACAGAGGCATTTACCTTGAAAGCAGCTGGACTTCCTAAAAATCTAAACTGCATGAATCTTCAGTCATTTGTTTCTTTACTACCATTTTGTTAAATAAATGATCACTAGGTCTGATATTCTGGTAGATAGCTTGTATTTCTCTGCTTATCCCTTCAAGGTGGGAGACAGTTGCAGGGGGTATCTGAGCCCTGCCTTCACGGATCTTCTCCTCCTTGCCCATCCCCTCAGGAATCTCATCACACCTCTGGCTTCTGTTCTCTCCTCACCTTCAGGCCCAGTTGCTTTCTAGATTTCTCCATTTGGTTTGTCCAACTCAAGCACATCCAAAACTGACCTGATTATGTCCCCCTCTTTTTCCAAACCTCATTTCTTCACATGTCTTCTGCCTTAGTGAACGGGTCTCCTACAAGAAACCAACTAGGAACCAGACAGTCATCCCGGATCCTCACTCCCTTACTCCTCTATAGACAATCATGTCCTGTGAATTCTGCTTCCTCAAAATCGCCAAACATGTGCTCCACCTTACAACGCTGTTGCCACTGCCTTAGTGCAAGCCCTGCTCATTCATTACTTAGATGATCTCCGTGGAATCCTAACTTGCCCTTTGTCCGGCCCCTTGTAAGGCGCAGCAATTAAGCATCCAAACTCTGCTGTTAGACTACCTGGATTCAAATCTCAGCTTCACCACATTAGTTATATAACTCACCACATAACCGTTTGGCAAAGTACTTGAGCTCTCTGTGCCCATTTTTAATCTAAAAAGGAATGATTTTAGTTGTGATGTCATAGCCTTTTTGTAAGGATTGAGATGATGTGTAAAATGCACTGGAGTAAACCTTTAGCAGCTTTTAAATATTAATGCTGTTAACTTCTTATTTCAGATCCTCCTTCACAACAGACTTATTTTCTGAAACATAAATCTGATCATGTCACTACGCTTCTGATAATCTTACGACACTAAAATCGCTTAAAAAATAAAATTCAACTCTACATGATCTTGCCCCATCTATCTTTCTTATATCCTAACACTTGCCACCACACACTTTACACTACAACAATACTGAATTACTTGTCATCACCCCGCTTGGCCATGTTCTCACTCTCCAAGTGTTTGCACTTACTAGTGCTTCTGTTGAAGATGCTCCCACCTGCCTAACTTCAAGTGCCATTTCATCTGCAAAGTTTTCCATTTTTCTCCCTGCTTTTTCCTCAAATTCATTTAGGGATACATGCTGTTAGTTCCCTCACACGTTTCTGTCCACATATCTTTCAAGCCTCATTAAAGTATACTGGAATTCTTTTATGTATTTGCCTCTTCCCCTTGGCTATGAGCTCATTGATAGCAACAACATGACTCCTTTAACACTATCTCCCAGCATCCATCAAAGAGCTAGCAGATACTCATTGCTTAAAAAAATGTTTGACCTATGAATGAGTTAACAAAAAGGAAAGTGGAACAAGAAATAACCCTGGGCCGGGCACGGTGGCTCATGCCCACCGCTAATCCCAGCACTTTGGGAGGCTGAGGCAGGCGGATCACCTCAGGTCAGGAGTTCAAGACCAGCCTGGCCAATATGGCAAAACCCCAACTCTACTAAAAATACAAAAATTTAGCAAGGCGTCCTGGCACGCACCTGTAGTCCAAGTTACTCAGAAGGCTGAGACAGGAGAATCACTTGAACCTGGGAGGCAGAGGTTACAGTGGGCCGAGATTGTGCCACTACATTCCAGCCTGAGTGACAGAGGGAGATTCCGTCTCAAAAAAAAAAAAAAAAAATCCCCATATGTGCTTTTCACATACCAGCTTTTCTGTTACAGGACTGGACAGGAGAGAGTAGATGGCTTAAGGGAGCTTTAAGACAGCTCTGGTTTGGCCTCTGCTTTGGACACAGATAGCAAATATCAAGAGAGACTGGCCAGGGGTTCTGATACGGTCAGAAAGCAGAACAGGTTCTGGCAATGGAAACAAATTGAAATATCCTCCCAAAGTTTGGAAACAAGGTTACCCTCCAGGTGTTAAATCATAAAAATCAAAGCATAATGTAGAGGCCAGGCATGGTGGCTCATGCCTGTAATCCAAGCACTTTGGGAGGCCGAGGCGGGAGGATCACTTGAAGTCAGGAATTCAAGACCAGCCTGGCTAACATGGTGAAACCCTGCCTCTACTAAAGACATGAGATTAGCCAGGTGTGATGGCAGGTGCCTGTAATTCCAGCGACTCAGGAGGCCAAGGCAGGAGAATCGCTTGAAATCAGGAGGCAGAGGTTGCAGTGAGCCAAGATTGCACTCCAGCCTGAGCAACAAAGTGAAACTCTGTCTCAAAAAAAAGGCATAATGTAGGGAATGATGTCAGGGAAGATAGCAGAGCAGGAGGCTCCAGGAATCTGTCCCTTCACCTAAACAACTATTGAACTGGCAGGAATTGCCTTATTTTGGAACATTTCTGACATTCGAGGGAGAGCTTGATGAAGTTGCTAGTGAATTTTGGTGAACTTCAGCCTTTTGTGATGTAGCAGCAACAGCAAAAAGCCTGCCACCCAGCACCAGGAAACTGTCAGGGAAGCAGCCCACATTCCTGGGGCAGCTTCCTGGAACCAGTGTGGGCACAAAAGACCTTATCCTCCAGGAGTGGGGGTCATGTGTTCTGCTAGCTGCTTGCTGATTTTGATAAAGTGATGAGGGGCCAGGCTGGAGGCCAACCATTTTTTAATGCCCACTTCACAAGCTGAAGCAGCTTCCCAGCCACAAGAGATTTAAAGAGACAGGATATCTTCCCTCCCTCTTGAAAGTCAGACATTTAAGGACATTTTTGTCAGGTTACTGGCTAACTGTAGAGATAACGGAAAAGAAACCTCAGTAGCCACACACAACAAGGAAGATACATTGTTTGGAAAAGGCACAAATAGGAATGGTTCCAGCCCACAACAAGCAAAAACAAGCAATCCCTAAGGAGAAGAATTAGATTCCAGAGTTACTACAACATAATGCTCAGAATAACCAGTTCTTAACAAAAAATTATAAAACGTGTAAAGCAACAGGAAAGTATGATCCATTCACAGGATATAAAGAATTTCACAGAAACCATACCTAAAGAAGACCAGACTTTGGAATTATTAGTGAAAGATGTTAAATCAATTGTTTTAAATATGTTCAATATGTTTTCTAAAGGAAACCATGAATAAACACTAATAGAAATCAAGAAAACAATGTCTGAACAAAATGAAAGTATAAATAGACAGAAATTATAAAAAGGAGCCAAACAAATTCTGGAGCTGAAATCTGCAATAACTGAAATGAAAAATGCGATAGAGGGATTCAACAGCAAGTTTGAACAAGGAAAAGAGAGGACTGGCAAAATTGAAGATAAGACATTGAAAATCACCCAGTCTAGGGGAAAGAAAGAAAGAGTGAAGAAAAATGAAGAGAGCCTGAGGAACCTATGGGACCTCATCAAGCATACCAAATACACATTATAGGAATCCCAGAAGGAGAAGACATAGAGAAAGGAGCAGCAAAAAATTTGAAGAAATAATAGCTGACAACTTCCCAAATCTGATTAAAAACATGAATATATACATCTAAGAAGCTCAATGAACTCCAAGCAGGAAAACTTTGAAGAGATACACACTGAGACATATAGTCAAATTATCAACTCCCATAGACAAAAAGATAATTTTGAAAGCATCAGGTAGAAGTGACTCATGCGGCCAGGTGCAGTGGCTCATGCCTGTAATCCCAGCACTTTGGGAGGCTGAGGTGGGCGGATCATGAGGTCAGGAAATTGAGACCATCCTGGCTAACACGGTGAAACCCCATCTCTACTGAAAATACAAAACATTAGCTGGGCGTGGTGGCGGTCACCTGTAGTCCCAGCTACTCGGGAGGCTGAGGCAGGAGAATGGCCAGAACCTGGAGGCAGAGCTTGCAGTGAGCCAAGATCACACCACTGCAGTCCAGCCTGGGCGACAAAGCGAGACTCTGTGAAGAAAAAAAAAAAAAAAAAAAGAAGTGACTCATGCATGTACAAGAGACCTTCATTAAGAATGACAGTTTATCTTCCACTAGAAACCATGGAGGCCAAAAAGTACTGGATGACATATTTAAAGTCTTGAAAGAAAAAGACTGTCAACCGAGAACTCTATATACAGCAAAACTATCATTCAAGAATGAACGAGAAATTAAGATATATCCAGATTTAAAAGACTGAGTCTTATTACCAGTACTGCCCTACAAGAAATGCTAAAGGGAGTGCTTCAGACTGAAATGAAAAGACAATAGATAGTAATTCAAAGACAGAAGAAAAAAAAACTACTAAAGGTAACTTCATAAGTATATATAAAAGCCACTGGGCCACAAATATGTGGAAATTAACAACCCACTCAAACAACCAATGCCTCAAAGAAAAGGGAAATGAGAACATATGTTGAGACAAATAAAAATGAAAACACAACAGCAAAACTATGAGATGAGAAAGCAGTGCTAAAGAGGGAAATTTTTTTTTTTGGGGGGGATGAAGTCTTGCTCTTGTCCGCCAGGCTGGAGTGTAATGGCACGATCTCAGCTCACTGCAGCCTCTGCCTCCCGGGTTCAAGCAATTCTCCTGCCTCAGCCTCCTAAGTAGCTGGGATTACAGGCACCTGCCACCATCCTGGCTAATTTTTGTATTATTAGTAGAGATAGGGTTTCACCATGTTGGCCAGGCTGGTCTCAAACTCCTGACCTCAGGTGATCCACCCACCTTGGCCTCAAGTGCTGGGATTACAGGCATGAGCCATCGTGTCCAGCCTTAAGACAGAAATTAATAGCTGTAAATGTTTACATTTAAAAAGAACAATAATCTCAAATCAACAACTTTACACCTTAAGGAACCAGAAAAAGAACAAATGAAATTCAAAGATGGAAGGAAATAAAGAAAACCTAAACTGTGATTTAATGTATTGACAGAGGCTCCTTACGGACAAGTTTGAGAGTTAAAAACTCCAGGCTGGGTGTGGTGGCTCACGCCTGTAATCCCAGAACTTTGGGAGGCCAAGGCGGATGGATCACCTGAGGTGGGGAGTTCGAGACCAGCCTGACCAACATGGAGAAACCCCGTCTCTACTAAAAGTACAAAATTAGCCGGGCATGGTGGCACATGCCTATAATTCCAGCTACATGGGAGGCTGAGGCAGGAGAATAGCTTGAATCTGGGAGGTGGAGGTTGCAGTTAGTTGAGATCATGCCATTGCACTCCAGCCTGGGCAACCAGAGCAACACTCTGTCTCAAAAAAAAGAAAAAAAAAAAAAACAAAACCTCCAGAGGGTCCTGACATGGTGGCTCATGCCTGTAATCCCAGCACTTTGGGAGGCCAAAGCGGGAGGATCACTTGAGGTCAGGAGTTCAAGACCAGCCTGACCAACATGGGGAAACACCCCATCTCTACTAAAAATACAAAAATTAGCCAGGCGTGATGGGTTATGCCTGTAATCCCAGCTACTCAGGAGGCTAAGGCAGGAAAATCACTTGAACCCGGAAGGTGGAGGTTGCAGTGAGCTGAGATTGCACTACTGCACTCCAGCCTGGGTGACAGAGCGAGACTCTGTCAAAAAAACAGAAAGAAAAGAAAGAAAGAGAAGAAAAGAAAGAAAAGAAAAGAAAGAGAAATACAAAGAGAAAGAAGACAAAGAAAGAGAGAGAGACAGAGAGACAGAAAGAAAGAGAAAGAAAGAAAAGAGAAAATGCTCTTGTATAAAGTACCTGCATACCCTTGAAGTAGTATAGTGTTATTTCAAAGAGGACATGGACCCCCATCTCTACAAAAAATTAAAAATAAAATAAATTAGCCGGGCATAGCGATGCATACCTACAGCCCTAGTCACTCAAGAGGCTGAGGCAGAAGGATCACTGGAGCCCAGGAGTTTGAGGCTGCAGTGAGCTGTGATTGCACTACTGCACTCTAGCCTGGGTGGCAGAGACCCTGTCCCCCCCCATCCCACCCCACCTCCCCCAAAAAAAAGAAGGAAAGAAAGAAGATATGGGTTAGTTATAAACGTATACTGCAAACTCGAGGACAACCACCAAAAAAGTAAATAACTTATTTAAGTTATGTTCAAAGGCTCCCATAACAATAAAATATAAACCTTCACCAAGGTCTCAAGGTTCTTCCTGCCCCTGCCCCTGACACTCCCAACCTCACCTTCTCTCCTTCCCACTCTTGCTCAACTACTATGGCCATCTTGTTTTCCCTGGAACCCCTCAAGCTCTCTCCTGCCTCAAAGTCATTGCCTTGCTGTTCACCTGGCCTATAATCTTCCAACTCTGGGTCTTTCATAGGACTCACCCCTCTGCATCAGTCAGGTCTCTACTCAGTTATCCTTATGAAAAAGACCATCAGGGACACACTTCTGGTGTTTTAAGATGCCTGAGCCAGCCAAGTCCGCTCCCTCCCTGAAGAAGGGCTCCAAGAAGGCGGTGACCAAGGCGCAGAAGGTTGGCAAGAAGCGCAAGCGCAGCCGCAAGGAGAGCTACTCTGCTGAAGCAGGTCCACCCCGACACCCGCATCTCTTCCAAGGCCATTCGTTAATGACATCGTTGAGGGCATCGCGGGCGAGTCTTCCGGCCTGGCGCATTACAACAAGCGCTCGATCATCACCTCCAGGGAGATCCAGACGGCTGTGCGCCTGCTGCTGCCCGGGGAGCTGGCCAAGCACACCGTGTCCGAGGGCACCAAGGCCGTCACCCAGTACACCAGCTCCAAGTAAACTTGCCAAGAGGAGACAACAGCCTTTAGACATATCTTTTCCAACAGTCGTCACTGCTGGACAGTGCTTCATCTTACAAATAAACCAATGAAAAATGAGTGATCCTAGAAGAAGATAAACGGAGGTATTTTAAACAATCAAGGAAGGACCAATATACACCTGGCTAAGAAAAATTAGCCCCTTTTTTTTCTGGGTATAAAACAATTAAAATGTTCTTCATAGAAATTTATGAAATGAGAAACATAAAGACAAAATTAAAATAACTCCTAGTATCTCCTATTCTTTTTATATGTATATCATATATATTCATATTCATATATACATATATCTCACATCATGTATCTCATATATATAAAATAAACAGGTGTCATGCTATATATATATTTAGATAACTAAATATGCTTAGAAATAATTTTTAATGGATGCATAATTTATGGATATATTGATAAGTAATTAGTTCTTCATTATGGACTATTTCAATTGATTCCCATTTCTATGCATTATAGATCATACAGCTCACACATCTTTGTACATAAATCTTTGTTCAAATATTATTTCCTAAGGATAGACTTCATGAAGTGGAAATACTAAATCAAAAGTGAAAAACATTTTCTAAGGTCCTTAAATATGCATTGCCAAAAATTGCTATTCAGGATCATGCCAATTTATAATCCCAACATAATGTGGAAATTTCTGTTTTATAACACTCATATTTACAATACATTTTTAAAAGCATTGTTAACCTAATAGGCCCCCAAAAAGAAAAAATTTGAAATTACATTTCCTTATTTAAATTAATGACTCTATTAGTGAGGGTCATTTTCCCATGTTTTTTATTAGCCATGACCCTATAAGAAATAAACTGTGCTGCAAAATGATAAACATGATTTCAATCATTCCATGGGAAGGCACTATATAAAGAATAATACCTTAGGTTAAGTCCAAATAAATAATATTTATTAGGTGCCTCTTCTGCAGAGGATTGTGAAGGGATAATAAACTGCATTTAGCTGCATGTAACGGAAACTACTTTTACCTACATTGTCTCTTATAAACGTTGTAACTACTCTTCGAGAGAGTGTTTACTATGGACTGAATTGTCTCCCCATCCCCCCAAATTCATATATTGAAGCCCTAAACCCCAATATGACTGTATTTCTAGACAGGACTTGTAAGAGGTAATTAAGGTTAAATGAGGTCATTAGAATGAGTTTCTAATTGGATAGGATTGGTGGCCTTATAAGTAGAGGAAGATTCTGCACTTGGTCCTCCAAATTAAATAATTCATTTAAAAAAAGTGGAAGAGAGAGAGCTCTGCACACACACACTGAGGAAAGGCTGTGTGAGCTCACAGTGAGAAGGCAGCGCTTACACACAAGAAAACTAACCCTAGGAGAGAGAAAGTTAAACTTATCCAAGGTCGCAAAAGCCAGAAACGAGTGAGGTGAGAAGTTGACCTTGTTCTCTTCAATCCAAGGCCAGGACTCCTCCACTCCACATGTAGATAGCCACCTCACAGTCAACAACCAAATGTCCCCAGAGTCAGCATTAGACCAAGATGTCTCACCAGGAGACAAATGTCTCATCTTGAATAAATATGTTCTAACATATTTATTGTTTACCCATGGAAAATACTGAACCTCGGGAGAAATAAAACTCAAAGTATGTACAAAATTATGTTTACTACCTGATACTGATATAAAGCCTAATGATATCCTTATAGTCTTGGAGGGGTTTGTATATGTGGTGAAACAGGTGCTCACACAGTGCTAACAGACTGTAAATTGGTCTTAGAGAGAAAAATAAATAAACTGGAAGGAGAAAAAAAAAGACCATAACAAACCAATCCCCACTGTGCTCCACCCTCTTTCCCTATGTTGTTTTTCTTACTAGAACTTGATCATCAACTTAAAGTGTGTATATATACATATATTTGTATATCTGTTTATATCTGCTTATCCTATTAGAATGTAAGTTCCATAAAAGCAGGGATTTTTTTCCTTTTTAGAGACAGGGTCTCACTATGTTGTCCAGGCTAGTCCAGACCTCCTGGGCTCAAGCAATCCTCCTGGCTTAGCTTCCCGAGTAGCTGGGACTACAGCAGGAACTTTTCTTTATTCACCATTGTGTTCTTGAAACTTGAAACAACACCTGTCATAGAGTAGATGTCCAATAAATATTTTTGAATCCCTGAACAAATAAATAAATCACAAAGAGCATTGAGTCAGTCATGCAAGCATAGAAAAGAGGCCACAGAAACAAGCAATGCAGTGGTCATCCAAGAGCTTTCCAAATAAAGGGAGCCCTAGCAACGAAGCATTCTCCTTTCATGACAGATCTATTTCTATTTAAAGATGAGCACATTAGATTAGCAGAGCCTGTTGCTGTTAATCACATTATTATGTTAGTACACCTTGTTCTGATTTTACGGTCTCCGAGCAACCTTCTGATAATCTGGTTTCCGTATCATCTGCTTACAGGAAAGGAATACTCTTTGGTACTCGAATCTTTCCTGGCCAAGCTGGGACCTTGATACAGGTTTCTCCATATGTAATCATTAGGACTCTTGGACAGAAACAACAGAAAGTCATCTCGAAATGGGTTAGACAAAAGAGGAGTTGATAGGAAACCTCTACAGGAGTGTCACAGGGTCAAACCTGGGGAGGTCAGGGGAGCAGCTGGGACATAGGAAAACTCCAACTGAGGACCTGAAGCCCTTGGAACTCTCACCAGGCTTTTCTCTACTTCGATCTGGGTAGCAATTTATTTCATTCTCTTTTACTGCATATACACCAGAGAAATTCTAACTATGCTCTCCCTAAGAGTCAAAAATCCCTGGGAAAGGGGCTGATTGGTTGCCCTCTCTGAACCAGGTTCTATTCCAGACCAATCCACTGCAGCCAGGAGGGCAGGGTCTTTACCAACACGGCAGCTGCCATGCCCCTGCACTGTTGGAGGGCAGCAGGGAAGGAACATATTCTTTCTTTCTTTCTTTTTTTTTTTTTTTTTGAGACGGAGTCTCTCTTTGTCGCCCAGCCTGGAGTGCAGTGGCGCAATCTCGGCTTACTGCAAGCTCCGCCTACCGGGTTCACGCCACTCTCCTGCCTCAGCCTCCGGAGTAGCTGGGACTACAGGCGCCCGCCACTACGCCCGGCTAAATGTTTTTTGTATTTTTAGTAGAGACGGCGTTTCACCGCGTTAGCCAGGATGGTCTCGAACTCCTGACCTAGTGATCCACGCGCCTCGGCCTCCCAAATTGCTGGGATTACAGGCGTGAGCCACCCCGCCCGGCCGGAAGGAACATCTTCTAAAAGATGGGGGTGACTACTCCCAGACGGCAGCAAGGGTGCTGGGCGGACACAGTGGATTGTTACTCTAAGCTGTGCCATTCTGTAGGCTAAGACCAGCTTAGGAGACTCCAGGGGACTGCAGGGCAAATTACACTCAACACTAGAGGATCAGGGTGAAAGTCACAAATAAGTTTCAGGAGAATCTTCTTTTTTTTTTTTTTAGACAGAGTCTTCCTCAGGCTGGAGTATGCAGTGGCATGATCTTGGCTCACTGCAACCTCTGCCTCCCAGGTTCAAGCGATTCTTGTGCCTCAGCCTACTACCAAGTAGCTGGGACTATAGGCGTGCACCACCACAACCAGCTAATTTTTGTATTTTTAGAAGAGACGGGGTTTTGCCATGTTGGCCAAGTTGGTCTCAAACTCCTGACCTCAAGTGACCCACAAACCTCAACCTCCCAAAGTGCTGGGTGGGACTACAGACATGAGCCACCATGGCCAACCAGGAGAACTTTCAAATTGGCTGCCTGGCTCCAAGACTGACATACTTATCCCTTTACAGCCAATACACTTGACAGCATGCAATAAATTAAGAGCTATGTACACGGTTTTAATTCAATTCATAATATTTTGCTTTTTCTCTCCCTGGGGCATGTTTTACTTTTATTGTGGGCCAAGAGGTAAGACAGTAGGGATTTAAGTAAGCAGAGAGGAGTCGTCTAGACCCTCAGCTGCCAGCCTTTTGAGTCCTGGGTTTTCATTTTCTGATCCCATAAGTGATATTTCTGCCACCCCTCACCTCTGCCCCAGTGATGTATAAGCAAGGGAAGAAGAAAGGAGAAAAAGCAGTGCCCACGTTGCCGGGCTCGTGCCTTAAACAGTTCTCTAGATTCCAATGTCTCTGCCAACATCGTGCCAAAGAAGATCCAACATCAAGTGCACATGTTGAACAGCTGAACCTAACTCGAGCCAGTTAGGGAGAGAAGTTTCCATGCTCAGAGGAGGCACTCCTGACCCCAGTGGGCATCCCCTGTGATTCGTTTAACTTCACATTTTCTCACCTCTGCCTTGGAATTGACAGGTGTTTAATTCTAAATTGTAACAGTTAATGGACTTTTAAAGACATTTTCCTGATATTTTTCTGAGGGAGTACAAGACAGACTTCAAAGTCAAGAGTTCCATGCAGATAAGCACACAGATCCGTAGACAGAGGCGGTAGAGGAAAAGTGAGTCACTAAGTTTTCTTTAATGGAAACTGCGTATCTTCAAAAGCTGGAGTGCAAACTGACACTAATACCACATCGATGCCATAGAATGAATGAGAAAAAATGATGAAATGCAGGGAGAAAACTCGTATTGAGAAAAATTAAAAGAATCCTGCAAATCACTTGTGGCGTTAGTTGATTTAAAGTGAAAGCATTCAATACAAATGTTCCACAAGGTGGCAGCCTTGCTTTTCCAAAAATGTTTATCTGCCTTGCATACACCAAGCATGACTTTCCTTTCCTTTCCCTCCTTCCCTCCCTCCGTTCCTTCCTTCCTTTTTCTTTCTTTCTTTCTTTCCTTCTTTTTCTTTCTTTCTTTCCTTCTTTCTTTCTTACTCTCACTCTCTCTTCATTCCTTTCTTTGTCTTCCCTTCCTTTCTCTCTTTTTTTTTTTTTTTTTGAGACAAAGTCTCACTCTGTCACCCAGGTTGGAGTGCAGTGGCACCATCTAGGTTCGCTGCAACCTCCGCCTCCCAGTGAAAGCAATTCTCCTGCCTCAGCCTCCTGAGTAGGTGGGATTACGGGCAACTGCCACCACACCCGGCTAATTTTTATATTTTTATTAGAGATGGGGTTTCGCCATGTTGGCCAGGCTGGTCTTGAACTCCTGACCTCAAGTGATCCTCCCACCTTGGCCTCCCAAAGTGCTAGGATTACAGGCGTGAGCCACCTCACCCGGCCTTTTTTTTTTTTTTTTTTTTTTGGCGGGGCCTTGCTCCACCCAGGCTGGAGTGAAGTTGAGGGTTCCTCAAACTCCTGGGCCCAAGTGATCCTTCCACCTCATCCTCCCAAGTAGCTGGGATTAGGGGCATGCACCACTATACCCAGCTAATTTTTAAAACTATTCTGTAGAGACGGGGTTCTTGCTATTTTGCCCAGGCTGGTCTCGAACTCCTGGCTTGAATCTATCCTCCCGCTTCGGCCTCCCAAAGTGCTAGGATTACAGGGTGAGACACTGCACCCGGCCCACACATGATCTTTTTTTTTTTTTTTTGAGACGGAGTCTCTCACTCTGTCACCCAGACTGGAGTGCAATGGCGCGATCTCAGCTCACTGCAACCTCCGCCTCCCGGGTTCAAGAGATTCTCCTGCCTCAGCCTCCTGAGTAGCTGGGATTACAGGCACTCGCCACCACGCCCAGCTAATTTTTTGTATTTTTAGTAGAGATGGGGTTTCACCATGTTGGCCAGGATGGTCTTGATCTCCTGACCTCGTGATCCGCCTGCCTTGGCCTCCCAAAGTGCTGGGATTACAGGCGTGAGCCACCATGCCCAGCCCACATATGATGTTTAACAGAAAAACTAACCATATAATAAAGAAGATATACAGAAAATTACAGAATATCTCAGAGATGACTTGCTTAATGAAGGAGAAACATTGTGGGAGGCTTTGAACTGACATGCCTCAGCTAAATATTGACCAACTCAGAGAAATGAGTGCTTTACCACATTTACCATTAGCACTTGCTGTTTGTGTTTGCTTACATTCAGCAAGGAAGGAAATTAATGTTTGGAATCTCTATGCAACATCTTGTTACTAGCCAGGTTATCTCTTCAGCATCATCAATGTCAAATCTTTATTGAAACCTGCTCTATTCAAAGCATTCTGCTAGGTGCTAGTCTTCTTTCTAGGAGAGTTCTCTTGCCAAGAGGATGAAATGGGAGAAAATAGTGTGCTTATAGTACTTACCACACCTAGACTTCTATAATATTTAAACATTCAATAGTGGGTGAAAATATATTAATAACTCCTTTATGCTTTGCAGAATGTCATGCGAGCTCTTCCCCAAAATTTTATGATCCAAAAAGAATTAAAGGAATGTTCACAGTAGCATCATTTCAAATAAAAATTCAGAAACAACATAAATATCTAGCACCATGAAAATGGATAAATTGTGCTCTAATTGTACAGTGAAATTCTAGGCAGCTGTTAAAATGGCGAATGAGTAAATTAAGTTACTAAAGTTGTAAGTAAATTAAGTTACTAAGCTATTGTCTCTCCGTTCCATCCCCTCGCTTGCACACATACTTGGCTTTGTCATGATGGGGCCGGTCCCAGACCCTGCAAAACCCGTTTCCCTTTGCTTGCTGGCGACGTGCTAGGCTCTGCCGATAGGGGGCAGTAGAGGGAGCCTGCAAGCCGGGAGGAGGGAAAGGGGCTCGTTCCTCTCTGTGTCCGGTCGGTGTTATTTGTGTCTGTACTCAGCCTTCATCCTGGCAGCGGTTAGTACCAGTCTCCGGGTTTTTTTTTTTATGTTTTGTTTTGTTTTTGTTTTGCACTCCCGGAACCAGCCACATTGTGTCCTCTCCCCGCTCCCGCCACCCGCCCAGGCACTGGCACCAGGCGCCTCTTGGGAACGGCAGGCCTTTCTTTCCAGTTTCTGGATTTTAATCTCCCAGCCTCTTCTCTTAGTACCCTGGACCAGGGAGTGGTAGCTGCTTCCGGCATTTACTTTCTTCTTTGCTTCTTCACTCTTCTAGCACCTGTTTAACCAGCTCCTTCTATTAATTTTTTTTCTGTTAAGCTCCCCTTCCCCAGTCCTAAAAATAATAATAATAATAATCTATTGAAATACTTAATGTGAACCCTGACTCATACAATGACCATGTGTCAGGAACTGCAGATTTATAACATAGGTAGATAAGGAGGTAGAGGCATAGCAGACATGCATATATACATATTGGAATATTTCCATATACATATGTGTTATATACAAAATGCAGATATATACACATGTAAGTACATATGTATTTCTTACATGAGCTATATTTAAACCTATGTGTACATATATATAAAATTTCCTGCCAGGCATGGTGGCTCACGCCTGTAACACCAGCACTTTGGGAGGCCGAGGCAGATGGATCACCTGAGGTCAGGAGTTCGAGACCAGCCTGACTGATATGTTGAAACCCCGTCTCTACTGAAAAAAAAAAACACAAAAATTAGCTGGGCGTCATGGTGGCGGGCACCTGCAGTCCCAGCTACTTGGGAGGTAAGACAGGAGAATTGATTGCAACCAGGAGGCAGAGGTGAGCCAAGTTTGTGCCACTGCACTCCAGCCTGGGCGACGGAGCGAGACTCTGTAGCAAAACAAACAAACAAACAAAACAAAGAATGTCCCCTAATCCTTACAATAAATGCTATGAGAAAGATACTATTATTCCTATGTTACAGGAGGAGAAACTGAATGTCAGGGAGATTAATTTCTACAATGCATAGCTAATAAGTGCTAATGCTGGGATTTGAATCCAAATATCCCCAACTCCACAATGTATATCTTTCCCATATGCTTTAAAGTTGTTTAGACCTCAATTCAATCTATCCTTAACTGTGTTCTGCAATATAACTCAGTCCTTAGGCTAATCCACAACTGTCTTCTTACCTAATAGTGTAAGTAAATATAGCACTATTCTAATAAGTACTAGAGAATATAATCACCATAATACAAGACTGTTTCTGTGATTGAAGTTATGGGGAGGTTGAGAAAACTGTAGGAAAAGCAGGGACATTTCTAACTCCAAGTTACTTGTCATTCATTCATTCAGTTAATATAATATAGTGCCTATTATGTGCCTGAAGATGTGCTGGACTCACAGTGATAAACAAAATAGAAATAGTCCTTCCTTTAAAAACTTTCCAATCTAAGGAAAGTGACAGTCTTTAATTAAATAATCATGCATAGGAGAAATACCTAACTATATCACACAGAGACTTAGCATAGACTGGGTACTTGACTACAAAGGCTGTTCTAAATGCAGCCCCCCGCCCCACACACGCACACTCAAGAGCTTGGCATCTGCCCCTCTCAATGTCTAGGACGGCATGCCTAGTCTGATTTTGTTTACCAGGAACTCGTCAGTTCTCAGTCCAAAGTAATTTAAGAGAGATATCACAGTAATAGAGAAACAGAGATAATGCAGGTACATAATGTTTTCTAAAAACCTGCTTTTCTGGTCATTTCACAACTTGCCTCCCATGTGACTTGTGACACTAATCAATGTTTTCAGTGGCAGCCTCTTAGCCCAGACTTTTCCTGTAGCCTAAATACAATCAACAACATATATCTGGACTGATCAGAGAATAATAGCCAGGAAGCTTTGTGAGGGACAAACTTCAAGAAATGCAGAAACAGACGGGCGCGGTGGCTCACGCCTGTAATTCCAGCACTTTGGGAGGCCAAGGCGGGTGGATCACGAGGTCAGAAGATCGAGACCATCCTGGCTAACACGGTGAAACCCCGTCTCTACTGAATATACAAAAAATTAGCCGGGCGTGGTGGCGGGCGCCTGTAGTCCCAGCTACTCCGGAGGCTGAGGCAGGAGAATGGCGTGAACCCAGGGGGCGGAGCTTGCAGTGAGCCAAGATCAGCCACTGCACTCCAGCCTGGGCGACAGAGCAAGACTCCGTCTCAAAAAAAAAAAAGAGAAATGCAGAAACAGAAAATCTAACCAAACCAGAAGCTCATATAGTAATCAGGGCTGAGAATCTATTTATCACCCCACCATGACAGCTAAATCTCTAAACTCCCTTTTAGGTGCATTTTGTAGTCAGGAAACAGATCATTAGACCACCCTGCAGCAAAGAAAAAGAAAAAGACCTTGTGGAGTCAAGGTCCACTGATGGGTACTAAAAATTAGCGGGGGGAACTTCACAGAGAAGCAGGATTTCTGCATAGCCTCAAAATGCCTCTTCCCTAAGGACTTATTAATTACTGTAGTGATTGCACAAATTCTTTGATATTCCTCTTTCAGGCAGTGGAATCTCTTTTGTTTTGATTTTTGAGATGGAGTTTCATTCTGTTGCCTAGGCTGGAGTGCAGTGGTGCTATCTTGGCTCACTGCAACCTCTGCCTCCCGAGTTCAAGCAATTCTTGTGCCTCAGCCTCCCAAGTAGCTGGGATTACAGGAACATGCCACCACACCTGCTAATTTTTGTATTTTTAGTAGAGATCAGGTTTCTCCATGTTGGCCAGGCTGGTCTTGAACTTTTGACCTCAAGTGATCTGCCCGCCTCGGCCTCCCAAAGTCCTGGGATTACAGGTGTGAGCTGCTGTGCCCAGCCAGGAAATTGAATCTAATTCCTCTCTTTTTGAGTGTGGCTGGACTTAATGACTGTTTTCTAATGAATAGTGTAGGGAAAAGGAAAAAATGATAACTTTACATGAAGACAACATCTTAACCAAGTGATCAAGGTTAATATCACTGTAAAAAGTCACATTGATTATCAAATACATCTTGACACGATGACATGGGAAAGGCATGTCACCTCTCTGGTTTTCTTCTCAAAAATCCATAACCGATTTGTTCAGACTTAATTTTTTTAAAAATCCATAATCCCAGGCTAGTCATGAGAAAACATTAGATAAACCCAAATTAAGGGACATTATACAAAATACCTGACCAATATTTTCTTGTTCCTTTTTTCAGGAGTCTGTCTAGTCCACAAAGACTACAACTCCTACGCAAGTCCTAGTGCTGTGCTGGGCTTAGAGCCAGTGGGCCTGGGGGACACCCACCCTAGGGAGACACCAGTCAGGGCAGCTTAGGGAGTGCTTGCATCACTCCTTCCCCAACCCCAGGCAACACAGCTTGCAGCTGCAAAAGAGACCCCTTCCTTCCACTTGAAGAGATGAGAGGGAAAAATAAAGAGAACTTTGTTTTTGTAACCTGGATGTAAGCTTAGCCTCAGTAGGACAGGGCACAGGGCAGAGTCATGAGGCCCCAGCTCCCAGATGACATATCCAGACACACTATGGGCCGGAAAGAAACCCACTGCCTTGAAGGAAAGGACCCAGTCCTGGCAGGATTCATCACTTGCTGACCAAAGAGCCCTTGGGCCCTGAATAATCAGTAGTGGTAACCAGGTAATACATACCATAGGCCTTGGGTGAGACTTGAGACATGCTGGTTTCAGGTGTGACCTGCATATTCAAAGCTGTGGTGGCTACAAGAAGAGACTCCTTTTGCTTGAGAAAAGGAGAAGGAAGCTTACAGCTTAGATACCAGCTCGGTCACAGTGGGGGAGAGCACCACGTGGGATTTATGGGTCCCCAGTAGCAGGCCTTGGCTCTCAGACGGCATCTCTGGGCATACCCTGGGTCAGAGGGGAGCCCACTGTCCTGAAGGGTGAGTCCCAGGCTTGGCAGCATTCATTATAAGCGGAGTAAACGGCCCTTGGGCCTTAACTGAACAGCAGTTGTTCACTGACAGTACTCCCTGTGGGCCTGTGGTGGTGGTAGACATGGGGAGAGACTCCTCTGCCTGGGGAAAGGGGAGGAAAGAGGGGGAAGAACTTTGTCTTGTGGTTTTAGCCACAGTAGAATAGAGTGCCAGGTAAATTTCTAAGGTTTTCGACTCTAGGCCCTGGCTCCTGGACAGCACCTCTGGACCCAACCAGAGTCTGGGGGACCACACTACCCTGAAGAGAAAGACATGAGACTGACTGGCTGACTTTACTACCTGCTAATTGTAGAGCCCCAGGGCCTTGAGCAAACATAGAGGATAGCCAGGTAGTGGTTACAGCAGGCCTTGGGCAAGACCCAGTGGTGTGCTGGCTTCAAGTCTGATCCAGCACAGTCCCAGTGATGGTAGCCACAGGGGTGCTTGTGTTACCACTCCCCCAGCTCCAGGGAGCTCAGCACAAAGAAACTCCATCTGTTTGGGAGAAAATAAGGGAAGAGAACAAGAGTCTCTGCCTGGTAATCCAGAGAATTCTTCTGGATCTTATCCAAGACCACCAAGGCGATACCTCTACAAGTTTGTAAGAACCACAGTGTTACTGGGCTTGGCGTGCCTCCTAATGCAGATACAGCTGCAGTGACCAAAAACTTAGATCACAACACTTAAGTCCCTTCAAATTGAAAAGCCTTCCCAAAAAAGGCCAAGTACAAACAAGCCCAGACTGCACAGACTACAATAAATACCTAACACTTCAATGCCCAGACACCAACAAACATCTGCAAGCATCAAGATCATCCAGGAAAACATGACCTCACCAAATGAACTAAATAGGGCACCAGGGGCTAATCCTGGAGAGACAGAGATATGTGATCTTTCAGACAGAATTCAAATTGGCTTATTTGAGGAAACTCAAAGAAATTCAAAATAACATAGAGAAGGAAGTCAGAATCCTAGCAAATACGTTTAACAAAAAAATTGAAATAATTAAAAAGAATTAAGCAGAAATTCTGGAGTTGAAAAATGCAATGGACATGTTAAAGGATGCATCAGAATCTCCTGATAGCAGAATTGATCAAGCAGAAGAATTAGTGAGCTTGAGGACAGGCTATTTGAAAATATAGTCAGAGGAGACAAAAGAAAAATACAATAAAAAAAGAATGAAGCACACCTATAAGATCTAGAAAATAGCCTCAAAGGGGGAAAGTCTAAGGGTTTTTGGCCTTAAAGAGGAGGTAGAGGGAAAGATAGGAGTAGAAAGTTTATTCAGAAGGATAATAACAGAGAACTTCCCAAACCTAGAGAAGGATATCAATATTCAAGAACAAGAAGGCTATAGAACACCAAGCAGATTTGGCTCCAGGCATTTAATAATCAAACTCCTGAAAGTCAAGGACAGACAAAGAAAGGATCCTAAAAGCAGCAAGAGAAAAGAAACAACATAAAATGGAGCTCCAATACCACTGACAGCAGACTTTTCAGTGGAAACTTTTCAGGCCAGGAGAGAGTGGCACAACATATTTAATGTGCTGAAGGAGAAAAATTTTTACCTCAGGATGGCATATCTAGTGAAAATATCCTTCAAACATGAAGGAGAAATACAGACTTTCCCAGACAAATAAAAGCTGAAAGATTTCAGCTGGGCACGGTGGCTCACGCCTGTAATCCCAGCACTATGGGAGGCCGAGGCAGGCAGATCACCAGGTCAGAAGATTGAGACCATCCTGGCTAACATGGTGAAACCCCATCTCCATCTCTACCAAAAATACAAAAAATTAGCCAGCCGTGGTGGTTCTGTTTACCTTTTAATCCTTCTACTTAGGGTATGAGTAATTTACACACCAGAATTACAGTGTTATACTGTTCCTTGTTTTTCTTTGTTACTTACTGTTAACTGAATTTTATACCTTCAAATAATTTCTTATTGCTCATTAACATCCTTTTTTGGCCAGACATGGTGAAAACAAGTGAAAATCACCTTCACTAAAAGGAAGACAAGAAGGGAGAAAAGCAGAAGGAAAAGGCCAGAAAACAAATTAATCAAATGGCAGGAATAAATCCTTACTTATCAATAATAACATTCATTAAACATGAATGGACTAAATTCTCCAATCAAAAGACATAGAGTGGCTGAATGGATTAAAAAACAAGACCCAACAATCTGCTGCCTACAAGAAACACACTTCACCTACAAAGATGCACATAGACTGAAAATAAAGGGATGGAAAAGATATTCCATGCAAATGGAAACCAAAAAAGAGCAGGAGTAGCTATAATTATATCAGACAAAATAGATTCAAGACAGAAACTATAAAAGGAGATTTAAAAGGTCATTATATAATGGTAATGGGGTCACTTCAGCAAGAGGACATAACAATTATACATATGTATGCACCCAACACTGGAGCAACCAGATATACAAAGCAAATATTATTACAGATAGATAGATCCCAATACAGTAATAGCTGGAGACTTTAATGCTCCACTTTCAGCATTGGACAGATTGTCGAGACAGAAAATTAACAAAGAAGGCCAGGCATGGTGGCTAACACCTGTAATCCTAGCACTTTGGGAGGTCAAGGTAGGTGGATTGCTTGAGCTCAAGAGTTTGAGACCAGCTGGGCAACATGGCAAAACCCCATCTCTACAAAAAAATACGAAAATTAGCTGGGTGTTGTTGCATGTGCCTGTAGTCCCAGCTACTCAGGAGGCTGAGTTGGGAGGACTGCTTGAGCCCAGGAGGCAGAGGTTGCAGTGAGCTGAGATCGCACCACTGCACTCCAGCCTGAGAAACAGAGCCAGACCCTGTCTCAAAAAAAAAAAGAAAAAAAAGAAAAAGAAAACAAAGAAACATCAGATTTAATCTGCATTATAGCACAAATGGACCTAATAGATGCTTACAGAACATTTCATCCAATAACTATACAATTCTTTTCTCAGCACATGGATCATTCTCAAGGATAGCCCATATGTTAGGACACAAAACAGGTCTTAAAATATTGAAAAAATGGAAATAATATCAAGTATCTTCATTGACCGCAATGGAATAAAACTAGAAACTCGCCAGGCGCGGTGGCTCATGCCTGTAATCCCAGCACTTTGGGAGGCCAAGGTGGGCAGATCACCTGAGGTCAGGAGTTCAAGACCAGCCTGACCAACATGGAGAAACCCCGTCTCTACTAAAAATACAAAATTAGCCAGGCCTGGTGGTGCATGCCTATAATCCCAGCTACTCAGGAGGCTGAGGCAGGAGAATCGCTTGAATCCAGGAGGCAGAGGTTGTGGTGAGCTGAGATCGTGCCATTGCACTCACCTGGGCAACAAGAGCGAAACTCTGTTTCAAAAAAAAAAAAAAAATAGAAATCAATAACAGAATAATTTTGGAAACTACAAACACATGGAAATTAAACAATATGCTCCTGAATGACAAGTGGGTCAATGAAGAGATTAAGAAGAAAATTGAAAATTTTCTTGAAACAAACAATAATGGAAACACAACATACCAAAACCTATGGGACATAGCAAAAGCAGTACTAAGAAGGAAGTTTAGAGCTGTAAGTGCCAATATCAAAAAAGAAGGAAAATTTTAAATAACCAACCTAATGATGCATCTTAAAGAATTAGAAAAGCAAGAGCAAATCAAACCCAAAGTTAGTAGAAGAAAAGAACTAATAAAGATCAGGGCAGAAATAAGTGAAACCGAAACAAAGAAAACAACACAAAAGATCAATAAAATGAAAAGTTGGCTTTTTGAAAAGATCAACAAACTGACAAACCTCTAGCCAGACTAAGAAAAAAAAGAGACAAAACCCAAATCAATAAAATAGGGGTGAAAAAGGAAAATTACACCTGATACTGCAGAAATTCAAAGGATCCTTATGGCTACTATGAGCAACTATATGCCAATAAATTGGAAAACCTAGAAGAAATGGATACATTCCTAGACATATACAAACTACCAAGATTGAACCATGAAGAAATCCAAAACCTGCACAGACCTGTAACAAGTGAAAATTATTTCCTTTAGATTAAAGCCATAATAACTCTTCCTAGAAATAAAGAAGGAAATACTTCCAAACTCATTCTATGAGGCCAGTATTACCCTGACACTAAAACCAGACAGACACATCAAAAGAAGAAAACTACAGGCTAATCTTTGATGAATATTGATGCAAAAATGCTCAACAAAATACTAGCAAACCAAATTCAACAACACATTAAAAACATCAGGCTGGGTGCGGTGGCTTAAAGCTGGGTGCCACCCAGCTGGGTGGCTCATGTCTGTAATCCCAGCACTTTGGGAGGCTGAGGTCGGGGAATCACCTGAGGTCAGGAGGTCGGGGAATCACCTGAGGTCAGGAGTTCGAGACCAGCCTGGCCAATATGGTGAAACCCGTCTCTATTAAAAATACAAAAATTAGCCGGGCTTGGAGGTGGGCACCTGTAATCCCAGCTCAGGAGGCTGAGGTAGGAACATCAGTGGAACCTGAGAGGCTGAGGTTGCAGTGAGCTGAGATAGTGACATTGCACTCCAGCCTGGGCAACAAGCACAAAACTCCATCTCAAAAAAAAAAACATCATCCATCATGACCAAGTAGGATTTATCCCAGGTATGCAAGGATGGTTCAACATATGCAAATCAATCAATGTGATACATCATATCAACAGAATAAAGGATGAAAGCCATATAATCATTTCAACTGATGCTAAAAAATCAGTTGACAAAATACAACATCCCTTCCTTATAAAAACCCTCAAACAACTGGGTATAGAAGGAACATACCTCTAGCCGGGTGTTGTGGCTCACGCCTGTAATCCCTGCACTTTAGGAGGCTAAGGGGGGTGAATTGCTTTGAGTTCAGGAGTTAGAGATCAGTCTGGGCAATATGACAAAACCCCGTCTCTACAAAAAATACAAAAATTAGCTGGGCGTTTGTGACTCGTGCCTGTAGTCCCAGCTACTCAGGAGGCTGAGGCTGGAGAATTGCTTGCACCTGGGAAGTGGAGGTTGCAGTGAGCTGAGATCATGCTCTTGCACTCCAATCTGGGTTACAGAGTGAGACCCTGTCTCAAAAAAAAAAAAAAAAAGGAACATACCTCAACATAATAAAAGCCATATATGACAGACCCACAGCTAGTGTCACACTGAATGGGAGAAAACTGAAAGCCTTTCCTCTAAGATCTGGAACATGACAAGGATGCCCACTCTCACCACTGTTATTCAACAAAATACTGAAATTCCAGCTACAGCAATCAATCAAAAGAAAGAAAAAAAAGGCAATCAAATTGGAAAGGAAGAAGTCAAATTATCCCTGTTTGCAAATGATATTATCTTATATTTGGAAAAACCTAAACACTCCACCAAAAAACTATTAGAACTGATAAATTCAGTAAAGTTGCAGGATACAAAATCAACATACAAAAATCAGTAGCATTTCTACATGCCAACAGTGAACAATCTGGAAATCAAAAGTAATCCCATTTACGCTGAGCCATGATTGTACCACTGCACTCCAGCCTGGGTTACAGAGTGAGACTCTGTCTCAAAAAAAAAAGAAAAAGAAAAAAATAAAATTAGCCAGGCTTGATGGCAGGTGCTGGTAGTCCCAGCTACTTGGGAGGCTGAGGGGGGAGAATTGCTTGAACCTGGGAGGCAGAGGTTACAGTGAGCCGAGATCCTGCCACTGCACTCTGGCCTGGGCGACAGAGCGAGACTCTGTCTCAAAAAAAGAAAAAATAACTAAAAGATTATAATTGAATTGTTTGTAACACAAAAGATGAATGCTTGAGGAGATGGATGCCTCATTTACCCTAATGTGATTATTACACATTGTATGCCTATATCAAAATATCATATATATTCCATAAATAGATACACATACTATGTACCCAGAAAAATTAAAAGTTAAAAAAATCATGAGATCTATAAACTTGGAGAGAAGAGCTGCATTTCCTATAAAGGGTTGCAGCCTGCACGTGGTCATCCTGACAGGCTAGGAAACACATCCTCTCTCAGAGACAAAAAGTAGGCACTTCAGAGAAAAAAAGGAGAGGCTGTGATTTGTGCCCAATGAGATTAGCTATATGTACATATTCAGTAGGTTACAGGATAATCTTACAAATATTTGTGAGGGAGGCCTAATGCATGCAGACTAGATAAACATATATGTTACATGTGACCCATGTTCACCTTGAAGTGGAACCTTAATATTTTGGATGAGATCAGGCACCTTCAGGGTCGTATGGCCGTAGACAAGCCTTAATATTTCAGTGCATTACAGTCAAGCCCTATACGTCAAAGAGTGAGGCAGGGATGCAAAGGCACTCAGTGCACAGCCTCTGTGAACCAGCCAGAGCCAGTCCATGGTCAGTGGTCTCTTACCAGGAGAAAGTTATTGAAATCAGTCTCTTGTCCAATCAAAGCTGTAGCTACGGCTGGTGGAAAGAGGGTGTGGGGGGCAGGTAGGCAGCGTGTGGAGCTCAGAGGAGTTGTAATTGTTTCAATATTGCTTATCTCCAGGCCAGTGCTTGTTTAGCTGCTAGAGAAAAAATTAACAAACAAAATCCCTTGTGGCAGTTAGAGCATAATTTATTCTTTAAATGTAGGGGTTCACCACTTAACCCTTGCCTGGCATGGTCTTGTTTATAATTTGGTATCTTATTGCCACAAAGACTCCATTCTGTCAGTCTTATGATCTCTATTTTACCATTAATGCTGGTCAGTTGTGTTTAATCCACAAAAAGGAGGGGCTGTAATGAGGCATGTGACGCTACCATCCCATCATGGTGAGGTACCCCGTTTTTAAGGGTTCTGTGGGGTCCTCTTGCCCAAGGGAGGAATCTGATCAGTCAGGTTGCGGGGAGGGTATTTTTATTTCTTATCCCTTAGTAGGAAGCCAGGTCTGTGGGAGGGGTGGGGAATCTGGGGTGAGGACGAAGGGGCCAAAATGTTGCAGGCAGAGCTCCCAGATGGAACAGCATGACCTGTGCAAATGTGTGCTGAGGTTCACAGAGAAACGCAGCCTTGGGGCAGGCCGTCTAGAAGGAAGGGCTATGGAGATGAGGTGGGGCAGGAAGGCAGCTGAGCTGCAGGGCCTACGAAGCCTTCGTTAATGCCTCATCATTCGGTCCATTCAAGTGTATGAAGCAGATTTAATTTTCTAAAGGCTCACTCTGTGGACTGGAGGCAAAGGGAAAACAAAGAAAGAACCAAAGCTGCACAAGAGCAAACATTTTCTCTCTGTGTTCCCAAGTGCTTAGCACAAAGAAGGTTATCAGAACAGGTTTGTTTCTGGGCGAGCACAGGAATGAAAGAGTGTTTACAGAAGGCTGGAGGAGGGCAGTGGTGTGTGGGGGCAGCAGAGGGGAGGCTGTGAGCTAATCCAGGTGAGAGTTGAGGGCAGGATGTACACGGAGGAAGGTTAAAGGAGTGAGCAAACTGGGTTTTACAGGTAATGCCTCTGCTTCCTGAACCGGCTCCACGTCCCTTCTTTTCTTCCTCATCCCGCACTAAACCTGCTCCCTTTCCTTCTCTCCCTTCCCAGAACATCACTAAAGAGTGCGGACTTGCAATTTTCCCTAACTCACTTGTTCCTAAAGCAAGACATGGCCCTTCTGAAGTTCTCAATTTTGATAGTTGGTAGTGTAGGGGAGAAAAGATTTCTCACCCAGTGCACATTTCATAGCTGAGGCACCTGTCATAAAAGAGAGATTAGCAAGAGAAAAGCATACACATTTATTTAAGTTTTATGTGACACAGGAGCTTTCAGAAATGAAAACCCAAAAAACAGGACAAACTGTGTTTTTTATGGACAGTCATGTAGAATTAAGATTGGAGGACAAATAGCAATGAAATAGGGGTGAATTAGCAAGGCCAGTTTGGTTCAGGTTGTTGGCATCTCTGTGTCTTGAAGGATATACTTCCAAATATAGGGAGGGCACCTCCCTAATGAGGGTCTTATGGCCTACTTCAGAGAATTCTTTTATGGCCTGCTTTAGGAGGGAAGGATGGGTCAGAGACACCTTCTTGTTTTGGTTGTTCCCTTAAATGCCAAGGTGCCATATATTGGGGTAACATGTCCTGAACCCCATCAGTAGAAAGACAAAAACATGGTTTTATGGGTTTGTCTTTTTTTTTTTGTGAGACAGAGTCTCACTCTGTCACCCAAACTGGAGTGCAGTTGCGCGATCTTGGCTTACTGAAATCTCCACCCCATGGGTTCAAGCAATTCTCCTGCCTCAGCCTCCTGAGTAGCTGGGATTACAGGCGCCCAGCTAATTTTTTATATTTTTAGTAGAGACACGGTTTTGCCATGTTGGCCAGGCTGCTTTTGATCTCCTGACCTCAGGTGATCCACCTGCCTTGGCCTCCCATAGTGCTGGGATTACAGGTGTGTGCCACCGTGCCCAGCCTATGTTTTTTCATATATTCCAGCCCACCCCTCCGCCACTTGGATGAGTTGACATATTCAAAGGGCTGCACAGTAAGATTCAACTCACTGCTGCAGGAAGCAAGACCCAGGACTTTGTGTGCCAAGTCCCTCTTCCACAATGTCCAGATTGGAATTTTATTCTGTCTATTAAGTTTTAAATTTGACAGCAATATTTTCTATTTCAAAGACTTGTAATTATTATTTTTCAAATCTACCTGTTGTTTTTTGTTTGTTTGTTTTTTGTTTTTTTCTTAGACGGAGTCCTGCTCTGTCACCCAGGCTGATGTGCAGTGGTGCAATCTCAGCTCACTGCAACCTCCGCCTCCCAGGTTCAAGCAATTCTCCTGCCTCAGCCTCCCGAGTAGCTGGGATGACAGGTGCCCGCCACCATGCCCGGCTAATTTTTGTATTTTTAGTGGAGACGGGATTTCACCATCTTGGCCAGGCTGGTCTTGAACTCCTGACCTCGTGATCCACCCACCTCAGCCTCCCAAAGTGCTGGGATTATAGACATGAGCC
The DNA here is from genome assembly GCF_029281585.2 of Gorilla gorilla gorilla. Lineage (NCBI taxonomy): Eukaryota > Metazoa > Chordata > Mammalia > Primates > Hominidae > Gorilla > Gorilla gorilla. Next base: position 35,758,296 of record NC_073238.2, on the reverse strand, counting down.
ACTGCGCCCGGCCAAATCTACCTGTTCTTTTCCCATTTTTGTCTATTATTTTGTTTCCAAATTTTGTGCAATTTTCAAATGGAAGATATTCCTTCATTTACTTCTTTGTACAAGCATGCTGAATACTGTTTTTAAAAGTCTTCATCAGACTGCTTCATATAATTAATTTTATTTTGAGTGAACTCTAGTTCTGATTGTTGATTTTTATTTGCATCCTTTTTCAGTATTAGATCTCTTCATGTGTTTTGAAATTGTGGTTTAATTTTGAACTAGTGAATTGTTTGTATTTTCTTCTTCACTCTTTCCACATTTATATGTACATGGTTTCCATAAACCCCGTCTAATCGTTTCATAGCTGCCTCTACTTGCCCTCATTCTTCCCCAGCTCTCAGTCCAGAACTAGAACTTAAAATGGTATTTTCAGATTCCTGGATGGTGGTTATAATGGGGAAACCACAGATCTAGTCCCCAGGCTAGTTGGCAGCTTGGTTTACTTCCAGGTTGGGAAGCTGCATGGTGTCCTCCAGTCTCCATGAAAAGCCATTATCCTAGAGATCAATCAGCACAATTCTCTTTTGTTAGAGAATGGAAAGGGATAGAGGTTGGGGATGAGGGTGTGAGGCTGACTTTGTCTTTTGTTTTCTATCTACCATTGCTATGTTTTGGAGTACAGTGGGTACATCAAAGCTGGCCTGAAGTCCTAAGTAGCTTCCTTGTTTTTTTTTGGAGAGAGTCTTGCTCTGTTGCCCAGGTTGGAGTGCAATGGCGTGATCCCAGCTCACTGCAACTTCCACCTCCCAGGCTCAAGCAATTCTCCTGCCTCAGCCTACGGAGCAGCTGGGATTATAGGCGCCCCGCCACCACGCCCAGCTAATTTTTTTTTTTTTTTTGTATTTTTAGTAGAGATGGGGTTTTACCATGTTGGACAGGCTGGTCTCAAATTCCTGACCTGGTGATCTGCCCACTGTGGCCTCCCAAAGTGCTGGGACCACAGGCGTGAGCCATCGCGCCCAGCCCTAAGTAGCTTTCTTATCACCTTCTCCACTGCCACAAATCAAGGTCAGGCTAGCATCATCTCTTGCCTCTACGACTGCAACAGCCTCCCAACTGGTTTCCTTGCCTCTAGACTTTCCTCCCTCCAATCTGTTCTTCTTACCACAGCCAGAGTGGTTGTTATAAAATGTAATTCTGCTCACGTCACTACACTGCCTAAAGTCTTTAAATGATTCCCTGTTGTCAAAACCAGTAGCAAAGATGGAGTGAAATCACAAGCCCAACATGGAAATGGAAGGAAGGGGTTTAAGACACTGGCTTCTATTGCTCACAAGCAAAGAACATTAATTCATGTCTGTAACCATTTACGACAGAGAGTCCAAAATAATAAAAATATTGCCTCCTCAAAAATGTGTCTGTCCTCATTGTACAAGGACATAGATCAGAAATATTCTCTAGATCCCACATAAATCACCTTAGAATATGTGGCAGTCATTTAGAAATCAGAAACTGGCCGGGCACGGTGGCTCACAAAAAATACAAAAAATTAGCTGCGCGTGGTTGTGTGTGCCTGTAATCCCAGCTACTGGGGAGGCTGAGGCAGGAGAATCGCTTGAACCAGGGAGTCGGAGGTTGCAGGGAGCTGAGATCACACCACTGCACTCCAGCCTGGCAACACAGCAAGACTCTGTCTCAAAAAAAAAAAAAAAAGAAAAAGAAAAAAAAGAAATCACAAGCTAATGTAATCTGGTTGGCAACGCCAGAAGTTAGGAGGAGTAACTGGATAACAATAGAAAACTTTAAATATTCGTTCAACAATTTCTTACTAAATATTTCCTACTGCAAGTCACTGTGGATGTGCAAGAAATACTTTCTACCTTCTAGAACCTTACAAGATAGTAGGCAAGATCACATATTTCAATGAGTATCAAAACTATTGGCTGAGCAAGGTGGCTTAGGCCTGTAATCCCAGCACTTTGGAAGGCCGAGGCAGGCAAATCACTTGACTCCAAAAGTTTGAGACCAGCCTGGCCAACATGGGGAAACCCCATCTCTACTAAAAATACAAAATACAGGCCTCACGTGGTGGTGCACACCTGTAATCCCAGCTACTCGGGAGGCTGAGGCATGAGAATCACTTGAAGCTGGGAGGTGGAGGTTGCAGTGAGCCAAGATCACGTGACCGCACTCCAACCTGGGTGACAGAGCAAGACTCTACTGAAAAAAAAAAAAAAAAAAGAATGTGGCCTTATTTGGAAATGGGCCTGTTGTAGATGTAATTAGTTAAGATGAGGCCATACTAGAGTAGGGTAGGCCCTTAACCCAGTATAAGGGGAGAGACAGGAAAGGAGAATGCCACCTGAGGATAGCGGTAGATATTGGGGTGATGCCACTGCCACTGCAGGTCAAGGGATGCCATGGACTAATGGCCACCACCAAAGGCTAGGAAGAAGCAAAGAAGAATTCTCCCCTACAAGTTTCAGAGGGCACATGGCTGTGTTAGGCCATTCTTGCACTGATATAAAGGAATACCTAAGACTGGGTAATTTATAAAGAAAAGCGGATTAATTGGCCCACAGCTCTCCAGGCTGTACAGAAAGTATGGGGTCAGCATATGCTTCTGGTGAGGCCTCAAGAAGCTTCCAATCATCAGTTGGAGACAACATTGGAGACAACAGCAACAGGAAGGTCCCTCTCACCTTCCTCTCGCTCTTCTCCCCTGAAGCAGGCCATAGCACTAGCAAAAGCGTCTCAGGCCTTCCCCTGAAGGCAGACCTAAGACTGTTATTCAAGAGGTGCCCTCCCTCTACCCAGACAAAGGAACATCCTTATCTCTGAAGACACAGGACCACAGAGATAGACTTCTGCCTTCTTGGCAGAAGGCAAAGGGGAGCCAGCGTGTCACATGGCAAGAGAGGGGGCAAGAGAGAGAGTGGGGGAAGGATCAGGCTCTTTTAAATAACCAGATCTCATGTGAACTACTAGAGAAAGAACCCCTCATCCAAGGGGATGGCACTAAACCATTCATGAGGGATCCACCCTCATGATCCAATACCTCCCACCAGGTCCCACCTCCAACACTGGGATCACATTTCAACATGGGATTTGGAGGGGACAAACATCCAAACCATATCCAATATCCTTGCCAACACTTTGATTTGGGACACCTACCCTCCTAAACTGTGAGACAACCAATTTCTATTATTCCCCAGTTTTGTGGTACTTTGTTATAGTCACCCTAGGAAACGAATGTGACAGTTTTATAGTTAGGTTATAAACAAAATGTCATGAAAGATCATTTCTAGCAGCACTGGAGCTTGTAAAGGACATGGCTTGTGCTGAGCTCTAGCAGCATGGTTTTGGTACGTAGAGATGACATAGAGGAGAAACGGCTTTATGTTCTTCCATGTCCATCCGAATTCTATGTTGAGGTCTAACCCTCCTAAGCAGCCTCTCTGGAAAACTAGTTGAACTTGAACCTAAACCTACTGTCAACTAGGCCACTAACTAATATGACTTTTAAGGCACAAAATCAGGGAGAACAGAATCTTTTATACATGCTTTATTACTCAAGCAGCAGTGTGCAGTGATTAAATAATTACTCGCTTTTACTACATTTCTCCCACACTGCAAAGGGTGACGTCTTCTTCATGGAGACTTTAGTGAGCAGTAGCTAATTTAAAGCTCAGTGTAGGCCGGTCGTGGTGGCTCACACCTGTAATCTCAGCACTTCTTTGGGAGGTGGAGGCGGAGAGGGGTTGGGATTCCTTGAGCCTTGGAGTTCAGGGCCAGCATGGCAACAGGGCGAAACCTAGTTTTTACACAAAATACAAACATCAGCTGGGCATGGTGGCGGGCCTGTAGTCCCTGCTACTCTGCAGGCTGAAGCAGGAGGAGTGCTTTAGCCGGGAGGTCGAGGCTTGAATGAGCCCAGGTCGTGCCACTGCACTCCAGCTTGGGCGACAGAGCGAGAAGACCCTGTTTCAAAAAACAAACACAAAAATTCATTCTAACCAAAACTGAATGCTAGTAGCAGGAACTGGTATGAAGATTGCGGTCTGGAATCCCTTCTAATGCGTCTGACCTTGCATTGTGAAGTCTTCACAGTGATGCTTCTGGGTTCTATATGATTATCGTCATTGCTTAGCAACCTCTAGTTGTAAATAAATTCTTTAAATTTCCTTAGTCGTTTGCGGGGCAAGGAGAGGGTCATTCACATGCCCTTTCCTTCTCGCTACTCAATCTTAAATTTGGGTTACGAATCAAACTGATGGACCCTACATGGCTTCTACCCGAAATTACAGGTATCTACCGTTCCATCTTCAAGAAAGGGAGGGGTTCCGCCAAGATGGACGAACATAAAAATCACAGGAGGAGCCTTCTAACAATGTGCATTCTTCGCACACTGAGTGGGGAATGGCCTTGTCATGTTTGAAACAGTGCCCCAACTACTCAATGTCCCAGGAACCCCAGTGGAGCGAGTTCTGTACACAGAGAGGGCCAAGATCCACAAATCAGCTAAGGAATCATTTCCATAGTCTCCCTCCCCCAATGAGTCTCGATCCACAAATGCTATCCCCTGTCCCTCTCATCCATCAAGGGCGTGTTTTTCGCCTCTCCTTCCCCGGCCTCCCGCGTCCGCCCAGCCTGTCCGCATACAGCCCCGCCACGCCCCATGGGCGGTCCCGAGCTGCGGCCCCGCCCCCTCACCGCCTCCCCGGCCGCGGAAACCCCGCCCCAACGACGCGGAGACCGGGGGCGGCCCGCGGCCCGCGGCGGGCGGGCTGGCGGGGACGGACGCGGGGGGAGGGGGGCGACGGGATGTGGGGTGGGGGCGGGGCCTGGCCGGGCGCCGGGACGGGAGGAGTCCCGGCGGCGCCTCGGACTTTTGCTCCCACAAGTCCTGCCTCGGAGGCGGGGGAGCTGGACCAGCAGCCGCCTGGAGCGTCCGAGTCGCCGTCGCCTGGGCTCCCGCGCTCCCCAGAACGGTGGGACGCGGGGCTCGGCAGCCGCCAGCGGAACATGGCGCCCTGGACGCTGTGGCGCTGCTGCCAGCGCGTCGTGGGCTGGGTGCCGGTGCTCTTCATCACCTTCGTGGTCGTCTGGTCCTACTACGCGTACGTGGTGGAGCTCTGCGTGTGTGAGTACCGTCCCCGGGGACTGCGGCGGGGCGCGGGCCGCGGCTAGGGCGCGAGATAGGCCTCTGCGCCCCACACCCGCCGCCTTTCTGGAGCCAGCGCCGGACGCCGGGCGTCCGGCCCCGAACGCGCTCGGAAGCGCCGAGGTTGCTGCACCCGCCGCTTTGTTCAATCCTGCGGCGCGGCCTTGGGGCGACCTGGGGCTCCTGAAGCCTTGCGGCGGCTTCCTGGGTGCAGGTCTGGCCCAGGGAGGCCCCAAGAGCTTCCTGGTTCCCGCCGACACCGGGGGTCTGCATCCTTCTGGGAAGGAACGTGCAGAACGGGAGTAGTCGAGCTTCTTAGAAGGTTTAGGTTGTGTTTGTGGCTTTTTTGGCTTTTGTTCATTTTTTTAAAAAAACCAAATCTGTTCCTTCTGGATTGTTTTTGTTCAAACTGCGCGAGGAGAAACGCCTGTTACCTGTAGAGCCGGCTGTGGCGGGTTGGGGGAAGGGAGGTGTGTCTTTTGGTGGCCTCGGGCTGGAGGCGGGTCAGACCTGGAGGACGAGTAAGCTCCCACTTTTGATTTTTGGTGGTACTTGACTCATTGTAAAATTCATTTATTTCTACTCTGAATCCAGCCGGCTTTTGCAAAAGGTTAAGACAGAAAGAATGGGTGGGAGGAGACATAACCTGATTATCTTTTTCTTGGCTGATTATTAAGGAGGCTTATATTTCTTATACTCATATTTTGGCGTGTTAATTTTCGTTACTTCCATTTCCCTGATTAGTTCTTAGCACAAAATTCTCATCTGATTCCCTGGAAAAAAAGAGTAGCATTGCAGTATACTTCAAGGATTTAACCTACTGGCTTGAATTGGTTGCCTTTAAGATTGAAGGAAATTGGTTGTCATTAATCAAAAACACTGTTTAGGGGTGACTGCTACATTTGTGATATTGGGCAATTTCTCCAAGATTGTTTTGTCTTAAGTAAATTGTTCTTAGGCTTTGAGTATGTGGGTATTTTACACTTAAACTGGCCTGAACTAGGTTGTTCTGTATACATCTGCTGCCTATATCAATTTTTTATGAAAACTTAGGACCAAATGGTAAGTGGTGTTTGTAAACGTTATTGTTATTCCAGAATGTTCTACTCTTAGTCCTAAGACTGAATCTGCCATTTTATGAAGGACTGTTAAGTGTTCTTTGAATAACGAACCACATCAGCTAGAAACTAATGTTATGAATGAGAAGAATCTGTACCACCCACTCTTGAAAGTGGCAGAGTCAAGACTTCAATTATGTTTGGATTTGTACAGCTTTCAACCAAGTATTTGGTTAAAACCCTAGTTCTATACATGGAAGAGAATGCTTTGGCTCAGAAAATTTATAAGTTTTGAAATTAAAACATCCAGTCTTAAAATTACTTTGTACCTATAGAACGTTTAATTTTGGGACGACTATCCCTGCAGGTAGGCCCAGAATAAATTAGTTGTAGAATACATTTCCAAATAATATTAATCTTTTCAATATCATTGTTTAGTCTCATCCTTTTGGATACCAGAATGTTTACTAAAAATGATGTTTGAGTCAATTAAAATTACTAGATTTTAATATTTCTGGGAGCTACTTCCAGAAAGTGATAGTGATCATAGGATTCTCATCAACTTATGATGATACCTCCTTTATCTTCTTATTTACTCTGAAGTGGGCATTTATTCCAAAAGTTATATCATTCCTATTCTGTCAGAAGATTATTCCTACCATATTTTAATTCCCGTAGTGGTTTTGAAGTAAAGTTGAAGGAACACTAAAAATGTGCATTTATGTTGAGATTCCACAGCTTAACCTGTAGATGGTTTTTGTCAAAAATATTAAGAAATGAGATCAAACAGTGCTGTGAAAACTCTTAAATTGCTTCTGATTTCTTTCACCACTTCAAATAAAGAAGGAGAAATGAACATGAATTGAGAAGTGCCATGTGCTAGTGGGCATAGAGGGGACATTTCATTCACCCTCTCCTTTAATTCTTTCAGTATGTCACAGCATAGGTATCTCTACAGGTGGAGGACGTGAGACTGAGCGAATAGGTCCTTTTGGTTAGGTCACACAATTGATTATTGGAATGTGACCCACATCTTTCCGTTCTTTCATATAACTTCAGTGAGCTGTGAGGGTCAATGGAACTCTAATTGTTTGGTCCATAATGGTGTGGGGGGATAAAGAGGTTGGCATATTTTTGGAGATCACTTAGTTAGGCTTGAGGCCCATTCTGTAGAGATTATACCCTACAATTTCATTAAGTTAAAACATTCTACAACTATGGCCTGATGCTTGGCAGAATCTTAAAATATTTGGTGGTGAAAGGTCTTATGTAGAGGCTGTATTAACTTCTGAGTTATCTCATTTTAACTAGAGAGAATTTGGGAGGTCTGCAGTGTCACTGGAGTATAAAATAGTTGAGCATAAAAGTGCATTTACTCATATTAAAACTATACTTTAAACTACTTGTATTTGTTTTCATAAGTACTGACCCTCCCACTGAAATATGTATAGATATATTACTTTATAGGAGGACTTAAATGGAGGGAAGTGTGAGTTTTACTTAAAAGTGCTGTTTTAATACTTTTATAGGATATTCTTTTTATTTATATATGTATTTTTTGAGCCAGAGTTTCACTGTTGTTGCCCAGGCTGGAGTGCAATGGTGCGATCTTGGCTCACTGCAACCTCTGCCTCCTGGGTTCAAGTGACTCTCCTGCCTCAGCCTCCCAAGTAGCTGGGATTGCAGGTGCCCGCCACCATGCGCAGCTAATTTTTTTTGTATTTTTAGTAGAGACGGGGGTTTCACCATGTTGGTCAGGCTGGTCTCAAACTCCTGACCTCAGGCAATCCACCCACCTTGGCCTCCCAAAGTGCTCGGATTACAGGCATGAGGCATTGTGCCCGGCCTATAGGATATTCTTAGATTCTGGTATTCTTTATCAAACTAGGAGGAGAAGATCATAATTATATCTTTACATGTATGTATTAATTCATTTAATCTTAATAATGATCCCCATAAGGTTAAGTAATTTGTCCACGGTTGTAGAGCCAGTAAGTAGCATGGTAAGAATTGGAATTCAAGGGGTTTGGCTCCAAAGCCCATGCTGTTAACCACTATACAATTAATGACTAATCTATTTGGTGTCCAGATCTGGACACTCAGGGCAGATTTCAGTCCTGTATATGATATATTTATATAAAGTACTTTTCTCCTAAAAGGCAGCTGCAGAAGATTCCTAAATATCTCAGACAATAAAAATACCTGGCCCACAGTTGGCTGTAAGTTGAACAAATTGTTGATTACCAAGAGGCCCTCATTCCATCTTAACCCTCTGTAACTTGCTAATTGTGTAATTAGACACACACACACACACACACACACACACACCACTTCACTGGGAGTAATACTGAGGACAAAATTGAGGAAGAGGGTAATGCATGTAAAACGGCCATCTCACAGGAGTGATAAGCTGAGAAGCAAAGATTAAGTAATTAGTAATATTGGTCCTTGATTTTAAATTAGACTGAAATTCTCCTATGATTTTTTTTCCCCAGGGTTGATATTTAAAGTACAAATGGATTGAATAACTTCTTCTCTTTGGTCAAGGTGGTTATTTTTGAGGCAAGTGCTAATTCTGGTTCCCAAGGTTTTATCAGAATATCTTGTTGTTCAGGTCATCTTGAGTTGTTAGTGGATGTGTACCTCTTCTTTGGCATGTAGAGAATTTTAGAACTTAAAGAGATTTTAAAGATAATCTCATTCAGTCCCTTTACTTCTGATGAAACTATTGCTCAAAAGAGCTATGTTGGCCAGGCGTGGTGGCTCACACCTGTAATCCCAGCACTTTGGGAGGCCGAGGCGGGCGGATCACGAGGTCAGGAGATCGAAACCATCCTGGCTAACACGGTGAAACCCCATCTCTCTAAAAATACAAAAAAATTAGCCAAGTGTGGTGGCGGGTGCCTGTAGTCCCAGCTACTCCGGAGGCTGAGGCAGGAGAATGGCATGAACCTGGGAGGCGGAGCTTGCAGTGAGCAGAGATTGCACCCCTGCACTCCAGCCTGGGCGACAGAGCGAGACTCTGTCTGAAAAACGAACCAACAAACCAACAAACAGACAAAAGAGCTATGTTGTTTGTTCAAGGACAGGTATACCTTTTATATTTTTTTCAGACAAATTTGTGGAGTGGACTCTAACCTTTGAGTCTGTATTAAATATTTCCTTGTGTCTCCTGCATAACTTCTTCAAATTTAGAGACAGATTAAGATAAATAACTTAAGCACTATCATTGCACACGCTAGCTTGACACAGTTGATTCTGAAGTATTTTATTGATCTTGAAAGAACCAGTTTTCTATTTCATTGATTTTTCTCTTTTCTGTTTTGTTGTTTTCCTGTCTGATCTTTACTATTTCCTTTCTTTTACTTTGGGTTTAATATGCTCTTTTTCTAGATTAATGTGGAAACCAAGGTCATTGATTTGAGCCCTTTCTTAGGTAGGTAGTCCTATAAATTTACCTCCAAATACTGCTTTAGTTTTATTCTATCAATTTTGATATGTTGTGTTGTGGTTGTCATTCAATTCAAATTATTTTCTTGGGCTGGGCACAGTGGCTCACCTCTGTACTACCAGCACTTTGGGAGGCTTGATGAAACCTCATCTTTTTGTTTGTTTGTTTTTGTTTTTGTTTTGAGATGGAGTCTCATTTTGTTGCCCAAGCTTGAGTGCAATGTGGCGATCTTGGCTCACTGCAACCTCCTCCTCCTGGGTTCAAGCAATTCTCCTGCCTCGGCCTCTTGAGTAGCTGGGATTATAGGCATGTGCCACCACGCCCGGCTAATTTTTGTATTTTTAGTAGAGATGGGGTTTTGCCATGTTGGCCAGGGTGGTCTTCAACTCCTGACCTCAAGCGATCCACCCACCTCGGCCTCCCAAAGTGCTGGGATTACGGGTGTGAGCCACCATGCCTGCCAAAACTCCATCTCTACAAAAAATACAAAAAATTAGATGGGCATGGTGGCTTGTGTCTGAAGTCCAGCCTACTCAGGAGGCTGAGACGGGAGGATACCACGAGCCCAGGAGTTCAAGGCTGCGTTGAGCCATGATTGTGCCATTGCACTCCAGCCTGGGTTACAGAGCAAGACCCTTTCCCAAAGAACAAACAAATCCTTTTATTTTGTTTTGTTTTAAGACAGTTTTGCTCTGTTGCCCAGGCTGGAGTGCAGTGGCGCAATCTCGGCTCACTGCAGCTTCCACCCTTCAAAATTCAAATTATTTTCTAATTTCATTTTTGGTTTGATCTTTGACCCCATGGATTTAGTTTCCATTTATTTGGGGGTTTTCCAGATATCTTTCTGTTATTGATTTCAAATTTCCTTGTGGTCAGAGAACATACTTTGTATGACTTAAATCCTTTAAAATGTATTCAGGCTTGTTTTATAGCCCAGAATGTGGTCTGTCTGAGCTGTGTTCCATGTGTGCTTACGAAAAATATGTCTGTACTCAGCAATGTATTGTGCTGTTTGTTGCTGCGTGGAGTATTCTGTTATGTCATAATGCTCCATAAATGTCAGTTAAGGCAAGTTGGTAGTGTTATTCAAGTCCTCTATTTTCTTGCTTTCCTGTTTGTTCTCTCAATTATTAAGAGAGGTATAACTATAATTGTGATTTATTTCTCCTTGTAGTTCTATCAGTTTTTGCCTCATGTATTTTACATCTGTGTAATTAGGTGCATAAAACATTTAGGATTGCGATATCCTATTGACCAGTTGGCTCATTTGACATTATGAAGTGACTTTATTACCCCTGGTGATATTGTTTACCCTGAAATCTGCTTTGGCAGATATTAACATGGGCACTAATCTTTCTTTTAATTATTGTGAGCATGGTGTATCTTTCTCTGTCCTTTTAATGTGTATATGTCTTATATTTAAATTGTAATTCTCATAAAGAGCATATATTTGGGTCTTTTAAAATCCAACCTGAAAATCTCTGCCTTTTAATCGGGGGTTTTGACCATCTACATTTAATGTGATTATTGATATAGGCTTAAGTCTATCATTTGCTCTTTTGTTTTATTGTCTGTCCTCTTCCTTGTTCCATTTTCTCCTTCTTTGACCTTCTTTTGAATTAATTGATCTTTACAATTTTTTTAATTTTGATTTTTAAAAATGATTCTATTTTATCTCCTTATTGGCTTATTACTAGGAATTCTTTTTGTTACTTTATTGATTGCTTTAGGGCTTATAACATGTGTCTTTGAGTTATCAGTCTACCTTCAAGTTACGTACTGTTTCATATATAATACCTTATAAAAGTATACTTCTATCTCTTCCATCTTGGCCTTTATGCTATTATGGTGCATTTTATATGTTGTAAACCTCACACTGTATTGCTACTATGTTTAAACAGTTGATTATATTAATAGTTTTTAAAGATTTAGGTTTAAAAAACCCAAAATATATGTATTTATTCCTATAGTTACCATTTCTAGTTCTCTTCATTCCTTTTTATAAATCCATCTAGTGTCATTTCCTTCTGCCTGAAGGGCCTCTTTTAACGTTTATTGTAGTGCAAGTCAGCTGGACTGAATCATTTCAGTTTTTGTATGTTTGTAAAAGTTTTAATTTTGCCTTTAGTTTTTAAAGACAACTTGATCGAGACATAGTTTGCATGTCATAAAATTCACTAATTTAAGATGTACAATGCAGTTATTTTTAGTAAATTTGCCAAGTTTTGCAGTCATCACAACAATCCGTTTTTTGAAAATTTCTGTCGCCACATTAAGATCCCTCATGCCCATTTACAGTTAATCCTTCTTCCCACCCCCAGCCCAAGGCAACCACTAATCCATGTTGTCTCCAAATGCCTTTTCTGAACATTCCATATAACTGGAATAATACATGCTTGCAACACATATACTAAAATTGGAAGAGTACAGAGAAGATTAGCATAAAAACCAAGAAAAATTTAAAAAGGGAAAAAAATAAATGGAATCATACAATAAGTGTTTTTTTTTTTTGTTTTTTTTTTTTGGAGATGGAACTTCACTCTTGTTGCCCAGGGTGGAGTGCAATAGTGTGATCTCGGCTCATTGCAACCTCCGCCTCCTGAGTTCAAACGATTCTCCTGCCTCAGCCTCTCAAGTAGTTGGGACTACAGGTGTGTGCCGCCATGCCCTGCTAATTTTTTTTTGTATTTTTAGTAGAGACAGGGTTTCACCATGTTGGCCAGGCTAGTCTTGAACTCCTGACCTCAGGTGATCCACCTGCCTCAGCCTCCCAAAGTGCTGGGGTTTCAGGTTTGAGCCACCGTGCCCGGCCAATAAGTAGTCTTTTTTGTCAGGTGTATTTTGCATAGCATAATGTTTTTGAGGTTCATCTGTGTATTATGTATCAGTATTTCTCCCCTACTCTTCACTTCACATCCTAATTTGTATTTTTCTGTTTTCAAAACATATTCACAGTTTTATTTAGGAATATATTTCTAGTAAGCCTCCTCACATCATTTGTACATTGAATTAGAATATAAATTAAAAGTATGCACTTTCTTATATTTATTTATGTACCTGAATAACCCTGCTTACAAGACTTATAGTATAATTGGGTCCTGTTTGTTCTTGTATCCGTTAGAGCCTAGTGCTAGTAGACTTTAAATTAATATAACTTGAATTGAATTGAATCATACTGTTGTAAACTCACTTGAATCGTGTTTGAATGTTAGGACACACAAACATCTAGAATAATAATACTAATTATAGTTACAAAACATGTTTTTCACAATCTTTAGTGGTAAAGGCTACGTGAAATGGCTTATTGATCCTACATACAGTCTTTGTTTTGGGTTATGAAACAGTGATTCTTTGAAATTATGCCGACATGGTTTAAAAAACCTATTTCCCTAAATCTTATCCTCAGTGGTTGGCATACTTATAGGAAAAGTTAAATGTGAATTAGAATTAAAAACAAAAAACTTTTGGCCAGGCATGGTGATTCATGCCTATAATTTCAGTACTTTGGGAAGCCCAAGTGGGAGGATTGCTTGAAGCCAGGAATTCAAGGGCAGTTTGGGCAACATAGCAATACCCTTTACAAAAATAAAATAAAAAATTAGCCAGGCATGGTGGTACCCACCTGTAGTCCCAGCTACTTGGGAGGCTGAAGCAGGAGGATTACTTGAGCCCAGGATTTCGAGGCTGCAGTGAGCTGTGATCACACCACTGCACTCCAGCCTGAGTTACAGAGTGAGACCCTGTCTCCAAAAAAAAAAAAACACCTTTTTATTAATTTTATCATTCCGCATCTATTTTCAGATGCGAGAGTGTAGTAATTTTCTAGATAACTTGCCCTTGAAAGATACAGTGGCCAGAAGACCTATTTATTTGAATTCTGCAGTTACCTTAGCCTTCTCTTTTACTTTTTGTTATTTTTGAAGAAAAAGTTTTTTTTCTCATGACTACTAGTGAGTTAATCTGTCCTGGTATTATTTTCTGTGTTACCAGATAGTATACTGGTCTGAGAGAGCTCTGTAAATATATATATTTAAAAACCCACCTAAAATCAAATGAAAAAAAAGATCTGTTTTATTTCCCCACATAAACTAAACCTTCTCTGGGGCTTCCCTGCTTTCTTGAAAGACAAGAAATGTGGAAGAGAAAGATGCTGGACAACCTAGAAACCAAGTCAGACTGTTCAGAAGAACCTTATGCCCTAGTCATGCAAGTAAAAGCCTGGCTGCTTCTCTGCCCACTCCCTTTCCGGCAGAGAAGTAGTAGTATGCTGAATTCCGGACTCTAATCTGTTTACTTGACATCTCTGCTTGGAGATCTAATAGGCATTGTAGACAAAACTCTTGATTTTCTTTTTTTTTCTCACTTGAACCTGCTGCTCCTAATAGCTCAGTAAATGACAGTTGTATCCTTCTACTTCTTGGGTTGAAAAGTCATTCTACATCTGGATAATCAGCTTGTTCTGTCAGTAAATGTATACAATCCAGCTGCTTCTACTACTACTGCAACTGTTATACTCTTTTAAACCACCATGATCTGTGCTTAGTGTAATAGATTGAAAAACATGACTATAATAATTTGCACCATCTGGGTGCAGTGGCTCACGCCTGTAATCCCAGCATTTTGGGAGGCCAAGGTGGGCATATCACCTGAGGTCAGGAGTTCGAGACCAGCTTCATCAACATGGCAAAACCCCATCTCTACTAAAAATACAAAAATTAGCACACACCTGTAATCCCAGGTACTCAGGAGGCTGAGGCAGGAGAATCGCTTGAACCCTGGAGGCAGAGATTGCAGTGAGCTGAGATCATGTCATTGCTCTCCAGCCTGGGCGACAGAGTGAGACTCTGTCTCCAAAAAAAAAAAAAGTATAATAATAATAATAATTTGTACCATCTTCCATCAAGAAATAGTCTGTTTACCACCCATTGAATCTGGGCTGGCCTTGTACTTGCTTTGGCCAGTAGAATGTGGTAGATATGTGAGTTCTGGAACTTAGGCCTCAAGACAGCATACATCTTCTGCCTTAGCTCTTTTGGGACATTCTGGTCATCATGTAAGGAGTCCAGACTAGACTGCTGAGTGAGAGACCACATGGAGAAGAGGCCCAGCCAAGAGAAGCCAGAACCCCTAATGTGTGAACAAGGCGATTTTAGACTCCCACCCCATTCGAGCTGCCTGATGACTGCTGTTAGTAGAAAAACATTCCAGCTGATCATAGCCCAAACTGCTGACCCACACAATTGCAGGAAATAATGAACAGTGGTTGTTTAAAGTAAGTAAGTTTTAGGGTGGGTTGTTAATGCCACATTATCACCTATATTGTAGTATCCTTGTAAACCTGTCTCTTCCTGTGCTCCACCCCCACCTTTATTCCATGTATTCTCCAGGAAGCAGTCAGAATGGTCTTTTTCAAATTAATACCAGTTTGTTACTCCTATTCTCAAGATCTTGACTGGCTTCCTTTCTTGCTCAGCAAGATATCTAAAAGCCTTACCATGGCCTTTAAGGCATTATGTATTCATTACTTCATTACTTCTCTGACATAATTTCCTTTCCACTCTTCCTCTAATTTTATCTCTAGCTTAAGAAATCTATTTTCTATAGACAGAGGTGTGGGAGGGTGTGTTGTCTAAGGGAGGGAGCCCTCCACATCATCACCATGTGGGATTTTAAGATTAGTACCTGACACTATTCCTGTAAGCATATAAGCAACACATTTAGATACTGCTCAAATATGTAGAACATATACTTGAACCGACGGGCATTACACTTAAATGACTGATATAATAAAGAATAAAGGTGACTAGTTTTATGGAGAATAGATTCCCTTAAATAGAGATCCATAGGTCTTTAAAATAAAATTTTAAAAAAATTTGGTTTTAAAACATCTCTATTTTGGCTTTCCCAATGCATTTTACTATCGTAAACTTTGAACCACTCATTGGAATCATAGGAAGAATTAATTTTTATGGACATACTAATTCAACAGCATATAGAAACAAACACAAACTTATTAAATGTGAAGTCTTCTGGGAAGCTTTTAAAACTAATTGCATGAAAAGGATATCCTCAGCATCTGAAGGAAATAATACCAAATACACCAAAATATTAACAGTGTATGTTGCTGGGTTTGAGATTATACTGATTTTTTCCTTATGCAATACATAGCCTCTTAATAGACTTTCATATTTTCCCCTTACAGCATATTCTTCCCTTATCCCCTGAAGAGCTAATGAATCTGCTAAAAAAATACAAGTCATGGTTATTACTCCTCTGCTCAGCACCCTCTGATGGCTTTCCACTTTGCTTAAAATGAAATTCAAAGTTGAAAATATATAAGGCTCTAGATGCTGTGGCCTGCCACTGCTTCTGACCTAATTTCTTCCTTTGCTCATTCTGCTTCAGCCAACAGGCCACTTTTCTTTTCATCTGTCAGGCCACCTGAGGACCCTTGAATGTCCTGTTCCTTCTGCCTGGAATGCTTTCCTCCCAGATTTCCGCATGGCTAGCTCTCACTTCGTCTAGATCGCTGTTCAGGTAGTCACCTGTCAGAGAGGCATTCCTGACTACCCTCTGTAAAAGGAGTACTTCGTCTTTTACCATCTCCTCACCCTGCATTTTTCCCCCCTCATAGCTCCTATTATTACTTGACATACAGTTATTTTTGTTTCTCTCCAGAGTCGTATATTCACTGCTGTATTTCCAGAACCTAAAATAGGGTCTGGTATAATGTTCTCAATAGATATTTGTTGAATGAGTGAATTGATTGTGTAGCCGCCAATTCCCATGCTAGTAGAAGAGGGAGAATTGGAATGTTTTCATGTAGTAGACAACTTGCAATTATTGATAATCGGTATTATTGATAATCTTAAAGTTGCTTCTGGATTTCAGATAGCTTGTTCATTAGGCAGGTGAGGAAACTGTCTTGAATTGTCAGGAGGAAATGTTAATTATAATAGCTATTGTTATTATTATTTATTGTATGCCCTTTGTGTGTCTGACATATAGTCTAAGGCAGTTCACTTATGTTAGGTCTTTTTTAATTCTAACTCTATTGGAGAGAGATTATTAGCATTATTTTATGGATTAAAAACAAAGACTCATAGGTTAAAGATCTCTTTTGAGGCCATACAATTGATACATAAAACCAAAGCTCAAATCCACATCTGTGTAACTCTATAAGTTTTGCCCTTTCCATTATACATTTGTCCATTAAAATATTTAATAATTTATAAGCTCTATTTGCAGGCCTTTCATTATATTTGTTATAACTAGTCAAATCTTGTGTTTGGGGCATGTAATGCAAATAAGACAAAACCTCTTCCATATATATATAAAAATATATAAAACATACATGTAAAACATGTGTGTGTGTGTGTGTATGTGTTTTGAGACAGGGTCTCACAGTGTTGCCCAGGCTGGAGTGCATTTGGCATGACCACGGCTCACTGCATCCTCAAACTCCCAGACTCAAGCAATCCTTCCACCTTAGCCTCCTGAGTAGCTGGGACTACAGGCGCATAACACCGTGGCTGGCCAATTTTTGTAATTTTTATAGAGACGAGGTCTTGCTATGTTGCCAGGGCTGGTCTCCAACTCCTAAGCTCAAGCAGTCCTCCCACCTCAGCCTCCCAGAGTGCTGGGATTGAAGACATGGGCCACTGTGCCCATCCCTATATTTTTATACAGGTGACATTTGGTATAACAGTACCTATCAAGAGCAGTTTGGAGGAAAAAGATCATAAAAAGGTAGGGGATGGATATACCTACTAACTTTCATGTAGAGAAGGCTGATTTACTGGCTGTTTGTATTTATAACTATTTCAGATGTATCCTTATTTCTTGGGTTTATGGCCCAATACAAATAATTTAATTTAGTAGAACAACATAAATTTACTAATTTTATCATATATAATGTATTTTTTGAAAGTACCCTTTATTGTCACTATCATTTTATAAAAGGATATTCTAATATCAAAGTATGAGACATGATCTGAATGAAGACTTCAATGCTTTTAAATTATTGCAGTTTATGAAAAATTCTCTCCCTTTTGCTTATGTTTCTTGTTTTACTGTGGCCTGGGTCATGGACTTGGATTTGGGAGTCATTTCTTTAGCACACCAATTTATCTCTCCAACTAGTTTCTATGTTGATGTACATAATAAACAAGTAACCTTCTGTGACTTCCAGGCAGTCTGTTTAGAGCCTAAAGCCTTAACGTGAAACCAGGGAGGTGAGGTATTCCTGGTTCTAACAACAAAATTTTACTTATTTATTTACTAATTTTTTTGAGACAGAGTCTCGCTCTGTTGCCCAGGGTAGAGTGCAGTGGCACAATCTCAGCTCCCTGCAACCCCCACCTCCCGGGTTCAAGCAATTCTCCTGCCTCAGCCTCCCAAGTAGCTGGGACTATAGGCACACGCCACCACACCTGGCTAATTTTTGTATTTTTAGTAGAGATGGGGTCTCACCATGTTGGCCAGGCTGACTCCTGACCTCAGGTGGTCCTCCTGCCTTGGCCTCCCTAACTGCAGGAATTACAGGTGTGAGCCACCGCACGCAGCCAAAATTTTAGAACACAGACTAATCATAAGATGATGTTATCTATAGCTACATGTGGAAGTTCTAGAAAAATGAGTGTTGGCAGATAGTATTTTAAATCCTTCTGAACAATATTGAAGGACCCCAGGAAATAGTAATAATTATCCTTACTATTCATGCATTTAATGCGCTAAGTAATTAAGTGGTCTGTCTATATCTTTTGATCTTTACAATAACTCTACAAAGGAGATGCATATTTTTCTTCAATTTATAACTTGAGAAGTTGACTTAGTTCCTCAATTCAGACCTTTCCACATATCCTTCTAAAACCCATACGGATTAGTAAGAGCAAATAAAATCAACTATATAACCTGGGCCTATGGCATAGCTAGGACATAGAGAATTTTTGAAACCACAGTTTATATGTGAGTGGGGATATAGTCATCTAAGAATAGCTAGGTGAACTCTGGTGACTGTATCAGAACTAAGAGTAAGGGACTCTGCAGAGGATAACAGGCTCTTTGTTCATCCTCAGAAGATGAGAACCCTATCCCGAGTGGGAAATACTGAAAACAGGTCTGTAATCTGGTGGATCAGAGCATAGCAACTGAGAATGCAAAAGAAAAGGGACTTGGAAAAGTGTTTATGACTTGAGATGGCAGCCTTAAAAAAAAACACCACTCCTAGGGGAGAAGGTAGCACCTTGGAAGTTGAAAGTGTCCTATGAAGTATTAACATTTAATAGTAAAGAGAAAGAAGAAAATAGCTGGAAGGATACAGCTGAAACCAAGGGTATCAAAGCAATAGAGGATAAATAAATGCACTGTCCATCTAGCAAATAAACTGTACTTCATTGAAGTAACAGAAGGCGGCACTGGTAGAAATAAGAAATTAAGCAAGCCCTTTTGCCCCAGAGGGTTTCTTGCTGTGGATGGTCCATGAAAATCAGTGTAACTCAGCATGAACAATAATTAAAACAGCATCCATGTAGATTTCTCTGATTCAAAAAATGAGAATCAGTGTTTTCAGTAGATGAAAATACATTAAAAGGCAACAAAGAAGAGAACTAATTCAGTATCCAGACATAAATATAAATAAATACCTGCTGAATAAAAGAAACTCCAAGTCAAAAGTTTTTTTTTTTTTTTTTTTTGAGATAGAGTCTCGCTCTGTCGCGCAGGCTGGAGTCCAGTGGTGTGATCTCGGCTCACTGTAATCTCTGCTTCCCGGGTTCAAGCAATTCTTGTGCCTCAGCCTCCTGAGTAGCTGGGATTATAAGCGCATGCCACCACACCCAGCTAATTTTTGTATTTTTAGTAGAGACAGGGTTTCACCATGTTGGCCAGGCTGGTCTTGAACTCCTGACCCCAAGTGATCCACCCGCCTTGGCCTCCCAAAGTGCTGGGATTACGGGCATGAGTCACCGTGCCCGGCCACGTCAAAAGTTTTTAAAACTCAATAAAAACAGTCAGTGAGCAGGAAGATCTGAAATAAGAGCTGTTCAAACTCAGGAAAGAAATGGAAAATAAGACAGTATCAGAAATGAAGACTAAACTACAACATGCCCAAAGGTGAACAGATGTGATTGAAGATACAGTGAAGGCATAGAGGATAGAAATGGAAAAAGCCAAGAACCTGAAATCACGATAAAGGGAAAGGTAAGAGGATTGGAGGAAAAAATGATAGATATACAAGCTAGGCTGAGATTCATTATCATAATTCACCATCTTAATGCATCTAGTAAGAAAAATCATTATTTCCATATATACCAAAAAGGAATTTGAAAAGTCCAACACATCCATTCTTGATAAACAATAAAATAGGGATACATAACGTAAACAAAATTTATGATACCTAATGTAAACAAAATTTATGTACACACAAAATGCTTGATAATATTCCACTATAAAACCAGGAATAATGATACCTACTACGTCTATTACTTGGTAACATTGTATTGACGGAATTAATTACCACATTCATTCAAGAGAAGATAATCAGGAGCATGAGACTTTGGAAGAGGGAAAACTATTTCTGTGTGCAGATTATCTGATAGTGTATGTTGAAAAGCCAAGAGAATAACAACAGAAAACCCAGACAAAAAGAATTGAGTAAAACGGCAGAATAAAAAAATTAGCAACAAAACCCAATACTTTTTATATATACAATAGTTTAGTTTGAAAATATAGTGGAAGAGGGCTGGGCACGGTGGCTCATGCCTGTATCCCAGCACTTTGGGAGGCTGAGGTGGGCAGATCACGAGGTCAGGAGATCAAGACCATCCTGGCTAACACGGTGAAACCCTGTCTCTACTAAAAATACAAAAAAAAAAAAAAAGCCGGGCGTGGTGGCGGGCGCCTGTAGTCCCAGCTACTTGGGAGGCTGAGTCAAGAGAATGGCGTGAACCCAGGAGGTGGAGCTTGCAGTAAGTGGAGATCGCGCCACTGCACTCCAGCCTGGGCGACAGTGCTAGACTCCGTCTCAAAAAAAAAAAAAAAAAAAAAAGAAAAGAAAATAGAGTGGAAGAGAACTGTCCATATCCGGTAACATCAAAAAGAGAAAATACCTTGGAAAAAAAAACAAAAAAAAGTCACATTCACAAGAGGAAAACATTCTTAAAAGACCCAAAATGTGGCTTGAACAAATGGAAAGACATTTCATACTTTATGTTCATAGACAGAATAATTCAACATTACAAAGATGCCAGTTCTCCCCCAATTAATGTATAAATGAATTCTAATCCCAGTAAACATTTTTTTGTTTCTGGTGCTAGACAAGTTGATACCAGAGGTCTTATGGAAAAATAAGAAAGAATAAGCAACCAGGAAATCTCTGAAAAATTAAGAGCAGTAAGTAGGGGAAATCCCCCAGATTTTAAACCAAAAAGCCTTATAATTAAAACTGTGGGGGCAGGAAGTATATGAGGAACTTTCTACTTTCTGCCCAATTTTGCTGTGAACTTAAAAGTACTCTAAAAAATAGTCTCTCTCTCTTTTTTTTTTTAAACTGTGTGGTATGGTGCATGGACAGATGTATTGACTAATGGAACAGTATATAATGTCCAGAAATAGACTAATTAAAGAAATTTAGAATATTGTAAAAATAGCACATCAAATTACAGAGGAAAAGATGGGACAATTGGATACATATTTTCTAAGAGTAAAATCAGGTCCATACCTCATGCTATGTTTTAGTATAAAGTACAAATGGATAAAATCTTTCTTTTGTCATATATATATATATACACACACACATACACACACACTTTTTGTTTGTTTGTTTTTGAGACAGAGTTTTGCTCTTGTCACCCAGGCTGGAGTGCAATGGCATGATCTCAGCTCACTGCAACCTCAGCCTCCCGGATTGAAGTGATTCTTCTGCCTCAGCCTCCCAAGTAGCTGGGACTACAGGCGTGTGCCACCATACCTGGCTAATTTTTGTATTTTTAGTAGAGACAGGGTTTCACCATGTTGGCCAAGCTGGTCTCAAACTCCTGACCTCAGGTGATCTGCCTCGGCCTCCCAAAGTGCTGGGATTACAGGCGTTGAGCCACTGTACCTGCCGGATCTTATATTTTTAACTTTTTATTTTAAAATAATTTGACTTTTGAAAAACAGTACAAACAATTGTCATATAACCTTCACCCACATTTTCTAAGTGTTACTATTTGTCATATGTGCTTTGTCATTCATTCATTCATTCATTCTCTCTCGAAATGTATGAGAGTAAGTTGTAGAGCTAATGCCCCTTTACCTGTGTTTACCTTTATTTCCTAAGAACAAGAACATTGTCTTTTTTTTTTTTTTTTTTTTTTTCCTGAGAAACAGTCTTACTCTGTCGCCCAGGCTGGAGTGCCATGGCGCGATCTTGGCTCACTGAAACCTCTGCCTCCTGGGTTTGAGCAATTCTCGTGCCTCGGCCTCTTGAGTAGCTGGGATTACAGGCGCATGCCACCAAACCTGGCTAATTTTTGTATTTTTAGTAGAGATGGGCTTTCACCATGTTGGCCAGGCTGGTCTTGAACTTGTGACCTCAGGTGATCCACCTGCCTCAGCCTCCCATATTGCTGGTATTACAGGCATGAGCCACCGTGCCTGGGAATTAGAATATTATATAACCAGAGTGCAGTTATTAAAATCAATAAATTAGTATTGATTAAATACTACTCTTTAATCTGTAGGCCTATTCAGACTTCATTTGTCCACTCAGTTCCTTGTTCTGCTCCACAGTTCAGTCTAGGATCACACATTGCAGATGTCATGTCTCTTTAGTGTCCTTATATTTGGAAGAGTTCTTCAGTCTTTATTTCATAATCATGATTTTTTAAGAGTACAGGTTTGTTTTACTTTGTTTTGTTTTGTTTTGAGACAGGGTATCACTCTGTTATCACTCTGTTGCAGTGCAGAGTGCAGGCTGGAGTGCAGTGGTGTGTTCGTGGCTCACTGCAGCCTAGACCTCCTGGGCTCAGGCAGTCCTCCTGCCTCAGCCTCTTTAGTAGCTGAGACCACAGGCATATGCCACCATGCCTGGCTAATATTTGAAATTTTTGTAGAAACAGGGTCCCGCTATGTTGCCCAAACTGGTCTCAAGTTCCTGGGCTCAAGCGATCCTCTTGCCTCAGCCTCCTTACGTGTTGGGATTACAGGCGTGAGCCACTGCACTCGGCCAAGGTTTATTTTGTAAATGTTCCTCAATTTAGGTTTATTTGATCTTTCCTCATGATTAGATTCAGAGAATTGCAGGCATACCTTGGTGGGAAAATTGCAGGTTTGATTTCATACCACCACAATAAAGCAAATATCAAAATAAAGCAAGTCATACAAGTTTTTGGTTTCCTACTGCATATAAAAGTTACGTTGACCCTATACTGTAGTCTGTTAAGTGTGCAATAGCATTGTGTCTTTAAAAAATACTTTTTGCTAAAAAATGCTAGCAATTAGCAGTCACCTAAGCCTTCAGCAAGTCTTGATCTTTTTGCTGGTGAAAGGTCTTGCCTCGATGATGACGGCTGCTGACTGATCAGGGAGGTTGTTGCTGAAGGCTGGGGTAGCTGTGGCAGTTTCTCAAAACAAGACAAGAACGAAGTTTGCCACATCTGTTGACTCTTCCTTTCACAATATTTTTCTGTAGCATGTGATGCTGTTTGACAGCATTTTACTCACAGTAGAACTTCTTTCAGAAATTGGTATCAGTCCTCTCAAACCCTGCTGATACTTTATCAACTAAGTTTATGTAATACTCTAAATCGTTTTTGTCATTTCATCAGTGTTCACAGTATCTTCACCAGATATAGATGCCATGTCAGAAAAACCATTTTCTTTTCTCTTCCATAAAAAGCAACTCCTCATCTGTTCAAGTTTTATCATGAGATTGCAGCAATTCCATCACATCTTCAGGCTCTGTTTCTTATTCTACTTCTCTTGCTGTTTTCACCACATCTGCAGTCCCTTCCTCCACTGAAGTCTTGAACTGTTCAGTGTCATCCATGATCTTGGACTGGAATCAGTTTCTTCTGTGGTCCTGTTAATGTTGATATTTTGACCTCCTCCCATGAAAAACGAGTGTTCTTAATGGCATCTAGAAATGATGAATCCTTTCCAGAAGGTGATCAATGTAGTTTGCCTAGATCCATCAGAGGAATCACTGTGGCATCGATAGCCTTATGAAATGTATTTCTTAAATAAATAATAAGGCTTGAAAGTTGAAATGACTCCTTGATCCATGGGCTGCAGAATAGATGTGTTAGCAGGCATAAAAACAACATGAATCTCCTTGTACATCTCCATCAGAGTCCTTGGGTTTCAAAGTGCATTTTCAATGAGCAGTAATATTTTGAAAGGAATCTTTTTTCTGAGCAGTAGGTCTCAACAGTGGGCTTAAAATATTCAATAAAGCCTCTGGGTGCGGTGACTCACGCCTGTAATCCCAGAATTTTGGGAGGCTGAGGCGGGCAGATCACGAGGTCAGGAGATCGAGACCATCCTGGCTAACATGGTGAAACCCCATCTTTACTAAAAATACAAAAAATCAGCCAGGCGTGGTGGCGGGCGCCTGTAGTCCCACCTACTCAGGAGGCTGAGGCAGGAGAATGGCGTGAACCCGGGAGATGGAGGTGGCAGTGAGCTGAGACTGTGCCACTGCACTCCAGCCTGGGCGACAGTGTGAGACTCCATCTCAAAAAAAAAATTCAATAAAGCATACTGTAAACAGATGTGCTGTCACCCAGGTTTTAGTTGTTCCATTTCTAGAGCATAGGCAGAGTGGATTTAGCATAATTCTTCAGAGCCCTAGGGTTTTTGGAACGGTAAATGAGCATTGGCTTCAACTTAAAGTCCCCAGCTACATTGGCTCCTGAGAAGAGTCTCCCTATGCTTTGAAGCTGGACATTGACTTCCTCTCTCTGGCTAGGAAAGTTCTAGGTGACCTCTTCTTCCAATAAAAGACTGTTTCATCTGCAGCGAGCATCTGTTATTTAGTGTAGCCACTGATATGTGTGGCTCTGTGTCCCCACCCAAATTTCACAGTGTGAAAATGGACTAATATAGCTACCTTCATCAATTATCTCAGCTAGATCTTCTGAATAACTTGCTGCAGCTTTTACATAAAAACTTGCTGCTTCGTCCTGTACTTTCGTGTTATGGAGATGGCTTATTTCCTTAAACCTCATAAATCAACTTCTGCTAGCTTAAGACTTTTCTCCTGCAGCTTTCTCATCTCTCTCAGCCTTCACAAAATTAAAGAGAGTTAGGACTTTGCTCTCAGTTAGGCTTTGGCTTAAGGGAATGTTTGTGGCTGGTTTGATTCTCTGTCTAGAAAACTCAAACTTTTTTTGTATCAGCCTCGTTGCACTTTCTTATTCATCTATTCACTGGAGTAGTACTTTTTTTAAAATTAATTTTTTTATTATACTTTAAGTTCTAGGGTATATGTACACAACGTGGGCCAAAGTTAGTGCCACTCCACTGGAGTAGTACTTTTAATTTTCTTCAAGAACTTTTCCTTGGCATTCACAACTTGGCTAACTTTGGCCCAAGAGGCCTAGCGTTTATCCTGTCTTGGTTTTTAACATGTCTTTCTCACTAAGCTTAGTCATTTCTAGCTGTTGATCTAAAGTGACAGGTGTGTGACTCTTCCTTTCACCTGAACACTTAGAGGCCATTGTAGGATTATTAATTGGCTTGATTGCAGTGTTGTTGTGTCTCCGGAAATAGGGAGGCCCAAGGAGACGGAGAGAGATAGAGGAATGTCTGGTCAGTGGAGTGGTAGAAACACCACATTTATTAAGTTTTCCATCGTATATGGATGCAGTTGGTGGTACTCCAAAACAATTACAATAGTAACGTCACAGATCACTGATCACAGAGCACCAGAGCAGATATTATGATAATGAAAAAGGTTGAAATACTGTGAGAATTAACCAAAATGTGACACGGAGACACAAAGTGAGCACAAAGTGTTGGAAAAATAGCACAGATAGACTTGCTTAATGCAGGGTTGCCACAACCTTCGATTTGTAAAAAACATTATGTCTGCAAAGCACAATAAATCAAAGCACCTTATGAGATGTGCCTATATGTATTTTCAGCAAGAATATCACAGAAGTAATGCTGTGTCATTATAACATTTTGGGGACCATTAATGTTGATCAACACCCAAGGTAGTGTGTGCTATGTTTCTCCATTCTATAAAGGTACAGTTTTTCTTTGTAATTAATATTCTATTAGACCACTACATCACACGGATTCCTTTTTGAGGAAGGACTTGTTGCTCAGTTTTGGTCAGTGCAGTCAGCAGATAGCTTCCAGCACTTTCTGCATGACTCATATCACCCAAGGTCACACCCTTCCTGGTGCAGCTTGCACACAATGCCTGAGTGAGATGGGGTGGGACTGCCCACTTCAGAGCTCCCTGCCGGTTGCTGAAGCTAGGCCTACATTGCAGTGAGATTGCTCCCTTAGCCCAATTATACCTCTTCCCCCTTCCTTTCACATATGCTGGTCCCTAGTAAATACATTGCACCCCAAACTCTGTCTTAGCATCTGATTCCAGAGAACCCAACCTGAGTCATTTCTTACTGGGAGACATTTTGAAATGTCTGTGAATAATCTGTTTGTTATTACTTTCACTTACTCCTTTTAGCATCTATTGAGAATTCTTGCTTGAAACAGTTATTACTGTCCTTGTTGCCAAATGGTGGTTTTCTAATTCCATGATTTCTTCTACATTTACTAGTTAGAATTCTACTGTATGGAAGAGATTATCCTTCTCCCATTTACTTATTTATTGATTCACTCACATATATCAGCATGCACCGGCAAATTCTATTTTGTGAATTATAATCTAACATTTATTTTATTGTTCAATTTGTCCCAGATTTGGCCAGTAGGAGCCGTTTCCGTCTTGTTTCTGTATGCTTTGATGTGTCCTTATTGTTTTTTTAGTACTTCCTTTCTTTCTGGCAATATATTTCAGCATTGTTTGATACTTTTCCTGCCCCTGGAATTGGTCATTTCAACAGGGACCAAGAATGAATATAAAAAATGGAAACATTCAAGCATTAGAAGAAAATATGGGTGGATGATCTTAAGGCAATGAGGAAAGCCTCTAACATCTCAGAATCACCAAGCCCAATAGAAAAAACAAACAAACAAAAAAATAAGCAGATGTTTCACAGGAAAAAAAAAAATGAAAATGACACATAAGCATAAGAAAAGATACTGACCCTCACTTATAAGATAAATACGAGGTAAAATTATCCTGCCATACCAAAAGATTGAAAACTTCATCGAGTAGACTGCAGAGAAACAGTCAGTTTCATTCATTGCTGGTAGAAGTATAAAATGGTACAACCCGTATAAAAGGGTTTTTGCAAAAAGCTAAAGACATGGTGGACAGATTTACTTTTGGTTCAGTAATCCCACTGTTAGGAATCTACACTGAAGATAAACTTCCACAAATAAACAACACATGCACAAGGTTATTTATTGCAACATTGTAGTAGCAAAGGATTGGAGACAACACAGATGCCCATCAATAGAAGGCTGATTGTATAACTGGAATATCCGCACAATGGAATATTGTGCAATGCTTTTTTAAAAAAAAAGGATGTCTCTGTGTGCTAATGGGTAGTGATTTCTAGAATTTGTAGGACATTTCACAAGACATCTGGCCTGATCTTTTCAAAAAGTCATCATCATATGGATTTAGGGAAGATGATGGTAATAGTACATTATTTTTGAGTCACTCCAAATCACTGCATAAAAACAGAACATGAACAGTATCTGTAGCAAAACTAGTTTGCTAGAGAATGACAGTGAGCTTCAGACAACCAAACTGACTGCAGAGATACAAATTAAACTCTAATATGAACATTAAATGTTTATTTTCTTGTGGACCCAAGACTAAGACTAAATGAGGAATAATGTCTGTAATGGATACCATATGCTTTAACAATTTTGATTCAGCACAACTACTAGAGAATGGAGAGAGAATATATGAAAAAATTATTCAAACTTTTAAGTAATCATATTACTGGCAGTGTTATTGGTGTCATTATCTTGAGATTATTGGGTAAGCAATATGGGATATTCTAATTCTTCATCCCTTGTGTCCTTGAGAACCAGAATTCTCAATGGAAAAAGGAGATACAAATGTGAGATAGAAGATGTTAAGTAAAAACCCTGTAGACTTTAATTTTAATTGGAAATATCAGTATCAACTTATCAGGTATTTAATCTTCCTTTTAAAATGGTGTGCACGCACACACACAGACACACACACACACACACACACACACACACACATAGGAAAGGAAAACAAACCCTGTTGATTACCAAACTAGTCATTTATGTAGAAAATCCCAAAGAAACTGCAAACAAGCTACTAGAACCGAAAAGTGAATTTAGCCAGCATACAAGGTCAATAAAAAAACTAAAACATATTTCTAAATAGTATTCTATAGCAATGAGTAATTAAAATTGGAATTTTTAGAAATGCTGTTTATAATAGCATCAAAAACATGAAATATTTTAGGGATAAGTCTAATAAAATATGTGCAAGATTCTGTGTGATAGAGAAAATCTAAAATGGAGAGCTACGCCATGGTCATGGGCTGTAAGACAATATTTCAAAGACATTAGTTCTCCCCAAGTTGATCTGTAAGTTCAGCCAGTCAAAATCCAGGCATCAGCCAGCACTGGATCTGCCAGAACAAACAAACAAAAAACAAAACCAGGCAGATTTTTGTTTGTGAATTCCCGCCCCCCACCCCCACCAGATGGAGTCTTGCTCTGTCGCCCAGGCTGGAGTGCAGTGGAGTGATCTCGGCTCACTGCAAGCTCCGCCTTCTGGGTTCACGCCATTCTCCTACCTCACCCTCCTGAGTAGCTGGGACTACAGGCACCCGCCACAACGCCCGGCTAATTTTTTGTATTTTTAGTAGAGACGGAGTTTTACTGTGTTAGCCAGGATGGTCTTGATCTCCTGACCTCATGATCCGCCCGCCTCAGCCTCCCAAAGTGCTGGGATTACAGGCATGAGCCACCATGCCTGGCCTTGTTTGAGTCTTTTTTTAAGGAAATCAATAAGATGAGTTTAAAATTTACATGGGCCAGACACAATGGCATGCAAACTGTCTAGCTACTTAGGAGGCCTATAGTCCTAGCTACTTGGGAGGCTGAGACAGACAGACTGCTTGAGCCCAGGAGTTTGAGACAAGCCTGGGCAATACAGCAAAATCCTGTCTCTAAAAAAGGTAAAAATAAGTAAATATTTATATGGAAATGCAAACCTAAAATAGCCAAAATACTTTTGAAAAATAATAAGTTGGAGGACCCATACTATCTGATTTCAAGATTTACTGAAAGCTATATGTAATCAAGACTGTAGTATCTGAGTAAGAATGAACATATAGATCAGTGGAACAAAATAGAGTTCAGAAATAAACCCTTACACATATAGTCAGTTGATTCCCATAAGAAAATTCCAAGTTAATTTAATGAAGAACAAATAGTTATTTCAACTAACACTGTAAGAACTATTCACCATTCATATGTAAAAAAAATTAACCTCAACCTTTACCTGTACCATATACAAAGTATCAGCTTCTTAAAATGGATTACATGAGGGGGCATGGTGGGTCACACCTGTAATCCCAGCAGTTTGGGAGGCCATGGTAGGCGTATCAGTTGAGGTCAGGAGTTCAAGACAAGCCTGGCCAACATGGTGAAACCCTATCTTTATTAAAAATACAAAAAAGTTGGCCAGGAGAGATGGCTCATGCCTGTAATCCCAGCACTTTGGGAGGCCGAGGCAGGTGGATCACGAGGTCAGGAGATCCAGACCACCTTGGCTAACATGGTGAAACCCCATCTCTACTAAAAAACACAAAAAAAATTAGTCAGGCATGGTGGTGGGCGCCTGTAGTCCCAGCTACTCGGGAGGCTGAGGCAGCAGAATGGTGTGAACCCAGGAGGCAGAGCTTGTAGTGAGCCGAGATCACGCCACTGCACACCAGCCTGGGCTACAGAGCGAGACTCCGTCTCAAAAAAAAAAAAAAAAAAAATGAGTGGGACACTGTGGTGCATGCCTTTAGTCCCAGCTACTTGGGAGGCTGAGGCAGGAAAATGGCTTGAACCAGGAAGCGGAGATTTTAGTGAGCTGAAATCGCACCACTGCACTCCAGCCTGGGTGACAGAGCGAGATTCTGTCTCAAAAATAATAAAATAAAATATGAAATAAAATGAGAGCAAGACTCTGTCTCAAAAATAATAAAAAATATGAAATGATATAAAATGAAAATGAAATATATTACAGACCTGAATATAAAACCTATAAAACTTCCAGAAGAAAACATATGAGAAACTGTGACTTTCATAGGTTGGCAAAGATTTCCCAGGCATGAATGATAAAAGAAAAAAATTGATAAATTAAATTAAGACTTCATCAAAATTAAGAGTTTGTGCTCTTCAAAAGACACTGTTAAAAATATAAAGAGGCAAGTTATGGCCTAGGAGAAAATATTGGCACACACATATCAAGATTTGTATCCAGAATATATGAAGAACTCATGACTCAATAAGCAATACAGCTAAAAGAGGGGCACCATTGAACATATAACTTCACGAATAAGGGATAGTGATTGTTAATAAACACATGAAAAGATGTTGTAGTTATTAGAAAAACACAAAAGTAAAATGAAGATACCACTGCATATTTTTTAGAACAGCTAAATTTTAAAAGCTGTCAATTCTAAGTATTGGTGAGGATGTGGAGCAACTATAACTCTGATCCATTGTAAGTGGAAGTGCCAAACACTTTGTGCCAAATACAGCCACTTTGAAAACAGTTTGGCCGTTACTGGTAAAATTAAGCACATATTTAACATTAGACCCAGCAATCTCATTTTTAGATATTTACTAAAGTAATGAAAATTGATATTGTTTGGCTGTGTCCCCATCCATATCTCATCTTCAGTTGTACTCCTGTAATTTCCCCTGTGTTGTGGGAGGGACCCAGTGGGAGATAATTTGAATCATGGGGGTGGTTTCCCCCATACTGTTCTCGTGGTAGTGAATGAGTCTCGAGAGATCTGATGGTTTTATCAGGGGTTTCTGCTTTTGCATCCTCATTTTCTCTTGCCTCCACTGTGTAAAAAGTGCCTTTTTGCCTCCAGCCATAATTCTGAGGCCTCCCCAGCCATGTGGAACTGTAAGTCCAATTAAACCTCTTTTTCTTCCTAGTCTTGGGTATGTCTTTATCACCAGCGTGAAAATGGACTAATACAAAAATATTATGTCCACCCAAAGGCTTGGTGAATACACGAGTAATCATAATAGACAAAAAGGTGAAATCACTCAGATGTCTATGAACTGATTAATGGATAAAGCTGTCGTACCTCCATATAACAGAATGCTATTCAGCAGTAAAAGGACAAGCAGGGACTTCCAGTTCTGAGACAAGATGAAATAGAGACTTCTTCCTTTTCTTAGTAAGTACAGCTAAAATCCCTGGAAAATGTACAGAAAACAAACCTGAGGAGACTCTGAAAGGTAGCAAGAAGAAGCCAGATCAGCTAGGGACCTTGCGACCTGAGGAATAACATGGTGGTGTGTTCCCTAGATTTTTTTTTTCTTCATATGTGTGCTAGAGAAGCTGTCAACCTGGAAACACCAATGAATACAGACCAAAACAAACCCTAGAAAAGACCAGTTTTATTAGTCAAGCCAGGAAAGGGACAACCTAGTAAGACAGAAAACTTGTAGACAATAACTGCCCTACTCTAGCCGAAAACAATAG
Source organism: Gorilla gorilla gorilla (assembly GCF_029281585.2). NCBI lineage: Eukaryota > Metazoa > Chordata > Mammalia > Primates > Hominidae > Gorilla > Gorilla gorilla. The sequence goes on along the minus strand of NC_073238.2, from coordinate 35,726,794 downwards.
ACAAACTGTGCTCTATCCCCCACTCTCACCAGCAAAGACTGAATATTGAGCTTAAGACCTCTCCTGCTTGCCCAGCTGTAACAAGACCCCCCTCCTGTGTCTCTTCCCCAATATTCCTGCTGGGATAGTATCAGAAAAGGTGAAGCCCTAGTCAGGAGCCTAGATTTTCATTCCCACTGGGCAGTAATGATGTGTCCCTTCCATCCCCCCACCCCAAACAGTAACAAGTTCCCTCTCATGATGTCAATGGAGGCTATCTGAGAAGCACTAAGGAGGCACCTCTACCCTTCCCAGCCAAGATATGTGTGCAGAAGCCTAGCAGGGAGCTGGGACTTGGACTCCCACCTGATGGCAACAAGGTGGTGCTCCCACATCTCTCACTGCACAGAGTCAGACGAGGCCTGCAAAAACAAATTTAAATAAGATCTAGAGTCTCAGCATAATACTAAAACATTTCGGGATACAATTGAAAACCATCCATCCTACCAAGAACCAGGAAAACTAAATGAGAAAAGAGAATAGATACTAAAACCAAAAAGACACAGATGTTGGAATTACTTGACAAGGACTTTAATGCAGCTATCTTTAAAATGATTCAATTTGCTATTGAATCATGAAAAAATAGAATTCTCAACAAAGAAATAGAAGATGTAAAGAACCAGATGGAGATTTTTAAACTGAAAATACAATAGCCAAAATTTTAAAAAGTCAACTGAACAGCAGAATGGAGAGGGCAGAGAAAAAAAGTGAAGTGAATGAACTTGAAGATAAAACATTAGAAATTACCCAATCTGAACAAAAGAGAGAAAATATACTGAAAAATAAAAATGAACAAATTATCAGGGACTTGTGGGACTATTTTTAAAAGTTCAATATTTGTACCATCAGAGTCCCAGGGGAGAAGAAAGACAATATGGTTGAAAAGGTATTCAAAGAAATGATAGCTTAAAATTTTCGAACTTGGCGAAGGACATATTCAGGAAGAACTTAAGAAGTTCAGCAAACTCTGAACAGGAAAATCCCAAAGAAATCCACTCCAACATACATTATAACCAAATTTCTGACCGCTAAATATAAAATCTTGAAAACAGTGAGGACACTTTACCTATAGGGGAAAAACAGAATAACAGCAGATTTGTCATCAGAAACCGTGGAATTTAGAAGGAAGTAGTACATATTTAAAGTACTGAATGAAAAGAACTGTCAACCCAGAATTCTATATCCAGCATATAACTGGCCCATCAAGGTTGAAAGTTGACAGTTGTACATTCAGATAGCACATCCTCACATTATAAGAATTCAAAGCAAAAACAGGATAAAGGAAATAATAGAGGTTCTTTCTCACATGCTTCTCACTTGTTAAGAGGGCAAAAAAAATTTTTCCCAGTGACAGTTTTTCCCTCCCTCAAGATGTATCCATTTGCAAGAACTGGATCCCATAGCCATAGTAGATACAAGTATACTGATAAAGTGAGTATCTGACATTTTGAGGCTCAATAAGTGGGAGACAGGCAAGAAAAGGGGGCAATGAAGTGAAGAATAGGACATAGCCAGCCCTCATGTTCACAAAGAACCATAAATTAATGTTGTCTCTAAATGAGGTTAGTGTCATTGGCAAGATTGAAAAATGACATTTCTTACATAAAAAAAAGTATAAACATTTAGTGTGCCTAATAATTTTTGTTGTTGTTGGTTTTTTTTGTTGTTGTTTTGTTCTTTTGTTTTGTTTTGTTTTGTTTTTGAGGCAGAGTGTCACTCTTTCACCCAGGCTGGAGTGCAGTGGTGTGATCTTGGCTCACTGCAACCTCCGCCTCCCAGGTTCAAGCGATTCTCCTGCCTCATCCTCCTGAGTAGCTGGGACTACAGGCGCACGCCACCATGCCCAGCTAATTTTTTGTATTTTTAGTAGAGATGGGGTTTCACCATCTTGGCCAGGCTGGTCTTGAACTCCTGACCTCGTGATCCACCTGCCTCAGCCTCCCGAAGTGCTGAGATTACGGGCATGAGCCACACGCCCAGCCCTAATAGTTTTTATAAGCTTGGTTTTGTCATCAAAAGAATTTTTAAAAAGCATACTTTGGGCTTGGGTGCGGTGGCTCACGCCTATAATCCCAGCACTTCAGGAGTCCAAGGCAGGTGGATCACGAGGTCAGGAGATCAAGACCATTCTGGCCAACATGGTGAAACCCCATCTCTACTAAAAATACAAAAATTAGCCAGGCGTGGTGGCGTGCACCTGTAATCCCAGCTACTCGGGAGGTTGAGGCAGGAGAATTGCTTGAACTTGGAGGGTGGAGCTTTCAGTGAGCTGAGATTGCGCCGCTTCACTCCAGCCTGGGTGACAGAACAAAACTGTCTCAAAAACAAAACAAAACAAAAAAGAAAAAAATATTTTGGGATCCCCATAAAAAGGAATAGCCTTGTCTCACTGAGAGAGGTTCTGCAGATTGCTGTTCCCAGCCATGTCTTTGTCTCTGTAGTTAGAGGTGCCATTAGCAAATATTGAGAGTTTGTTCCATGCCATACACTGTTTCAGATGCTGGTGAAAAAGTCATGTCCTCTACCTCCAGGAAAAAAACCTAGGAGGAACTATGAACTGTAAACCAGTAATTACAAGTGTCAGGGGTGTTATGAAAGGGAAAGTATAAAGTGTTGTGGGAATATATACCGAGATTTATTTAACCCATTCTGTGGTCAGGAAAGTCCTCTGTGAAGAAGTGATTCTAGCCATTGTCGGTTTTGGCTTTTTTTTTTTTTTTTTTTTTTTTTTTTGAAACAGAGTCTAGTTCTGTTGTCCAGGCTGGAGTGCAGTGGTGCAATCTTGGCTCACTGCAACCTCTGCCCCCTAGGTTCAAGTGATTCTCCTGCCTCAGCCTCCCGAGTATGTGAGACTATAGGTGCATGCCACCACGCCTGGCTAATTTTTGCATTTTTTAGTGCAGACGGGGTTTCACCATGTTGGTCAGGCTGGTCTCGAATTCCTGACCTCAAGTGATCCGCCCATCTCAGCCTCCCAAAGTGCTGAGATTACAGGCGTGAGCCACCGTGCCCGGCCTAGCTTTGTTTTTATATGAAGCAGTTTTATTGTTCCCTGAATATCTTAGTGAGAAGCTGAAAGAGACAACCACTGGAAACTGTTAGCTAGGTGTTATTTTAAATTCAGATTTTCTACTTGGAGGAGGGTGATAACACAGTATATTATCAAGTTTTCGTCCTTACTAGTAGTCTGAACAGACTTTTAGTTCAAATCCCATCTATACTACATATACTAGCTCTGTGACCTTAGGAAGGTCATTTAATTATTTTGAGCCTTAGTTTACTTATCTGTAAAATGGAGCTAATGATAACTTGCAGGGTTGTAACTATTCTAAGACATGATTCCACACTTCAAGGAGCATTTATTCCAGTAAGGTGAGACAGACATATTGACAAGTAATTGAAAAAAGAAAAAGAAAAAAAAGAAAAATGAGATGGTGTGGTAAAGATGGAAGAGTGATCAGTGGTGATATAAAGGAGTGATCTACTCTGGCTAAAGAGGGACTCAAGAAGACTTTACAGAGGAGCTAGTATTCAAAACGGGCCTTGAAGGGTGAATAGACAAGGTACATGGCACATATGAAACAGCTTGATGCATTTGGGAAACCACAATTTGTTAGAATAATTAGACCAGAAATATGGGCAAATGACAGAAGAAACTAGAGAGGGCCTGGCGCGGTGGCTCATGCCTGTAATTCCAACACTTTGGGAGGCTGAGGTGGGCGGAGTCACTTGAAGTCAGGAGTTCGAGACCAGCCTGGCCAACATGGTGAAAACCCATCTCTACTAAAAATACAAAAATTAGCCAGGCGTGGTGGCACTCACCTGTAATCCCAGCTACTCGGGAAGCTGAGGCAGGAGAATCACTTGAACCTGGGAGGTGGAGGTTGCAGTGAGCCAAGATTGTGCCACTGCACTCCAGGCTGGGCGACAGAGCTAGACCCTGTCTCAAAAAAAAAAAAAAGAAAAAAAGGAAGAAACCAGAGAGGTAGACAGATTGTAGATTACAGAGGGCTTGTAGTGTTTGCTACCCTGAAGATTTTGGACTTCATTCTGAAAGTGACTCACAGGTATTGAAGAGTATTCATCAGATTTGCTAGTAGTGGTGGTGTGTTACACTGACTGCAGGAAGATGCCTTAAGCTGTTGCATTTGAGGAACACAGTGGGGAGGGACTGAAGAATAGGTGACATATTATAAAGAGACTTAGATAGTAGAACCAACAGGACTCGAGGCCATTGAATTATCCAGGAAGAAAGAGTAAATAGCAGTTCGCAGGGTTTCAGGCTTGGTAGACTGAAGTGGTTGTTGGCTTTATTCATCACAATAGTAATACAAGGTGGAAGAAAACATAAGAGAGGTAGACACTGAATTACCTTTTCTGTGCGTAGTCTGACTTCTTCAGTATTTGATTATTCAGAGGAAAAAAACACTAAAAATTAGCAGGGTAAGTTCCTCTACTTTTTTCTTTAGAAAAATACATTTGTCTTGAGTATAGATTCACAAAGAGGTTGATAAGAGTACATCACAGACTAACAAATAAGTTATGGGGGTCATAGAGGCCAGTTCTGTTCATTCTGCAGATATCATTAAGGAAACAGCTAAAGAAAACATTGCAGCCATGTTGATACACTTAAAATTAATAAAGTTCTGAAAACATTTAGTGTGACTGTAGCGTTAATGATAAAGAATTTGGATTTCAGTATTTTAATGGTTTTGGAGTTTTTTAAGTGCAATTTTGACTTTGCATTAGTGTCTACAATTTATAACTAAAGTTTATTTTTTTGAAAATGGTATTAAGATGAATTTTCAACCTGAAATAAAACTTACATACAAAATGTTTAAAGTATATTTATTCACTATTTTTTCTTCTATTCTAGTTACTATTTTTGGAAATGAAGAAAATGGTAAGGCACTTTTAGTTTCAATTTAAGTTAAATGCTTAATGATATTTTAATTGGAACATACTTTTTATTTAGTGATGAATGCATGTGTTTTTGTTTTTTAGAAATAAAATCCCTATCTTTACATTTTAAGTAATTAAAAGGATATCTAGTAATGGCGTTATTTCCAGACCAAGACATTTCATGTATTCTCATTTTGTGTTATTTATGTAAATTAAAGTAGACATTATTTTGTACAACACCTAGTACTCAAACTTCTTTGTGTATTTATATAAATATTTGTCTCATATGTTCTTCAAAACTTTTTATTTAGATTTTTTTAATATGAGTTCTAGCTAGGTTGAGGAGACAATTCTGCTTTCATGATGTCTAAATTTCATTGATGGTTCTCGTTTAGGCATTTGTTAAAATCGCAATTTACAATGCACAGATATTTAAGAAAATAACCAGACTGTAAATTTGTAAATTGCATTACCAGTTTAAGGAAGCTAAAGTTTTTATAACAACTAAGTAAAAAAGATAGTGCCTAGAGGGAAAAATCATTTCTCAAAACTTCACTGGGATAAAAGCAAATTTCATAAGTCTGTTGAGATTAAATTTAAACAAAATTTAATTGGGCATACAAAACTCCAGAGGATTTCTAAAATACTTGAACAGTTAGAAATTATTAATAAATAGTAATTCCTCTTACTGGAGACAATTAGGCATTAAGTATGTAAATCTTAAATTACGTTTAAATTTAATTTGTCAGTAACAGAATAAACGCAGACTCAATCTTGGTTGGCTTATTTTCTTTCTTTAAATCAAAAATGTTTCCTGTATGTTGGAAGCACAGATATAGAAAGCAAAGAATTTCAGAAGTTCTTATAAAAGAACTTTTAACTTATATCATTATCTCTTGGGGCTATTTTTACCGTGTCTCTCAAAGAGTCTTTTTTTTTTTTTTTTTTTTTGAGACAGAGTCTCGCTCTATCGCCCAGGCTGGAGTGCAGTGGCGCAATCTCAGCTCACTGCAAGCTCCGCCTCCCAGGTTCACGCCATTCTTCTGCCTCAGCCTCCTGAGTAGCTAGGACTACAGGCACCCGCCACCATGCCTGGCTAATTTTTTGTATTTTTTTAGTAGGGACGGGGTTTTACTGTGTTAGTCAGGATGGTCTCGATCTCCTGACCTCGTGATTCGCCTGCGTCTGCCTCCCAAGGTGCTGGGATTATAGGCGTGAGCCACGTTGCCTGGCCAAAGAGTCTTTCAATACAGTCTTTTGTTGTTGTTAGCTTGTTTGTTTTTAAATTCAGTTATGGGTGATTTTTGAACTTTTGAACACAGAGTTTGGTATATAGGTTTCAGGTTTTTCTTTCAACTTTGATTTAATTTTCTCAGTTAACTATGATTTTACTTCCTGTATTACTTGTAACCAATGGTTTAATAGCATGTATATGTAACCAGAAGTTTGCCTATTGATAATCACATTAATTTGAATTTAGTGAAAAGCATTGTTTTCTGTTACTCTTTACTCATTATAAGTTAATGATAACATCTTTTAAGTACTTACCATATTCTAGGTCTTGTGTTAAGAGCTTTATTTTATCTATTTTTTAACAATATATTTTTAAGCAAAACCATTTTCTTTTGTTTTCATGAAGAAAGGAAATATTCTAAAATTATATTAAATGTTTTTAAAACTATGAAGAGTATATTGTTTTTACATTTAAAGTATCTCAAAGTTACCATCTATCTCAAAGTTATATGATAGTGTATAGATGAGGAACAACAAGCCTGATTTAATATGGGGTCTAGGCAAAAATATTTATAAAGGAAGTAAGCAAAGTGAAGATAACATTGCATGGTTGTTAAATGGTCTCAGTGTTATCATAGCAGTAGGAAACTAAGTTCTTGCACACTTTTCCAAAGGAAAAACAAATGAAGCAATTATATATAATATATAAAATATACATATAGTAAATATATTTTTTCTTTTTCTTTTTTTTTTGAGATGGAGTCTCGCTCTGTCGCTCAGGCTAGAGTGCAGTGGCACGATCTCGGCTCACTGCAACATTTGCCTCCCAGGTTTAGGCGATCCTCCCACCTCAGCCTACCAAGTAGCTGAGATTACAAGTGTGCACCACTACGCCCAGCTAATTTTTTGTATTGGTAGAGATGGAGTTCTACCATGTTGGCCAGGCTGGTCTTGAACTCCTGACCTCAAGTGATCCGCCCGCCCCAGCCTCCCAAAGTGCTGGGAATACAGGCGCGAGCCACTGCACCTGGCCAAAGCAATGATACTGAGTCCATTGGGTACACCATGGGGTTCAATCTGAAGGGAACTGACAGGATAGAGAAAGCGGATTTTGAGAAACCAGTTTTTAATGTGTATGACAATCAATGTTAGTGGAAACAAGAAGAGCACATTTGAAAATAGAAGAAAGTTAGGGTTACGATTTTATCTTGGCATCAGATATTGGCTTAGAAGTGGAATATGACCATTAAGATGATGGTTTAAAACATGGAGGAAACTATAATTTTAGCTAGGACATAGTGAAAAGAACCTTGGATTTTTGTCAAACAGATATGAGTTTGAATTCTGGCTTCATCATTTAATAGCTAAGTGACATTGGGCAAAGTATTAAATTCTCTGAGCCTCACTGTTTACATCTGTAAACTGGAATGATACCTTAGAAGACTTACTGTGAGGGTTAGAAATAAGGCATAGATTATATGCCTTCTAGTTGGCTTTCAGTACATAGGAATGGTCATTTGAGTACCTATAGTCAAATATGGTGACTGAGTAGTCCCAGGGTTTTACTAGGATGCACTGGTCATGAGGTTGGAATTATTTCTTAGGAATTCCACAGCCAAGAGGGAAAAGAAACTATGAGCAACATATTTTACATCAACCACTGAGATGGATTGGAAGCAAGGAGACCAATTGGCTTTTGCAGCAATCCAAAGAACGTAGGCAACAATTTATGAACTATGCACTGGCAGTGAAAATAATGATAATTATTGAAATTATTGAAAAATAACGAAAATAATAATAATGAGTTCACTTGGTGAGAAATTTTAGGAGCTAGAATTAGTAGTATTTGTACTGATAAGCTGTGAGATACAAGGAGTCATTTCAGGCCTGGATTTCTGCATTGGTCAACTGCGTGACTGGAGTTTCTGTTCTCTGAGATCTGGCATGAACCCAATACAATTTCAGAAGAAAAGGTTGGGTTGCAACAGGGTTGTCAAATTATTATTATTATTTTATTTGAAAAGTACAAGCAATTTTTAAACCAAAAACATAAAGGAAAATAAACCTCAGTCCAAAGGAAGGACAGTACTTCAAACTGAATACATGTTAGCTTTTACAAAAGCTTCCTTAAATTGTTCTTGGTCTTTCTTTTCTTTTTTTTTTTTTCAGCGCAGACCAGTGAACACTTTATCACTTCTTAAAATTGAGAAACACTGATAAAGGGAATGCACAAAAAGGACCAAATTTTGGAGAAAATCATTAAAATACCTGGATAAGACTAATAGTAATAATATTAATAATCAGTATTTATTGAGGATTTATTGTGTGCCAGGCATTCTTCTAAGTGTTTTGCATGTATTACCTCATCGGTATTAGGCAGCTAACTTTACTGAAATAAGTACTTTAATTGAAATCTAAGCAAATTATTTGGAGAGTGCAATATGAAGAAGTAAAGAATTCTGAAAGTAACAGAAAAGACCTTTGTGGAAGGAGTAGCATTTTATCTGAACTTTAAAAATGAGTAGAATTTCAGACTTGTCTGAATTTATTATCTTCAGTGGGTTTATGGTGCTGTATTACAAACTGAAAAAGAGTTTAAGCATCTGATAGATAGTTCTTGCTTCTTAAAGAAATCAGTACTGCTTCTTTCAAATATGTAGAATACAACAAAAATCTTTTGAAATATTTTGGAATGTTAACATTAATCTACTTGGGAAACAGTTATGTTAGATATTCAAAATGGCCAAAACTTTTTCTTGTTAGCCTGTATTGAACAGGGGAATGAAATTTAGGTCACTTTTTCTGAACGATACAGGGAATGAGTTATTCAGATGTATTCATCATTTATGGTGATGGTAACTTATTTACTTTCAGTTGACAGTTCCTTGGACGTAATGTTCATAGTAATAGATTCTGTTTTAAATAATTTTAAGTCATTTAAAATGAGCTTTTGGAGAACTTGAAATATAGTGCGTGAAAAAAGTGTTTTAGCTTAAATCTTCAGCGATTTAATACAATCAAATCTCATCTTAAATCTCATCTTATAAACCAGACTGATAATCCTTAAATATAGGAACAGAATATTTCTTCATATCTAGTAATGTTTCCTCATGCAAGTAAAGTTTATATATTTGATGTTTCAGTACACTTTAATTTAATTGTTTATTGGATTCGGCCTCCTGACCCAATTATTGTGTTTTAATGTAATGCTTTTTGCTGTTTTCACCTGGATTCAATGAACTGTTATTTGTTTTTATTTACCAGGAAAGACCGTTGTTTACCTTGTGGCTTTCCATCTGTTCTTTGTTATGTTTGTATGGTCCTATTGGATGACAATTTTCACATCTCCCGCTTCCCCCTCCAAAGAGGTAAATTTAATGTTGGTAAATTACCAAATGTTTTAACTGATTATGGAATTTTTTTCCCTTGTGTTACCTTTGTTAAAACTTTACATAATGCATGTGTTCTGTTTCCATTCATAAAACTGCTTGGTTGCTCTGTACTGTGAATGTGAGTCATCAGCCTATTCTCAGATACAGTCCACTGACACAGCATAGTAAAAGTTCAGCGGTATAGAAATGCTTACTATTTTTCTGCCATGCTATGTGTCCTTAAAGACATACTTTATATTACTGGAATAAAAAGTCTCAAGGAACAGAATTGAGTTAGGAAAGTAGAGTTTATTTTTAGAAACTCTCAACATTTATATTTTCTCAGGCATGAACAGATATGCTGCAATTAAAGAAAGTTTTGTGATGGAAACAAATTGTCTAGGCTATTGCTTGCTGCACTTTAATATGACTAGTGTTTCTTCTAATTGGAGGTTCCATTTGGAAAATAATATAGGTAAACATTTATGTGGAGTAGGTTTTATGACCAGTGTGTCTCTCTTACCTCGCCATAGCTGACTGAATTCTTCCTTCACCGAAAATTTCTTATAGCAAGGTGGTTAAGAATATATTCTCTAGAGTTAGAGTTGTCTGAGTTTGATCTTTTGCTCTAACAATTTAATCTCTCCAAGCTGCAGTTTTCTTATCAAAAAATGGAACTAACAGTTGTGCCTGTCTCTGTAGGATGTTTGTAAAGATTGTGAGATTTATTCAGTTAAAACATGCATGTATTTATATATTTATTTATTTATTGAGATGGAGTTTCGCTCTTGTCACCCAGGCTGGAGTACAATGGCACGATCTTGGCTCACTGCAACCTCCGCCTCCCAGGTTCAAGCGATTCTCCTGCCTCAGCCTCCTGAGTAGCTGGGATTACAGGCACGCATCACCATGCCCGGCTAATTTTTGTATTTTCAGTAGAGACGGGATTTCCCCATGTTGGTCAGGCTGGTCTTGAACTCCTGGCCTCGGGTGATCCACCCGCCTCAGCCTCCCAAAGTGCTGGGATTACAGGCGTGAGCCATTTACGCCCAGCCTAAGCTTTTAAAATAGTAGTGTACCTGCCACATTGTTAGGACTCAAATATTAGATGATGATGATAATGTAATCGTTTCCCTTTGTGTTAAATTTATCAAAA